>NC_058373.1:54252500-54575000 GCF_018350175.1 Felis catus
AACACAAATGAGGAGGAATAATTCTCAAGATTAACATTGCTGATAACAGCAGGAGATCGGGTCCCCAAATGTTAACACTACACATCCATTCCAACTCTCATTTTAGAATGTGAAACCACAGTATTTCTAGTCATAAAGGACTACATCTTTGGTAGAGTGAACACATATTTATTGGTTATTATTAATTTTACTTTTTTGTAGTATTATATTCATAGAGCTATAGTTCTAATACCCGTAGCACATGTTCTATTTTAGTGGGTGAAGCCAGGAAAGTTTGGCAATCTTAAGGTCTTTCTTTGAGGTACCAGAGAGAAACGTCCATTTTAAAGCACTCAGTAATAAAACTATTTGTATCCAACTGTTCAAGCAGATAAATGGGCTCTAAATCTATAAAAGGAAAAAAATGAAAAGAAGTTAAAAAAAAAAATCTAAGTACATAAGCAGCTCACTTCCTGACATAGAGCAAACCACTACTTTATGTATAAAAATTATAGTTGGAACAAAATTTCTTGTTATATCAACACAAATACTCAGCCAATGGTCTACAATAGAAGAACAGTTGTACATATGCCTAGATTTGAATAAAACATTGTATGCCTGGGCGCCTGGGTGGCTCAGTCGGTTAGGCGTCCGACTTCGGCTCAGGTCACGATCTCACGGTTGGTGAGTTCGAGCCCCGCGTCGGGCTCTGGGCTGATGGCTCAGAGCCTGGAGCCTGCTTCCGATTCTGTGTCTCCCTCTCTCTCTGCCCCTCCCCCGTTCATGCTCTGTCTCTCTCTGGCTCAAAAATAAATAAACGTTAAAAAAAATTAAAAAAAAAAAAAAAAACATTGTATGCCATTTCTTTTGCTGATTGGAAAATTTCAATTAGAAATAAGGAAAATAGTCCATAACTCATAGAAAGGCCTTAATTACTTAGAAATTTGTGGGGTTTATCTCCTTTCTTTATCAAACATGAAATATTTTATGTGGTTGCTTCTGTTTGTATAAGTTTTAAAAGGCTTTGAATTAACATTGCCATTGTTCCATAGAACAAAACTGCTGCTATAGTGATAAATTGGAGGCATTTGAGCAGTGGAGAGGTAGATTAATGTAGTCAATAAACTTGAGCTTCTTTAAATCACAAAGACCTAAGTTTAAATCCAAGTTCTCTTACTTATTTGCTGTGTCACTTTCACCAACTTACTAACCTATGAGCCTTGTTTGGCTGTTTTTTGTCATCTTAGGATGAGAATAATACATAATCTTGGGATGCTGAGAAAATTAAGAGATTGTATATAAAACCCCATGTGTATAATTTCTCTTTTTATTATCTAGTTTGTTTTTAAACAATTATATATGTCCACATATTTTAGATAGTTCACGTACTTTAGATAATTTTTACTCTTGGGTCTCTTTTGCCTGGTAAGCCTCATTATATCTTGTAAGGAAGAATCAGATCAAATACTCCCTTAACTAATTTTCAGAAGACCAATAGGGACTGTCTAAGCACACACAGCTGGTTGTCTACTCAAGGGACTCTTAAACTCTTTGACTTTGATCTACACGAAGAAATTCCTCTTACATCATGACTGAATATACACATGCATAACTGAAGCATAAGTTTCACAAAGCATGTTAGCACCTATTAAATATGGTGAAGTTATCATTTCTGTTTTGTCTTACTTCATTTCATTTCATTTTGTAAGATGTTGACTATATCCCATGATCCTCTAAGGGGTTGCTACCGGAAGTTTGAAAAATATTAATCAACCCAATAATCCTCCTCTTCCACTTTCCCTTTATTTAAGTCACAAAATGTGACTTCATTCAGATAGGTACCACTTCAAGGAAGTCAGTCTAGTTTATTTATTTTTTAAATGCTTGTTTATTTTTGAGAGAGACAGATGGAGTGCAAGTGGGGAGGGGCAGAGATACAGAGACACAGAATCTGAAGCCAGCTCCAGGCAAGCTAACAGCGCAGAGCCAACACGGGGCTTGAACTCACCAGCTGTGAGATCATGACCTGAAGTCATAACCAACTGAGCCACCCAGGTGCCCCTAAGTGAACCTAGTTTAAAGGCAAATAGTGATTGAGCATCCCTTGTCAATGATTACTTCAGGGTGTGCATACGGTATAATTCTGACCAATATAAGAAGAGATTATTTCTCTAGTTTCTTTTCTTATAAAGGTACTAGTTCTATCCATGAGGGTTCCACTCATGACCTAATCACCTCCCAGAGGCCCTACTTCTAATAACATCGCACTGGGCATTAGGTTTTCAACATATGAATTTGAGGAGGAGGACAGAAACATTCACCTTGAAAATCCATTGTACCTTGAAAAGATCTTAATACAAGTAGATTGAGAAGGGAGCAGCTTTTTATTCAAATTCACTGTCTCTATTATCATGAAGAGCACTGAGTAACGTGTAGAACTGCTGAATCATTATTTGTACACCTGAAACTAATATAACACTGTATGTTAATTATACTGGAATTAAAATTAAAAACTTAATAAAAAATTCACTGCCCCAAAAGAGTCTGATTGGTTAGCATTAAATTGCAATGTTTTTCACCAACCCATAATCAAAATCATTTATATAGAATGATACACATGATATGTCTTGCTTTCTAGATACACATGGTATGTCTTGCTTTCTAGAAAACGGAAACTTGAAATATCAAGTCTTTATATTACTAATAGATGGATATAAAAAGGTGACTTTCAACAATTTGCAAACCAACTTCAATGAGCAATATGCTACTCACCAGTTTTAATGTGCACATTATATTTAAAGACCTAATGTTGGCAATCTTGGGGAGAAAAAGCAATGCCTGGCAAACCTTCAGTTCTCCTGTATACAGTAAAAGCTATCAAGTATGCTTACTTTCATATTACAACAGAGTCACTGACTAGACAATGAAAAATATTCAGTCAACTACCTGGCTGCTTAATATAAAGTTTATGTGGTATACATTTTAAATATCTTTATAACTGCTTCAAGTGATGTTAAATGGGTTTGCTTTGTGGTTACATTCAGCTGGTGGCTAAGCTGAGCTAGAAAGTTCAAGAGAATCTCTCTAACTTGTCTGGAGCTTTGGTGCTATTCATTGAGGTACTTCAGTTATTCCTTATGTAGCCTCTCTTCTCATGTAGTGCCTCTAAGGACCTACCACATGTCCAGAAGGATAGCCTGGGTTTCTAAAGATACCATGTTCCAGCTTTAAATGTTTCTGTACATTGATTTCATCTGAAAAGTAAAATCAATTTACTTTTGGAATAGCTTCTCAACTCCCATTGTTAAAATAAATTGAGGTGTCCAGACTTAAATTTGGAAAACATTTTTAACTTTACAAAAGTATTTTCCAATAGTAACAAAGGCTTCTATTTTTTAAATACAAAAAACATGTTTTCAGGGAAATATGTCTTGGAAAGAAAAAAAGGATTTTTTCCCCTTAAGATTATAAAACATTAGGCCACTTGGTTCAGCAGTGTATTTTGGCTCCCCTTCCTCTATCCCTCCCCTCCTTCCTTCTTTTCTTCCTTCCTTCTTTCCTTCCTTCTGGACAAAGTTTTTTAAAATCAGAACTTATTATGTGTTAAAGTACTGAAAGTTTCTCTAGGGTTTCCTAAAGTGTTCATGAAATATTTACTTGAGAAATTGGAGGAGAAGAAGAGGTTACAATAGCAAACATTTAATAATATATCATTGTGGGAAAAAAAATCCCCTAAGATAAATGATAAAAAGAAAATTAGGTAATCTTCTTTGAGAATATAAGAAATCTACACCTGGGTGGCTCAGTTGGTTAACCTTCTGACTTTTGGTTTCGGCTCATATCATGATCTCACAGTTCATGGGTTCAAGCCCTGCATGGACAGTGTGGAGACTGCTTGGGATTCTCTCTCTCTCCCTCTCATCTCTGCCCCACTCCCACTTGCTCTCTATCCCTCTCTTTCAAAATAAATAAATAAACATTAAAAAAAAGAATAAATCTACAACTGTTTTTATTCCATTATACTTACAATCCATTATGTTTAGACTTAAAAAAAAAAAACCCTGAAGATAACAAAACAATGTATTTCTCAGAATCATGGTAGCTATAAAATTCCAAAATGTATAATCAATTAAAAAAGAAAAAGCAGTCATCAACTCAGAAAATTTGTTTCAGTAATTAAAAAAAATTTTTAATGTTTATTTTTGAGAGAGAGAGAGAGAGAGAGCATGAGTGAGGGAGGGGCAGAGAGAGAGGGAGACATAGAATCTGAAGTAGGCTCCAGGCTCTGAGCTGTCAGAACAAAACCCAATGCGAGGCTCAAACTCACGAACCATGAGATCATGACTTGAGTCAAAGTCAGACGCCTGACCAACTGAGCCACCCAGCCAACCCACTGTGTCTCTGATTCAGCAATTTAGATTCTATCTGTAGCACTGCCAAGGATATATATTTGCTAAATGAAACCATTTCTCTTGATAATAAGATTGTAAACATTAAGTTATTAAATAATGTTCAGGAATAAATAAGACAATTACTATTTTGTAAGTATTTGAATTGTTTTTTTCAATTCCCAGCAGAGAACCAGATGCAATCGATACTTTCACATAAGACAATCAAACATAAAGTATTTTTATGCTAATAAGTGATGAGCTTCCACTTTAAAAATCTAACCAGAACTTTTACTCATGTTCCTTTCTGCTTTAGAGATTAACAGTTGTTTATCAAATGTTCATGATGCTTGTTATGATTATACTGCATTTCATTACCATGATGTTTATAATACACTTAATCACAAAATAGATATTCCAAGTTTAACTTCTATTTGTTTTAAAATGTATTATTTTCAAAGTTTTTTATGATGACTTTAGAGAGGAAAGTAAAATATATAGACATCATATCCTCCTATAAACTCAGAGTACACCCAGAACAGTCTCTGAAGTATTCTGTACCATTTTTATTCTCAACTTTACCAGCCAGAAATATTATTTTCAATGTTATAACTAGTCTCAGGGCAAAGAAAAATAGCCCAAGGTGCCAAAAATAAGAAATAAAGCATGGTCTCAGGGTTATGATAAATCAGAGGCTGTAAGACCCTTCAGAATGGGGGTGCCTGGGTGGCTCAGTCGGTTAAGTATCTGACTCTCGATTTTGGCTTAAGTCATGATTTTGCGGTTCGTGGGATTGAACCCCATATGCGACTTTGTGCAGACAGAGTGGAGCCTGCTTGGGATTCTATATCTCTTCCTCTCTCTCTGCCCTTCGCTCACATTCTCTCTTTCTCTTTCAAAAATAAATAAACATTAAAAAAAATTTTAGAATGATGTCAAGCAATGCCTCATAGGCCCTGCGAGCATTTTCCACAGCATCCTGATTCTCAGCCTGTGGTAGAAGAGGCCTGTCTAAAAGAGATGTATAGAAGTGACTTTTATCTAGTGGGGTAGACTAATTTGCTATAGAAGGCTTACAGAGTTTTTAAGAAAACTGTATTGATGAAGATACCACCAACCAACTAAAGGAAGCAGGAGCAGTTCAAAAAGAAAAGCAATGTCTAGGCCCCCAGCTCTCTATAGGTCTTTTCTTCATAAATTTCTTTTTCTTAACTCCTCCTTTACAAACAAAAAGATTACTGTATTAATTATCTACCGTTATGTAACAAACCATCCCCAAACTTAATGGCTGAAACAATGATTTTTAGATTTCTCATGTTTCTGTGGATTGAATGGTGGTTCTTCTGCCCTAAAATCATGGCAGCTAGAATGACTTAGATGGCTTGCATTCAGATGGTGGCTAAGCTGATGAACTAGAAGGTTCAAGAAGACCTTCCCCACTTGTCTGGGGCCTTGATGCTATTGAATGGGGTATCTCAGTTCTTCCCTATGTGGACTTTCTCTCCCTGTGGTATCTAGGGACTTGCTATGTGCTCCCTCTCTCCATCAGGATAGGCTAGAATTCTAACACGATAGCTCAGGAAACCAAGACCATGAAAGCAGAAACTGTCAGGCCTTACTTTCACCACATTTTATTGGTCAAATTATACTACAAAGCCAACCCAGCTTGAAGAGGAAGGAAAATGGATTTCACCCCTTGAAGAGAGGAATGGTATGCTTGTAGAGGAAGAGGAGGAATTATTTGGGGGCCATCTTTGAAGACTGTCTCTCACAGTCCATCCTCTGGCCACAATTCTTGCCCAACTCCAATGCAAAAATATACTACTTGCCCTGACTCTAAAAGTCATATTATCCCATATGGAATGTTTAAATAATTATCTTATTGTCTAAATCAGGATAGAAGTCCTGGGTATTGTTCCCCAGGTGTAGCTGCTTGGGAGTGGCCTCTCAGTCCAGGTTTTCTAGGATGGAAAAACCACACAGACACTCCCAGTCAAAAGGTGGGGGGCAGGAAAACAAGAGACATAGAGCTAAAATAGTCAAAGCTCCCACACTAGGGGCAAGAGTAGTCCTTCATTGTGGTTCAGTTCATCCCTCTGGCAGTGATTTCCTAATCCATCACTTGCCTTGCTTCTTAGGTCCTCCCTTCAGTCTGCTCCACCATTCAGTCATGCATGCTTCCTTTTCCATTAGAAATGACAAGTGCTGGGTTGGAAATGTTTCCTGTAAATTCTTCTTTAAAATTGGACAGTTCCTTCTTTAGCTCATTTCTTTCCTCTTGTACATTATCATCAGTAGTTATAAAACATTAATTGGTACTTTCACCATTCTTCCTGGAAATCCCGTTAAGAGATTTGTAAGCTCATAAGTTTCATTTTCTATCATCTAGCATGGGCAAAAGTATTGCTAAGCATTCTTGCACTGCAAAACTCAGGTACTATGTTTTTCAGCATTTGATAATTTCTTTACTGCCTTTCTGCCTTCTACCATCTGTCCACTATTCTTCAGGCCTTTGCTAATAACCTCCTAACCTGTATTCTTGTACTCGTTCTCTTGTTTCTGTAGCAAGTCATCACAAATTTAGCAGGCTTAAGCAACATAAATTTATGATTATTTAGTTCTATAGGTTAGAAGTCCAACATGGATCTCAACAGGAATAAAATCAAGATGTTGCCTGAACTGTATTCATTTCTGGAGGCTCCAGGGCAGAGTCTGCCTTTTCCAGCTTCTAGAGGCTGCCTGCATTCATTGGCTTGTGGTTCCCTTCAACCGTCTGTAAAGCCAGCAACAGTGAGTTGATTTTTCATTTTGCATCACACTAGCTATGTATCCCTTTTTCACTTTAAGGATCCCCATGCTTATACTGGGCCCACCTGGATAATCCAGGATACTCTCCTCATCTCAAGATCCTTAATCACATCTGCAAAATCCTACTTACTGCTGGTAACATATTCATAGGTTCTGGGGATTAGAATGCGGACATCTTTGCTGGGGAGGGGCATTATTCTGCCTGCCACGCTGCCTTTTCAGCTTCCAACTAACAGTATTTTTCCAATCTCCACCTATCACCTAAAGCCAATACCACTTGTTTCTTTTTTTTTTTTTTTTATAATACAAGATACCAGATACCAACTTCTATATCTGTTGTTGAATAACAAACCACCCTAAAATGTAGTGTTTTAAAATGATTATTTCTCACAATTGTTTGCTTAGGTTTTTTTGGTCCCCATGTGTGCTACGATCATTTCTGCAGCTGCACTCAGTTGACTTCACTGTCAGCAGATGTGGCAAGGGCATGACCAGTAGCAAAATAGCTCTCTACAGTTGAGGCAGACTCTGAAGAATCTGACAGCTGGAGGTTGCTGACCTCCTACCTTGCAGCTTGGCAGAAAGCCCTTTCTTGAAGGTGAATTAGGCAGCATATCTCTTTGCTTAACACAATCCACCCCTCATTCTACATAGGTCTAATTTTCTATATATGATTAGGGAATTGCTCCTATAGGATTGAAGGCATCACTTTTCCTGAAGGAAATATGGAGGTTAGTGGGACAAACTATAATCCCCATTGCTGCAGTCAAGCTGGAGCATACAATCAGTACTCATCATCTCCCCCCCCCCCAACCCCCGCCACCACCACTATTTATTCTAGATTTCCCTTACTGTCCAATACTACCTATGCTGCCCTTGGTGGTTTCACTGGTGTTGCAACTCAACCTTCATTCCCTGAGGGGCCTGAATTTGTCATCATGCATTTTTCAGGGTGAGGTTGGTAGACCTATTCATTACAGTCACAATTTGGTAAGTGTATCATGCGGTCTCCACACTTACTCTTTCCTGCTCTGATTGTGTAATAGGATTCCCTACTTCCTCCTGATGATCAGTGTCAACTATCCTTGGCAAGACGGTGATACTTTTTCTTGTCTGCTGGTGTCTGGGCACAAGCAGCCCAGAGTACCAAGGAGGCAACTGAAGCTTATATTTCAATGTGATTTCTGCTATATTTCTTAACAAAAGTGTGTCCCTTTAAGGACTAAGACCCCTAACTATGCAGACTTCAGAGTTGTGAATATAGGAAGCACAAAGTACCCTTAATTAGAGGCAATCCCTCATTAGACGCAATTGTAGGGGGAGGCACTTGTGCTACCACCCTTTAGTTCCTACACCCATGTTTTCTGTATTGGGGCACAGTGCCATATAATAATCTTTGATCCAATGCATATAATACATATTTAGTATGGCGTCCTTGCACAGTCTTGTCACAGAACTGTTGTTCAGCTGTACCATCAGCAGGTTGTTCCAATGCTCTGTCAGGCTGGCAGCTTCTGGGTGGTGTGATATGTGATATTGTCAATGACAATGTCAATGTCCTGTGGATATGGGACCACTCTTGTACTTCCTTTTCTGTAAAACATGTTCCCTGGTTTGATGTGATATTATGTGAAATCCCATGCTAGTGAATCTAGTATTATATGAGCATTCAGATGGTGGTATTGGATGAGGTTCTGTGGGCAGAAAAAGCAAACCCATACCTGTAATATGTGTCTATTTCTGTGACAGGGAACTTCTGGTCTCTCCAGAATAGAAGGGACCTAATGTGGCCAACTTGGCATTTGGTCATGAGGAATGTTACATTGGCAACTCAGTCTTGTTCTCTATTGCTGGTAGGTTGGGCATTCAGCAGCAACAAGAGCTAAATCAGCCTTGATCAGAGGAAATTCATGCTGTTGAACCCATGGTCAGTCTTCATCCCTTCCACAGCAGACACTCCATTCATGTGCCCATTGTGCTAGCATTGGGTGACTAACAGCCAAGGAAGGATGGATGATGTCAACTGGGCAATTTGTTCAGTCTTCTTTACTGTTAGTGACTCTTCAGTAGTGGATGCTCTCTGGTGGGTGTTATGTGTAATTTTCTTCTTTACAACAAAGAGTAATGGCTAATATTACCTCTATTGTCGGTAAATAACTCCCCCCCCCACCCGCAAGTTTTTTTTTAAATACAATGTTAACATGTAGCTTATGGTTTCAAGTACAACTTTCAACTAAGGTTGGACTTTACTGGAACTTAACAATTTTCCATTCTTATGCCGAATTTTATCTTCCAGCCGTTATACTGAATTTTGATTTCAGCAATCATATTTTCCAATTTATAGGATCCCATTTTTGTTTACTGTTATACGATCACATTCTTGTTTTGTGTTATACTATCACACAGCTGTACAATATAATCTCTTTTTTAAGATACGTAGTGTTTTTTCATTTGTTCTCAGCTTGTCTGTTTCCTTTGGATTTTTTCCCCTGCTTGTTAACTGAGCCCCTCTTTGCTATTTGGAGGCTTTCACCAGGTGTCTAGTGGTACCTGGCTCTTATTTATGGGTGTTGATTTTCGGTCTGGTGGTCTTCATTGTGGGCTCATTAAGTGTTTTAGCCATACTTTTCACTAGAGTATTTTAATTGTCCGTATTTGGAGGCAAAATTTTGGTAAAATTATTGCCTGCAATAACATGAGACACAGAAAATATACCTAATGCACTCATGGCATTGGGTGAGATTTTAAGGCAGAATTAAAAAAAAAAAAAGCTGGCTGCTATTAGCTGCAACTGACAAGGTACTTACTCAAAGAGACAGCTCAAAAATAAAGAGGTGGGTACACAGATTTGAAAGAGAATACAGAGCCTAAGATGGGCAGGGCTGCAAAATGAAATGTTTTTCACCAAATCAAATGTGTGAAAGTTAAATGTAGCCTTAAGACAAAGATCAAATCCAGGGTCCTGCCTATTACCATGGCCTCAAGAAAAAGACCCAATAAAGGGTATAACAATACACTCATTTTTCTAAGACCTCTGAAGGGATGAAGGGGATGCCTTTCCCCTGAACTAAAGAACTACCAGAATGATTAAGGGATTAATATAAGATTTATATGCTCAAGACATAGAGGTCTACGAACAGTCATGAGTACTTGGAGAATCTCTGGCTGAACTGGTTAATGACTGTTTCTCTAATACTCTTGTGCTCAGTCTTCGAGACCTTTACTCCTACAGCAACTCCCATATTTGGGTGAACCCTAATTCCTTTATTAAACCTCTTTATTCATGTAATACTTGTTATGAATCTGCTTTCCTCACCAAATCTGGACTAAAATATGTGGCTGTCCTAGAAGAGAGACTAAAATAAAAATTTAATCTATCACTTTATTAGAAGAGGCAATCCATGCCAGTGAAACCAAGGAAGAAAGGCTAGCAAGGATGAGAAGCAAATGCACATTGATGTTACTGTATAGCACTTGGTTTCTGTTTCATCAAAAGCCACGAAGACATTGCCACTCACTTGGCAAATAAACTTGCCCAGCTACATGGTATATTTCTAGGCAGGGGGGTTAAACACTGTGCCTCAAAGCAGTCTTTCAGAAGAAAGAGAGAAATTTATCTGACAGCCTCTTTTAGTTCACTGATCCAAATTTTCCGAACAGATGGTTCACTGCTCTTCCACATGCATCCCCTGGCCCTCTTGACAGTCGCTGGGGAGACTCTGTGATATGGTGCTTCCTAGAGTGCAGAAGTGTTGAGATAGGCCAGGGATTCTAAGAATGTAGCTAGCTGACCTCAGGCAGAGGTCACACAAGCCTGCTGGCAGTCTGTCAGTCTATGTAGGGTGGTAGTTATGGCAAAGCAAGTGGTTAGTGGCCTGGGAAACAGTGGGGCCAAGAATCTGAGAAGGCACTTGAGGAATATGTGTCTGATACTGTACCCAAAGATAAAGTATTTATTGGCACAATAATGCTATCTAATAAACAGCTTGAAAACGTCAATGGCATAACAATGGACATCCCTTGCTCATACATCTGGAATCAGAAAACTGTCAGGTGATTCTCTTGATCCTGGTGAAGATCGTTCACATATCTGGGGGTTGACTGGCTGTCAGCTAATCTAGACAGGATTCAGCTGGGGTAACCAACAACTTGGCTCTGCTCCATGAGTGCCTAATTTTCCAGCAGACTAACCCAGGCACAAATGTGCTTATGGCAATAGCAGAAAAGTAAAAACACACTAGACCTTTGGAAATAAATATGGCCCAGAATCAGAGTGAAAGGGTACTTCAAAGAAGAATGAAAAAGGACCATGAATACAGGGAAAAGTAAAGAATTAGGGACATTTTTACATCTTAACATACCAAAGAAAAACAAAACAATTCATTGTTCTAAAAGGTATTATTGTTTTACTGGGAAAAAACTTGAGATTTTATCTGGCCTTAATTATAAATCAGGCTTTTACAAAGTATGCGGGTCATCTTTCTTATGCCAGCTGTGATTTGGGGTTAAATCCCCTCCCTCTTACCTGTTATGTTCAGTTGGTTTGTAGAGCCTATTAAGTGGCAATAGATTTTGGCTCAAGTAAGTCCAAATCTAGCCCAGAGAAATCCAACTTTGGCCCTGCTTAAATCAATTCAGGGCTTCCTCTGTTCCCAGGACCAAATTCTAAACATGAAGAAATCCATTTTAATTCCATTCTTATAAAATAAATGCTAAATAGGCAAGCCAGTTGATGTGTTTGGCTCAGACTATAGGACTAAAAACGTTCAAATCATATATAATCCACATTACTTTTTATAAATAGCATAATAAAATGGTGACTTCAATAAACCCAATCAGAAGTCCCAGGTTCTACCACTAACTGTGTGACATATGGGCAACCTACTTAGTCTCTTTAGGTCACAGCTGCCTATATAATCAGGAATTGCTCTAAATTATAATGTTGCAAATATCCTGTATCCACAGGATGTGAGTAGGCATTACTCACTCAAATAAGTTTAAGAAATACTAACTTAAATAAATTCAAAATGTTTACTTGAAGACTTTTCAGCACTTTTGAGCTGTACCTTTTGAATCTCTAAGAGGGGAATATAATGTGCAGCAAACAATTTTAACCAATGACTCATTTTTTCATAAAACATGTCATATGTCACAATGAATATACTTTGATAAACATACAGTTATTGCTAGCATCCACATGGTTCAATTTATCAGTCAAGATCCCAGAAAGAAACAGAGGGCAACTTCATATACGGGCATGGGAGAAGAATATAATAAAATGACAATTTACAAATGTGTAGGTAGGGTTTAGGGAGACCAAAAAGGAGTAATGAACTACTCTGGGGCTAGTTACAACTGGGAGCCATTACTTCCCGTAACGGAACAGGGACCTGAAATTAGAGAGGTAACTTGAATAACTGCCTGGAAAGAGATGCCTGATAGGATGGTCTTCTGTAGAGGGACACAGCCAATCCATGGTGACCTGGCAAGTAAGGAGCCAGGGAAATAAATTAACACAGCTTCATTTTCCTTTCAACCTCCAGTCTCTTGCTAGTGCTTTCATCTGTTGAACCTAACCGAAAGCCAGAGGGCAAGGGAACCTACCTCAGAGAAGAGAGCAGAATGGAAAAGGGTGGTGGATGAATCTAAAGGGGCAAATAAAGGCTATTCAGCACAGTAGGGATCCTTTCACAAGCAGCTAGATTAGGTGATTAAATGATGTCCTCAGGACTCAGTCTTATCTCTCCACTCCATTTTCCTCCGCTGGCTTCATTCTAAGGCGAGTTCCCACCATCTGCAGCACAGATGCCATCAGCAGCTCTAGGGTTATAGCATGGTTAGCTCACAATTTCAAATAAAACAATAAAAAGAATAGACACATATATAGCACTGAGTATAGACAGGTGCTGTTGAAAGCTCCTTAGATACATTAACTCAGTTAATCCTCACGATAATGCTATAAGGTGGCAACTGTACTATCATCTCTTTAGAAATGAAGCAACTGACATATGACTGGTAAGAGGAAGAAGAAAAGCTAAGATTTAAATTCAAGTAGCTAGCTCTAGAATCTGTGCACCATATTGCTTTTTGAAAAATAAACCCTATCTCCTACAGCACTCACATCACTTGTCAGAAAGGATGCTGGGTCATGTGCTCATCCTTGGCTCAACCACCAGGCACTCCGTTTGCTAAACTGGGTCATATGTCCTTACCCACGGTAGGACATGACTGCCAGTAATTTCTGCCTAAAAAAGATGTCAGGCAAATGTAAAAAGCAACAAATGTCCATCACAGGCAGTGTGGACTTACAGAAACAGCCCTAGCCACTAAAGTTGCAAGTCTAGTTCTGCCTATGTTTGCCACAAACCTCAAGCCAAGTATTTATGACTTCATTTTCAGTGAGGAGATTCTGATCCCATCTACCTCCAAATGTGGTAGTGGGTATAGACAGAAAAATATGAAGATCCCTAAACAACTATTATATCTAATTACATAAATATAACATATATTATATTAAAATGTAGTAATGAACTGAGATATACCCAACTTGAGCAAATAACTTCTGAAATGAGTGTTTCAGTCAATACTATCTCTAAAAATTCCCTTAGAAAATGAGGTAAATGAATGAAACCTTATTTTCTCAAGTGATCTAACAGACATTATATATTAATATTTCCTAAGAATAAACAAAGCACAAGTAAAGGTTTATTGATTTTTAGCAAAATAAAATGACATAAGTAGCTTTTTAAAAACTAATGGATAAGTTTTCTCATTTCCTTGTCTCCAGAACATTTGGCATTCTTTATCAGCTGGTACATAAAAGAGTAGAAAAATAAGAGATTGTCATATTGTCCTTGGTATTTCTCTTTTAATATATCAGTATGGTAGTCTACTAGAAAGTAGTAAATAGCTTCAATTGTGGAAAGGAAGGTGTCTGGCTTTCCTTTTTGATGGCGCCAAAAGCAAGTTTTTCTTGTTTTCAACTCAACTTGTAACAGTCCTGCCAAAAACAAATAAGTATAAATATTTTTTATTAACCACAGGATCTGGCACAATAATTTCTTTTAATTATTTTAAGAAATTTTTTTTAAGAGAATACACAAGTTCCTTCAACCCCAACCAAATAGGGTATTTTCTTAAATGCATTAAGGTAAATACAGAAGCAGTATAAAACACAGAACAAAATCTTATACATAAATCTTAGAACTTGCAACCATGAGTTAAAAGTAATCAAGATGCTATTTTCTATCTACCAGTGTCTTTTTACATTTTAACCAGTGACAGGACTAAATTCACCAATATTCAGAAGGTTTCATTTCCTTGATAAACTGACATTTCAAACATCATTCTAAAACTCACTGGGAGAGATAGGCAAGTTAATGGTCCTTAATATAGTTAAAGTTGACTTCTGGATTATCACTTTTTGGCTATATATTCATGAACAGAGTACCTAATGTTGTTTCTTTGGCTCTGCCACATCTGTACATGAGGCCTCAATGACACAGTCAGCTAGAATGTCTTACTCCTGTGCATTTAAAGAGGAAATGATTCATGAAATCACAGAACAGTTCTTTGACCTCTTAAAACTCAGATGTGAACACACAAACCCAAAATGCTTTTAGCACCTTAGACCACTACTTAGATTCACATTATATTTATTTTGCTATACTTTTTATAAAGCAGATTTATTTCAAAGTGAGAAAGTAGTATTAAAGGGAGAAGGGAGTATTAAAATGAGCCTCCCTACCCAGATAAGGAACTTCTGAGTTACCGATGATTCCCTACTATCCCACCTCTCTTTAACCTAAAAGCTACTTCAGAAATGCAGCAAAGAATGACAAGAAATAAAATACTGTAAAATATTAAGATTTTTAAGAGATAAGGAGGATCAAATGTCTACATAGGACTTGCAGGGGGAGAGAACAGAGAATGGAGGAGAGATAGTATTTAAAGAGATAATGTCCATGACTTTTCCATAGACTATTTTTAAAAATGCAAAGCCACAGATCCATGAAATAATGTATCTCAAGCAGAATAAATCTACAGAAATCAAGGCCTAGATCCATCACACAATAGTATAACTGCAAAAGAGCAAAGTTAAAGAGATTTTTAAAGCAGGGATTAAGAAGTGGCAGATCGTATACAAAAGAATGGTAACGGGAATGATAGGAGACTTTTTATTAGCAATAGTAAAGTACTGAAGACTCCAGAATAAAACCTTCAAAGTGTCAAGAGAAAAAACTAACAACCTCAAATTGTGTACTCAGCAGAACTATATATTAACAACAGGAATGAAAACATTAGTAAAGTAACAAAAACTGAACATATGCCAACAGGAAACCAAATGAAAGTAATTGCTAAGGAATGTATTTCAGCAAAGACAGTCTGGGTTAAAGGAAAGGTGAGCAAAGAAAACAATAAACATCTATGCAAATCCAAATAAATGCTACCTGAATGAAACAAAAACAATAACCATATCTAATTTGCGGGCTGAAGATAAAGGACAGAACAAAAATAATGAAGAAAATAACAGTAACTTAGTGAACAAGGAGGAAGTTGAATCAAACATTGTCTGCTAAGTGCTTAGCGTGTTCAAAAGGGAAGATTAAAATCTTGTTTAAAATACTGTTTGACTTAAAATAAGTCGCATGTGCAGAGTACAATTTTCTAAAAGAACCAAAATAGGAATATTACAGAATGGAAAAAGATAAAAACTTGAAAAAAAGTCAACAACAAAAAAAGTAAACAACAGGACAAATAAAATTAAGATGGTAGAAATACATCCCAAAATATCAATACTCATAGCAAACATGAATAGATGAACTCCTCCATGTAAAAGATTCTGAGACTGAAATACAGGATGACCTCTACAGTCTGTCTACAGGGCTTCCCTCAACATCGGAGGGTCAACCCGGAGGTCTGAGCTGACACAGTAAAAAAACAATAAATTAATTAGATGTGTAAGAACTGGAAAGGAAGAAACACAATTGACATTACTTACAGAGAAAATACTTTTAAAATCAATAAACAAATTACTAAAAATATAGTATCTTAGGGTAGAGAGGATTTATACAAGACATAGCAAGTGCTCAACATGAAAGATTGAATTCTACATCAAGAATTTCTATTCCTCAAAAGATACCATAAAGAAATTTAAAAGATGAGTCATAAGCTACAAGGAGATATTTCAAAACATTATTATCTACATTCTAGTAGATCTAAAGAATTCCTACAAATCAATTTTAAAAAATTAGAAAGATGCACATAATTGTTTCACAGAACGGGATGCGTGTGGCCAAATAAATGAACAAAAGGATGCTCAATCCAATTATTAACTAAGGGAAAGGCAAATTATGATCACAATGAGATGCCACTTTATACCTGCTAGACTGGCAAAAATCAAACATCTGACAATACCAAGATAGGAGGCATCATGGATCAATGGGGACTCTTATACATTAATGACGGGTGTATAAATCTGTATACCCACACTTTGGAAAACAGTTGGCATTACCTTGTAGAAGTGGGCATTCTCATATGCAACAACCCAACGATTCCATTTCAAGGTATGTTTCCTTAAGGAACCTTGTACATGCATAAGAGTATTCGCAGATGCATAATTTGTAAGAGCAGAAACTAGAATTAACTCAAGTGTTTCATCAATAGGAGACTAGATAAACTGTAGTATATTCACACAGATAATACACAGCAGTGAAAATGAATAAACTATGTTAATCATGTAACAACAGGGGTTAACCTTAGAAACAAAATGGTGACTTTAGATTGCAGGTCCCCGGGAATACAACATGCAGGTCAAAATAAAAAACTAAATAACAAAGATTATGAAAACTGATGCATATAAATAAAACACAAAGGAATGATGAAAACATAATTCAGGAGAAAAGTTACCTCTGATCAGGGGAGAAGTGGAGTCACGCAGGGAAGAACATAGGTAGATAAGTTATTGATACAATTCTGGTGCCTGGGTTCTTAATTATTCATTATATCACCATGTGCTATAACATTATATTATATATATATGTTCTTTCACATGTGTTATAACTTAGTTTAAAAAGTAATATAAATAACACCTTTGCCTATTTAGTGGCAGAATGAGAGCCAGAAGTCAGGTCCCAGCCCTGTTCTTCCCATTAGGCTTACAATACAAATCTAATCATGTCAATGTCTGGCATTAAATTCTCTACAAGTGTCATAGCACCTGTGGAAAAAAAAGACCGAATTCCCAGGCATGATATTCAAGGGCATTCACAGTTTGTATTTCTTCACAGTTATTTCTCCTACCATTCTTATATACGTACACATTCTACACCATATTCAACTTTTTCAGTGTCCTGAACGTAAAATGATGTTTTTATATCTTTGTGTATATGCCATTCCCTTTGACTGAACTGCCCAGGCCTCAGCCCTTTATCCATCAAGATTTCAACAGAAACAGTTAATCCTTCAGGGAATCCACGAAGAACAGGATTGTGTCTCCTCAATGCTACCCCTGCATCTAAAATTTATTGAATTTTCTTACCTGCTTACTTGTCTGCCTCCTGTAATAGATTACATGGCAGACAATGTCCACTATCTTCTCAATATTCATGTTCTCCTTCTCTCAATATTAACAAACCTCAATCCTGTTCAGTATGGCAAGTGTCCAGCTAAAAATAAAAACTATGTCCCAGCTCTACTCATAGCCAGAGTGGTCATGTGAACCATTCTGGCCAAAGAAGGAAAAATGAAAACTCCTAGGAGGAAATTCCAAGAAAGCTATTATTATATTATATATTTATTTTTTAATGAAAGAGCCAGACTCAGTGGGCATATAACAACTGGAATATATATGGTTTGTCTTGGGACCTAGCAGCTATCTTACAAGGATTAAAGTGATGGAGGAATAAAATGGAATGAGTATGAATCTTTACAGGCATTGTGAAGTCCTTATAATAGCTTGGACTACCTATTTCTGGACTTTTACCCATGAAAAGTAAACTCACTACTTGTTTTAAGATTCCATCTGGGTTTCTGTTTCATATGGGGAGACACAACCCTAACTAATAACCACTGTGATCAACTAGAGAGTAGAGAGATTGCTCTATTCTCCTTTCTATCCCCCAATCTAGGACATCACCTATCCAGGAGCAGGTGTTCAACAAATATTACTGAATAAATGGACAAATCACAACCTTTAAAGTATTCTATCTGGGTATTTTGAAAATATTCCAATTTGATTTTTTTAATGTTTTATTTATTTTTGAGAGAGATAGAGAGACAGAGTATGAGCAAGGGAAGGACAGAAGAGAGGGAGACACAGAATCCAAAGCAGGCTCTAGGCTCCGAGCTGTCAGCACAGAGCCTGATGCCAGGCTCAAACCCACAAACTGTGAGATCATGACCTGATCAATGGATCCACCCAGGCGCCCTGAAAATATTTCAGTGTGAATCACTTTGATTCAAAGATACACAAAAGTTGTAACGACCCAAACCAAACTCTTTTGACTATTTGTTTTAATGTTAACTATATCCAAGAAGTAAAGGCAAACATTTGAAAATGTCCTAATTAGTACAATTAAAATGTTAACATAGGATTTGATATCACAATGCAATTTCTAAAAAACAAACCAAAAGTAACTATTAAATAATGCTGGTTTCTAATACACCTAATATGTTCTAAAATGTTAAGTATAAAAATCAAGAGTTAGTGATTATTACCATTAATCCATCCTGTTTTAATGATTTTCTTATTAGTATATAGAACCTTTGAAAACACACTGAAAAACACAGGCATGGGATTATATAGAAAATATTTATTTTTAAAAGCTCAACACATATATTAAAAAATTCTTTTGCTAGCATTTTTTGACAATAATTTTATGATGAAATCAGCAAATCTTTTTTAGCAGAATTTTAAAGCAGATAATTATAAATGGCTTTTCCCTTCAAAATTATTGGCTGAATTTCTTCAACTGAAAAGTAAGAGTAAAAATCTTGAGCTATCCTCATACTGTCATTGTGAGGACTGAATGAGGCAGTATATAATACGGCACTCACTTACACACTGACTACAGTTCAGGCAATGCTTTTAATCTAAAAAAAAAAGCAGTCACTTTAAACATTGTATCAATACAGTCAAAATGAAGGGAGATGGCTGGCTAATTAAAAAAAATGTTTTTAAATGTTTATTTATTTTTGAGAGAGAGAGACAGAGACAGAGACAGAGGATGAATGGGGAGCAGCAGAGAAAGAAGGAGACACAGAATCTAAAGCAGACTCCAGGCTCTGAGCTGTCAGCACAGAACCTGACACCGGGCTCGAACCCAGGAGCAATGAAATCATGACCTGAGCTGAAGTTGGATGCTTAATTGACTGAGCCACCCAGGTACCCATAAAACAAATTATAATATAATCCCAGTTTTTATAATTTGGACTGCCTCTCCAACAAAAGTAGCCATCCTTCCTCACCACCTTCTTCTAAGGCTTCCTATGGTGAATCTTCAAGAATGTTATTATCACTCTTCACGTGTAAGTTCACATTTTATGATTAAATTATGTGCTCAACCTTCAAATGTTTTATCTTGCCAAGAGTAAAACATTCAGAGCTATTTCTCTGTAAAATGTGGTAAAACAGTATGTTTCTACATTGTTAAAGAGATTCTTAACCTCTGCATTCATAAGATAACCGAAACAATTTCCAATACATTACATTTGAGGGTTTTATCTGAGGTTTAAAGCTGGTGTGTTCATGATGAATGGATAAAGAAATTGTGGTTTATATACACAATGGAGTACTACATGGCAATGAGAAAGAATGAAATATGGCCCTTTGTAGCAACGTGGATGGAAATGGAGAGTGTAATGCTAAGCGTAATAAGCCATATAGAGAAAGACAGATACCATATGTTTTCACTCTTATGTGGATCCTGAGAAACTTAAAAGAAACCCATGGAGGAGGGGAAGGAAAAAAAAAAAGATGTTAGAGTGGGAGAGAGACAAAGCATAAGAGACTGTTAAAAACTGAGAACAAACTGAGGGTTGATGGGGGTGGGAGGGAGGGGAGGGTGGGTGATGGGTATTGAGGAGGGCACCTTTTGGGATGAGCACTGGGTGTTGTATGGAAACCAATTTGACAATAAATTTCATATATTGAAAAAAAAAGCTGGTTTGTTCAGTTTAATCCCATCAAATGATAAAATGTTTTAAAACCCAAAGGCAATGATTTATAGCAAACATGGATTGTGTCTTGAGGAAGTAATTTGGTTTTTCTGGAAACTGTTTTTTCACGTATACAGAGATTGTTAAGTATGTGCAAAGCCTGAAGTAGTCCCTGTGGTGCAATAAGGCACTAGAAGGGAGAGGGGTTGAAGTAGGACATGCAGATTTCATGGTTTTGAAGGACTTAAGAAATCCCCTTTTAAAAATACAGGATACCTACTATGTGATCTGGAAAGGAATAACAGAAATTTTGGTACAAATCTGATTTGAAGCCTTAATTTCAAATATGAACACTCTGAAAACAGATTTTTGAATTGTGCCTCAATAATTCCTTTTATAGTTTTTTTAACTGCTTTCACTCATGTTCTTTCATTTGATCCTTTCAATTACCATATAAGATAATTGTAAAGAAAGTAGTTCAGAAAAATCTTCAAACTGAGGAATAAGGTGCTGCTGTAACCATCCAATGCAGTGTGGCAGGGAGTGCTCCAAAGAGTCGGGCCTTAGGGCTCCATCCCTCTATTAAATATCAGCAAAAAGATTCTTCTAGGTCCTGTAGTTCCTCTGTCTCTCTCCTTCCCACTTCCCCCCCCTTCCCTCTCTCTCTCTCTCTCTCTCTCTCTCTCTCTCTCTCTCTCTCTCTCTCTCACACACACACACACACACACACACACACACACACAATTTCTCTGTCTCTATCTTTCTGCTTATCATTCTCACCAACAAACACACAGGTATGCACACAATTAGAATGACAAAGCAATCTTACCAACATGTATGTTGACCTCAGAGGTATGAACTATGTAAATTAAATCTAGTATTGTCACTCACGTTAGTTTGAGATTAGTTAACACAAGTTAAACTCCAAAGAAGTGTCATAAACTTTCTTTTCTAGGTGATGTGCATTTTTAACAATAGCCTGAGAAAGGGTCTCCCAGGTTGAAACTGTTTTGGCAACTGTCTAAAACCAACTGGGTAGCTCTCTTGCCTTCTAATCAAACATGGTACACAAACAAAGCTATCAAGAGCTGGAAATAAATCTAAAGTATTTAGAGAAACTACTGAAAAACCCTGAAGAACTAAGTAAGGTGCAAGTAAACAAGAGAGGTAACATGAGTTCCTGTTCTTCAAATTACTAGCTGTGCTGGTTGGGCAAGTGAAGAAACTCTTTTAAACCATTTTATTAGGAACTAAACTTTTCACTCTAAGAGACAGAGACATACAAAGGTAAAACAAAAGAAAGAAAATCCCTGGGAAGTTAAATCTTGGAATTGGAACTATCCATGTGAACTCATGATATATGTGCATTTTCCTTGGCTCTATCCACTGTAGCAATGACATCCAAGTTGTAATAAGTTTACTAGCTCTTGATTTCTAATATTAGTCCCCACTAAAAAGAACCACAGCTCCTTTGTATAATCAATCATTGGTTCTAGATCTGGGGCAGGAAAAAAGTACAAGTGAACTTGGGACATCCTGTTGTACTAGAAAAGACTAATGAGGCCACGACACAGAGAGGGCTTGAAGGCCTCCACTAGCAAAAGTTGAGACAATGTGGGCATCAAAAAAGATACAATCACAACATATTACGTATGATGAACTAAAAGGAAATCTAAAAATGTACAGTGACCTCAAAAAGGGGCAGGGGGAGAGTGGAAAAAAAAGAAGGGGGGTGTGGAGAAGAGTTCTTTACATAAGAAAGCCAGCTAACAAATGTAAAAGAAATGTCATCATTTTGCAATCCTTGATGTAAGTACTGATTTAGGCAAGTCTTCAATGAATACTAAAACCACTCAGTGAACAGCAGTTGGGAAATAGACAGTTTATAGTCTCGAAGCGCCACCCCACAGGTTACTGCTACTAGTTTCAAAGAAGAAAACAAACCTTTATAATGGAGAGACCTGGCAATCACCACTTTAATTAATTAAAGTTGTTACCAATAACGGAACTTACATTATATGCCTCTTGATTTGATGCAGTAAGTATATAACTTTACCTATGAATAGGGTAATCATATAATTAGTAAGTTAAAGAGCTTCATTTCTGAGAATGAAAGGGAATGCTATTAATAATCATATCAGAACAAGTATAAACTGGAATTGTCATGGACAACCCTAGATTTATCCTTATCACGAGGTATCCTTGCAAAAATACTGAAGTGAATCTAATTATGATGGAGCATTCAGACAACTGCCCGGTCCTCCTCACGCCAGCCAAAGTCATAGAAAACAAAAACAGGAGAAGCTCTATGTTAAATCAGACTGAGGAGGCCTAATAACTACATGGGATATGAAGGAAAAAAGAGCTACAAAAGATACTTTGGGTCGATTAGGGAAATGTGAATATGGACTGTGTTCTGTATTACAGATTAGAGAACTTTTGTTAATTTGCTTAGAGTGATAATGGTATTGTGACTTTGCAATTATTCTTAAAAGATGTACAGTTAGGTATTTAAGGGTGAAGTGTTGCCAAGCCTGCAACTTACTTTCAAGCAGTTCAACCAAAAATGAATGATATATCTAAGTATAAACACACATATAATAGAGAATAAAACAAATGTGGCAAAATGTATGGGTATTCAGTGCAATTCTTCCAATAATCTGCAGGTTTGAAGTTTTTTTAAATGAAAGTTGGGAGACAGAGCAATCCACAAAAAATTTGTTTTTCTTACCTTGAAGTCTCTCATCAGTGAATATTTTGTTTGTTTGGTTCCAGGTGCTATCGATAAATATAATTTTTTTCAGTGTTGTGTCTTGGCCCTTGCTGTCATTTAAATCCTGTTCTTCAGTTTTCTTGCGTTTAACAGATGGCTTCTCAGGGTCATTTTTGTCTCTAACATTATTTTGAATCCTTTTTTGCAGATGAAAAGAAAGATCTTTTATTGAAATAGACTTAGGTCCAGGAAAAACCAGTGCAACCTAAAGCAAAGAAACTTAAGTCAGCAGTGTGCTATTATGATCTTTGAAATGAATAAATTCTGAGTTAAAACTTGACAAGAAACAAACATGTTGAATATGTTCCCATTATGTTCATAATATGGTTTCTTAGTTCGTATCAAATTAGATCTCTATGTACTATAGGCAGGAAAATGGAGAGGGAAGAAAGTAAAAGCAGGCACAGTAATATTGGCAGTAAGTAAAAACCTGAAGAAATAATGCAGAAAAACTATATAAAGTGGAAAGACGAGATTCAAAAAAGCCTTAACAATCTAAAATCATTTGATCTTTGAAGATACCAATGAAGTAAATAATTTGTATGTTTATTGCTATAAAAAATAACTCTAGGTCATTAAGAAAAATATTAAATTATGTTCAAGTAAGCTTATAAAGGTAATAGAATTTAAAATTCATTTTTAGAGACACCTGGGTGGCTCAGTTAAGCATCCGACTTCCACTCAGGTCATAATCTCACTGTTCTTGAGTTTGAGCCCTACATCAGGCTCTGTGCTGACAGCTCAGAGCCTGGGGCCTGCTTCAGTTTCTGTGTCTCCCTCTTTCTCTGCCCCTCCCCCACTCACACTCTGACTCTGACTCTCTCTCTCTCAAAAAAAAATAAACAGTAAAAAAATTCATTTTTAGACTTAATGTGAAGAGTTGTAAAAAAATAAGCTGCCTACTTCATGGTCCTTTTCTTCATATTCTGGAATACAAGGATACGTGTAAATATTTACAAATTCAGGTGCTAATAGTTTTGCATGTACAGCAGTACTTTTGCCATCTGTTTCATTTGGATGTTTAATGATGTCAATCTTCAGTGGAAGCTAAAATTAAAAAAAAAGAGAAATCAACACAAGAAACATAAAAATTCTAATTTTTATGTTAATAAAAATAATCTTTAAGGCTAAAATAATAAGTTCACACTAAGCTCCTACAAATATAATTTGAAAATTATACATTTCTAAACTAGAATATTAAGAATTCTAAGAGCCATAAAGCAAACCCAAATTTCTTCCTGGATATTGTTGATCACATACTAAACAACTATTTCCAACTCCTTTAACATAGAATCTACTCTTAAAGCAAAGTTTCAAGGTCATTTTCATTTACGTTACATAGGCAGGGAGTCCAATTCCTTGCATTTCAGTATCTGTGCCAAGAACATTTTTTATAATTTCTATAAACTCTAGGTTTGTTCATTTTATGACACAATAAAAGGAAATATAAGTTTGGGCAAAGGCTTCACATCTAAACTTCAAGTCAAATTTTATTCCCTACATGTCCTTCGAGATCAAAGGTATTACCCTTCGTTGGTGAACATCATGATTCTCATCAATGGCCTTTCACAGCAAAAATGAAATAATCATCAATTGGAAAAAGTAACAGGTCCAAGAGGTGCACACTTTATATAAAAATTAACTCTCTTCAAAATAATTTTGTCTATTTTCCTTAAAGTTTCTTTGTTATGGATTATGTCCTGCCTCTTTGTAAAAATAATATTCTCTTGCATTTCTTGAGTGAGATTTTACTATCATTTCACTGACTTGTTTTAGTTTTCTGTATAATGCGTATACAGGTGCTACAGTCAAGAGTATGAAAATGAAAGCCAAGTCATATCCCCCACATAACATATAACAAACTCCAAGTTGGATTCTTCACTGATTATAAATGATTTATTTGTTATGATAAACACTCTTCCAGCTTCCGCTTTACCCAAAACAGGATTTTAGGTAGGATTCTGGGTATTTATCCTGGGGCAAGTTATTTTACCCTGGAGTACAAAACTATTTTTGTTTTTTAAAACAGCTTTAATAAAGGGATAAAATAGGTATAATAAATGCCACATATTTAAGGTATACAATATAATGAATTTTAACACCCTTGAGTTCATCACCACAATCAAGATCACAAATTTGTCGCCCCCAAAAGCCTTCTTGTGCCTCCCTCCTTCCCCTTTCCCCATCAACTACCACTCACAGTCCCTAGGCAATGATGATTGCTCTGCTATCACTATAGGTTTGCATTTTCTAAGGTTTTATATAAATGAAATCATATGGTATATGCTCTTTTCTTTTTCTGTTGGGGTTTTTTTTGGTTCTTGAATATGTATTTTTTACTGAAATAATCATTCATAAATTAATATACAAATATGGTATGTACTCTTTTCATCTGACTTCTTTCACTCAGAATAATTGTTCTGAGAGTCATCCATATTGTTGTACGTATCATTAATTCTAGAGCTGGTTTTTAAAGGAGCAGTTGCCGCACGCTACTAGATGGTCCCAACTGCACATACTTTACTTTTCTGGGTGACTGTGTGGAAAAGGAGGGTATATATCCCAGAAGGGCCATAAATATGTACCCTAAGTAGTTTTCAATTTAGGGCTTCAAACGCCAAATCTCCTTCCCTCCCCACTTGGGCCTAGTGACCAATTAGGGCCAATTGCTTCAAATCACCAAACCAACTTCTAGTTATAGAAAATTTACCATTTAAGTAGGCAGTTCACAAATGATTTTACATCAGTCTACTTCTGGCTGAACTCTATGTCAGAATTTCCTCATGATGCTCAGTCTCAGTTGACACTACATTCCCTTTCCCCAGGGTCTCTCAGTCCCAGGTCAGCATTATCTTAGCCCAGGGCAGATAGAAAGAGGAAAGAAGAAAAAGAAAGCACATTGTGACAAAGTATTCTATTACTAGTAAAACTGACTTTCTTCTATGGCTGATGAGTAGAGCTGAAAATTCCAAAGGTGACATTTCTGATTAGCTGGCTATGTCTGAAGGGTACCATTTACATCAAGGACACAGAGGTGTTACTCATATATTTAAAAGTCATGTACCTAGCCTATCATGGACCAAATTCTACAAGTATAAGACAATTATGCAAACTTTGTGCTCAAGAAGTATCCTGGGACCCAGTATAGGTCCCTGAAGTTTCTGCTACTATGAAACAAAAGCACAGATCAAATTGTGGAAATAATACTGTTTGTACTCTAGTTCACACATTTTAAAGGAAGATATTTCTTAAATAATGACAGGGTACAGAGTAACACCAGCAGTGTTTACCACAGTTCAAGTAGAGATGTTCTGTTTTCAAATACATAAAGAACATCTGTTCTCTAACACCTATAATTCCTATAAAAGATTTACCAAATCTTTCTGCCCCAATTTATTAAAATGCCATTAGCAGGTACCCTAAGCCTTTTCCGGTGTGATTATCAACTTTCCCAAAAAAGAGTCTTTTAAATTCTAGGGTTCTAGGGGCACCTGGGTGGTTCAGTCAGTTAAGCCTCCTACTTCAGCTCAGGTCATGATCTTGCGGTCTATGAGTTCGAGCCCTGTGTCGGGTTCTGTGTTGACAGCTCAGAGCCTGGAGCCTGCTTTGGATTCTGTGTCTCCCTCTCTCTTTCTGCTCCAACCCCACTCACACTCTGTCTCTGAAAAATGAATGAACCTTAAAAAAAAATTAAATTCTAGGACTCTACTAAAGATGAAGATTTCTTTTACCTCATGATTTTTTGGGGGGGGGGAAGACTCCTTTTTTAAAAAATACCCAAGAGCATCTTTTACTTATGCATTTCTCATGACATTTAAAAAAATCATATTCTGCATGAAAAGAATCAGTATTTATGAATTTATTCCATAGACTAAATTTTAAAGCTTGGGAGGCACTTACTCATCATGTAGTCGTCTTTCCTTCCCAAGCAGGCTATCTAAAGGCAAATGCTGAATGATTTGTAAAAGTAAAGTAAACATTAGAAAGAAAACTTTACAGAGTTTTTATTACTATTAATATATGTTAACATACTGAGTTTTATCTATGGCCATTAACATATAAACACTTTTAAAAACTCTGCATGATCCGGTAGGCTATTTAGAGTTGATCAAACCCTTGGCATGGTGTTTTGAGTCACTGATTTGGAAAATAATCCTCTATTCTTAAATTTCTATGAAAAGTCAGTATGTTAATGACTTTTGTTATTCTGATCTTCAATCCTTTGGAACACAATACATCTTAAAACTTCTAAAAGGATACTCTCTTTATGTGGCTATGATATGAACAGAAGATAGAATAATTCTGTGTATACTTTAAAAGCTATACTTTGAAATGTAACATTCTTGCAAGATAATAAGAAACTTAAAAAAAATTATTTTCCTCAAGCTTTCAGTTTTTTTAAGGTAACTATGAAGCTGATTAGATTCCATGCCTATTTCTTCTTGACCAATAAACTTTCCAATAGCCTGTAAGTGTGATTTTAGACCTCTCAGGAGACCATGAACTTGACAAGACAGCATACAAGCCAAAATGAAATTCAAGTAACAAAACATAAGTATTAAAGTATTCTACTTCAAATTTAAATGAATCTTAAAGTCACCGTATTAAATATTTTTGAATATAGTTTCAACTTATTTTCTTACCAACAAATTCTAATGAACCCATGTGTAGAGTTTAGTCTCTCTAAAGCCCTAATAGGCAGCAAATTTTACACATTATTTGATTTACTACCCAAGTTCATGTAAATGTTAGACAAGTTGACATACATGTAATAAACTCTTTGATTACAAAGATATCATGGTCTATACACCTTTCACCTACACAAGAGTATCTTGGTAAGCAAGAAAAAGTATAGTGTAAGCAATCAATTCAAATCAATTTTTTAAAATCTGACTTAAATAACTACAATTATAATATGGCCCAATGAATACGTAGCCTTTTCAAGTTTACTTAGTTTAGGTCACTGACATAAGCTCTATCTCCTACTGTAGGATGGGGGTAATAAGCTTGTTCTACAAAAACCTAAACAAACATCAATCCTAGTTCCTTTAGGATGTGTTTTTTTAAAAAGAAGTCCAAGGCCTTGAAGTAGTTTTTGAAGTTCCTTCAGGCAAGCTATATACTTGTCTCTTGTACTATTCATGTTTATGCCATATTTTTTCCTATGTTTTAGATGAATTATAATCGTTAATGAAAAAGTAACTGATTTCATTCAAAACAATACTACTCAGACCCAAGTATTTTAGCAATGTGAATCTCTTATTCCAGAGACAAGAAAAAGAAATAGATTTACCACTCTGTAAGTTTAAATTTTCTATTAATAGTATTCATTTCCACAATGACACTATTTATCAAGCTTATCAATTATTTTAGAGCAGGTATATATGCGATGTCTTTTTAAAACCTCTCTTCCTACTTTCAAGTAACTAAATTTCTTACCAACCTTCACAAGTGGCATCTGCTCAATAGGTACATTTTCAACTGGGACATAACATGTATAGCAATAGAACATTCTTGAACCACCACATTTGAGACATTTTGATCTTCCACTTTGCTGAGCTTTTTGAAGAACTTCTTGAGATGCTAGGCATAAGTTTTGAAGAGGATCTTCTGCAGCTATGGAAGTAGTTTGTGACTGTTGTATTTCCACAAATTTTGAATTATTTTCTTCTTTGTCTTTGAGAAATATAGGTGGATTGACAGACATTTTTCATTCGAACCAAAGTTTAACATCTATTTCTAAAACATACATCATAGGTGTGCTGCAAAAAACAAAAAGTGGGGGCAAAATAAAGATAGGAAATATTTTATACTTGTCTCCACAAAGAAAATCACTCAATTTAATTTAAAACTGTGTGCTGCTCCTTTTGGGATGAGCACTGGGTGTGGTATGGAAACCAATTTGTCAATAAATTTCATTAAAAAAAAAAAACTGTGTGCTGCTATATTTATTTAAAAATGTTAGTAAGCTTTTTAAGCCACTAAATTAGCATGATTTAAAATACAAAATTAAAAAGCAATAATCTCAATATATTACCCTTCTGGGCCAGTCCCTCCATAAAAATAAAAAGATGCTATCTTAGAAAAGTTATCTAAATATAAAACTTAGGTACCAACAATCCATTTTTTAGTGACTCTTGTTTTATTTAGGAATGTAATGGTTAATGTTAGTATCAGCCAGGAATGTATTCAACCCTGTAGGCTCTGACTTTAAACTGATGTTACATGATATCAAATATCAACCTAAATCCTAATGAAAATACAAGGTTCCAGTGAAATCAGTAAAATTTAGTTGGTTATGCTCTAAGAGATATATTCCTCTTCAACTTAAATTAAAACACACACACAAACATAACTAAACATCCACTAAAACAGGATAGGCATCTACTACCAATTATAATTTGTAAACTATCCCAAAAGGTGAAATATATACCCAGAAAAATAAAGTGTGATCTTATAAACTTAAAAATTTTACAAAGTAACACTAATGTCCTCTCGCTTGAAGATTTCATACTGCTTTTTAAAAATATAAATCATTCAGAGGCTTCACTTCTAGAGATAAAATAGTAAAATTACTTTCCCATTTAAATATTTCTTTCAAAGAATAATGGCTGTCCAAACTGTTACTCAAATATTCTGTAAGCACAGTTATCTTTTTAGGGAGAAAAGAGACTGGGGACCTTTTGATTTGATATGCATTCCAAAGCTGTAAAATGAGTCTTTCATTATAAAGCCTTATGGCATTGTGGTGTTTAACTATGAGGCCCCAGGCACTTTGAGTACAAACACTAAGAGAAGAAATGCTGTGACTGCAGCAGGAAACTTTTCTGTGGTATCCCAAATAGAAAGTGAACAAAAAGTCCAGTGGAACATAATATTCAACATAATTTACCAACAAGAAGTTAGTAAAACTAATTTAATTACTCATCAGGAGTTTTTTTTTATAGATTGTAAATACCAGTAAGCTTGAGACCCAAAGAAAAAAGACGCTTGTCATTGAAGAAAAATACATTAAAATATACTGGGAAAATAAAATATATTGGCCAAATTTACTGAAAGTAAATTTACCAAGCTGCCTCCTTTTCTTGAGTCTCAGATCCATTTAAGATCATGTGAGAGAGTCTTAGACCTCTCACATGGATGCATACACAGACACAATATTTTGCACACAATTTCATGCGGTTTACAGATCTCTAAAAGTCCATCTGCAGACTCAGGTAAAGAAATCTTGACTAAAATTAAAAAAAAATCATTCTAAGGACAGGAGCAGCCTTAAACGTCTGGGAAGAGATACTATTAGTCTCCAGAAATCGGAGCTACAAATCCCTTATTGGGCAACCAAAGGTCAACTGTCATGAGCCAAAAGAGGTCCCATTACTGCACTTAGGAAGCTAGTTGTTTCACCTAAATCTTGGTTTGGGTTTGCTCTGGTGTTGCCGGAGGTCCTTATGAAAAAACGTTTTTAGGTTTTAATAGTCTTGAATTACTTCATCATGGGACTCATTCTATAAAAGGAACTGGACTGGACTAATTCAACCTGACTCCATTTTCCTGGGTGTTCCAGTAACTATTTAGAAGGTTTGCATATGCCACCAGAGAACGCAAGCAATACGGGGCTGACGTACACAGTTACTGGGGATGTCAAGAAGGTCAATGTGGTTGCCTGACATTCAGTGGAAAACTACTTGTGAGTTTTTCTAGGGCCCTCTAAGTGCATTCTGCCTCAGAAATATTCCCCTATATTCCACTTGGCCTTCCAAACAGCCAAATGGATATTAGTGAAGCCTTATATAAATGTCCTTCCTCTACAAAATCAAACAACATAAATACCTATGAGACAGTGAAAAGGAAATGTTTATGGCTCTCCCGTCCCGTTTCACCTATACGCTCACTTATGGCTGTGGTGGCCACACAAAGGACGCCAAAAGTGGTTAGTTATGGACAGTTCCCTCCAAAGGTCTCCGAAACCACATGACAAGGGCATCGGTCCTGACCTAGCCAATAGCCTGCCTCAAATGTGTACAAATAGTTTGTTGCAAATGTAACAATTCACAACCTTCAAAACATGCTTATGAACATCAAATTCTTTTGAGGTTTACTGATGAAAGTTTTGAGGGTTACTTAGAAAACATAAAAAGAATTTACTCCTAAAAAAGTAATAAATGCCTTGATGGTACAGTCATCATTCTGCAAATTAGGGTGAAAACAAATTTTTTACTCCCCCTCTAACCTCTTTTCCCCAAATCTAATCACTCACCAAGTTCCATCAATTCTACCTTGCATATAATCCTCTATTTTAGTCTCAAAGTCAGGACTCTAGATGTTCTATGGCAACCTCTTAACATCTCTTTAACTTTGCCCATTTATTACTGGTTTCACTTATTTAGCATGGAAAAATCTGCTTTTTGTAGTTAGTTGCCTTTTAGCAAAGCTGTCCCTCCTAGCAGTCAACTCCGCAAGAGCAGAATTCTTTACTGATCTCACGTATCTATCTGTGTCTTGCGCAAAGGGAGGAATTCCACAATTCCTTATCACATCAAAACCATTCTAAAAAAGAAATCATGTGTATCAATCTCCCTACTGAAGAACCTAACAAACCATCTTTATGGGCCATCTGCAACCTGGCACAAGTGGCAGCATGGCAAATTTTATATATTATATATATATACACATATATGTTTTTTTGCAAAACGATACTGTTAAAAGTTCCTAGCTACCAGTCACTTCCCAATGGAATACTATATAAAACACCCCAACCACATATTGTAGATCGTCACTACTAGATAAAGCATTTTTCCTTAATTTTTTTTCCTTAAGTATTTTGAAGAACCTGGTCACATAATATACACAGGTCCAACATTCATTTTTGAAAAACCCAAGGTGCCACCCTCTTCATGCAGGACCAGTGGCCTCTCCCACATCATCCATCATGTGGTAGGCAGACTTATCTTGCCTTAGTTTTTCATGGTACACTACGGTTTCGGGCAGAAGTAATACTTAAACGCTGTGGGTTTAAGCAGCGATTTTATCATCCAACTCCATGCACTGGCATCTTAAAAGTATTAATATACTTCTTTACTTGTCCTATGTTCCCAAGAAGTAATGCAGACATAAGAAACAGACTCCTTGGCTTATTATGTAACCACTACTTATTATGTTAAATACACTGCACGGCACACTGTCTGTGCTTAGCTTCTCCTTCCCTGATTACCAATCCCTCGCAAACCACTCCAAACACTAAAAAATAAATACTTCCTTGGGGACTGCCTGCCAGAACAGACTTTCCTTGGCGCGGAAACCAGTGAAAAATAATTGTTGGGGGAAAACATTTTTTGTTTTGTTTTGAGGTAAAATTTAGAAGCCTTTTTCCCAAGGGGCCCGCGGGATCCTAAAAAATGCAAGCGCTCGCACAGGGACCAGGGCCCCGCTCACAGGCGACACTCTGCACAACCTCCACTAAGGCCCGGCCAAGGAGCGTCCACTCCCTGAGGACGCACGGCTCAGGCCAGACCACTGGTCCGCAGAGGGGCGAGGAGACCGGCACCGGGGATCGGAGTGGGACTCAGACCTGCACCGCCCGCGGGTCCTCGCACAGCTCCACGCGTCTTCGGCTCCCCCAGAGCCCGAGGCGCGCTCCCGGCTGAGGCCGCGCGCGGGCGCGGCGGAGCGCTTTCCGGGGGACACCGGAGGGAGGAGTCCGGCCGTTGCTAGGGCCGTTGCTAGAGCCCGGCGCCGCGCAGGTCCCGCGCCGAAAGTAACGGCTGGGGAGGGACGCGGGGCGGGGTTAGAGGGGGAAGTCCCGCCTTAGCCTCTCGGGCTGCGGGCGGTGTAGCCTCTCTGCTAGAGAGACAGGATCCCAGGGCAGTGAGGCCCGCTCGCTGAGGCTGAGCTTCACACCCTGCCAGCCGAGTTTCCTGCTTAAGTGGCACGCGGTTCTGGAAGTGTACTCTCAAGGTGTAGTTGCAGTGAGTTGTGAAAATGCTGATCCCACGGAACACTTTTCCATTTTTCCAATTCCAAAAATATTTTAGTCGTGAGAGAACTTGGTTCTGTTATGTTTTTATGGCTATGTCAAGATGAGTACTTCGTGCAGTGCATAGTAATGAAAGCTCTTAGAAACATTGTGTGTACCTTGATGGTTTGGTTCTCTTGAAAACTACACACCACTCTTTGTGTACTCTTCCATTTTGGAATTAAGCATAGTACGTGGGTGGATTATTAAACCACGTTTCCTTACCCCACCCCAAAGAAAATCCCAACCAAGTGTGAGATTCAGAAACACAATGGCCAGATATTAAGCATTGTATTTATTGAGTACTTTGAATTTAGCATGTGAGAGGTAAAGGACAGAACTTTGCGCTAGACGAGCTTAGGACATCAAGTTAAAACCTGGGTAGTACAGAAAACACAACGTGACTAGAATTGTAATTTTACAAGAGCTCAGAATGGAGTGGTCAACAAAGGCTCATTGGTTGGACTTGAGAAAGGCCTTGAAGAATGATTATGGCTTAAGAGCAGTGCTTTTCAAGGGGAATGTGTGGGACCCATTGGTGGAAGTCCCATTTGTAAGCAAGGAAATGTAGTGAGTCACAGCTACATGTTTTTAAAATTTTTATTAATTTTTTAAGTAAGTTCTAGGCCCAGTGTGGGACTTGAACTCATGACCCTGAGAGCTGTAGTTGTAGGCTCCCCTGACACAGCCAGCCAGGCACCCCAAAACTACACATTTAAAAAATGAAATAGTATACTGTGGAAATGTCAGCACATGGCACTTGGTGAAGTATTATTTCATGGAGTTTTAAATTGCAGACAGTCCCTGGTTTAACTTGGGATTTTTCGACCTTATAATGGTGTGAATTCAGTATGCATTCGGTAGAAACCAAACTTTGAGTTTTAACTTGATATTTTCCTGAGCTACCCATATGTCATATGAAATTCTCTTGTGAGCAGCCACATCAGCCAGGCCATCACAAGGGTAAACAATCAGTACACTTACAACCATTCTGTTTGTCACTTTCAGTACAGTATTCAATTACATGGGATGTTCGATACTTCATTATGAAATAGGCTTAGTGTTAGATGATTTTGCCCAGCTTTAGGCTAATGTAAGTATTCTAAGCACATTTACGGTAGCTAGTCTACGATGTTCGGTAGGTTGGGTGTATTAAAAACATTTTCAACTTAACCATGGGTTTATCGAAACTTAACCCCATCATAAGAAAGATCTCTGTGTGGGTGCGTGCATTTATAAAATGTATGTCTTCTTGTGCATTTCTCTTTAAAAAGTTTGAAAGCCACTGCTTTAGGAGGAAAGATGAAAGCAAAGTCTCCAAGCCAAGAATAAATAATTCATGCCTTTTTCTTCTTTAACTGCTTTAGTTCAGGTGCTCAGGTTAAAAAAAGCAAATGATACTGTTTATTCATTGAAGTGATGTGAGTATTGGGTTACTTGTGCTCTGTAATACATTAGTCCAAAACATGACTTAAAACAACTTTTTTATTGTGTTCATGGATTGTGTGTTCAGCACGGCACAGAGAGTCAGCTTTTCTCTGATAACTCAGCTCGGAAATCTATGAATGCTAGCAGAAATCCTGTGTGCAAGACTCTCCATGTGGCCTGAACTTCCTCACAGTATGGCAGCTGCGTAATCAGACTTCTGAGTGCTCCACAGTCCAGCATTGCCATGAACAAGGCAGAAACTACATGTTCTTTTCTGACCCAGTATCAAAGAGTAACTCACTGTCACTTCTCACACATTATTTTGGTTATAAGTGTGTCTTAAAACCTGTCCAGGTTATAGGAAAGGGGACATAGATAGATACCACTTCTCAAAAGATTGTCTAGGAAATTGTGGCCATTTTTTTTTTAAACCACCATGATGAATTTACTACTGTCACAGAAAACCCCAACATTTCAGGGGTTTGATACAATAAATTTTTATTTCTCACAGGAAATTCAGATGTTACTAGTCAGATGAAACATTAGACTCAAGGATGCAGGTTGTTTCTTGTGTTCTTTTGTTTAATTTTTACTGGTTCTACTATCTCCTAAGACTTGAGTCCACAGCTCATCTGACAAGAAAGAAAGCATGTTGAATCATACCAAAAGTTTTAGAGGTCATCCCTAAAAACTGGCGTATATCACTTTGCCCACATATCAAAGATCCCTCCCCCTCCCACTTTACTGCATGTGAGCTTGGGAACTGTAGAGAAACATACACATGTTGGTAAGCACTAACAGTTGACATATTCTAGGTTTTTCACCAAAGCCTGGTAGTTCCCAACCCTTCCATTCTATTCTCAGTTCTCTCAAAAGAAAAATTCTTTCAAGACTTTTTAATAATTCTTTTGTTATTTACTGCACATGTCATAATATGTTACAGTGTTTTGATTTTTTCGATTTCAGACATTTTCCATTGACTTTCTTCTAAGGAAGTCAATGATAAAGCTCTTTTATAACACCACCCCCAGGTACAAGAACATTCCATCTCTCTCTACCTGTACACGTTCTTATCCCCTCATCTCTCAATGTAGTAATATCTCAATATTTGTTTAAATTCACATTTGTAAATATCATTCAACCCTGAGCCACATATGATCACGTTAACTTTTAATACAACCTTTTACTTTCTTTTGTTTAATAATAGCCAAATTGTTGTGTAGTTATTAGTAATCTGGCCTCAGACATTCTGCCAAAGTGGTAAAGCATTATAATCAAATATAGCAATTAAGATATTTCAATCTAGCAGATCATTTTTTCCTCCCATACACATTTTCCTTTCATTTTTAAATTCATTTCTACTAAGGGTTTATTTTTTTCATCTTTTAAAAGACAAACTTTCGGTTTGTTGATTTCTCTGTTTTCATATTTTTATTTCATTGGTTTCTGCTCATACCTTTCATACCTTTTTCTATTTATTTAAAAAAAATTTTTAATGTTTATTTATTTTTGAGAGGGAGAGAGACAAAGTAGGGAAGGGGCAGAGAGAGACACAGAATGTGAAGCAGGCTCGAGGCTCTGAGCTGTCAGAACAGAGGTTGAAGCGGGGGCTCAAACCCACAGACCATGAGATTATGACCTGAGCCAAAGTTGGATGCTTAGCCAACTGAGCCACCCAGATGCCCCATCGACTGTGTTTTCTTTTGATTATAGGTCCCATTTTACTTCTTGTTTGTACATCTTCAATTGTTTTATTGTGTACTAGACATTATGTGGGAAAAATTATAGAGGAAGAAGTATAATTTAGCACAAGCCTTTTTATCTCCTTGACATTCAAAATGAGATACTGATCTTTTGATTCCTCCTAGACTTGAGTTGAACTTTACTTTTGCTTTAATTGGATTGAAGTTCACCTGTGTCTAACCCAACTTCCAACTTCCCTCTTCATAGCCAATTCTTGTATCTTGTCAATATTCAATTGGGAGAAGTTGGAACTGATTTTTTTTTTTTACATTTTTGCTTCACCTTTGAAGTCAACTCTGTCAGGGCCCTGAAGCCCAAGTAATGTTAAGAATGTGTTGGCCTCTTTAAGTCCTCTATCTTTCCAGCCCCTCCTAGACTGCTGCTTTTTTGATAAAACTCAGAAGGGAGTCATAGGGTCTGGGCAGGGATTGTTTGTCTGAGTCATTTGTTTTTGTATTTAGGTGTCTTTCAGACTCCAGTTTGTTCCTCCAGCTCATGCAGATGCTTAAGGTCCAGCTGATTTCTCTTCATCTCTGCAAAGTTCCTGCACCATGGCAGACCAACAGTTCCCTCAATGGATGGTTAAAGATCACTGCCGGGTAAGGAAACTGACACAGCTTTATGCTCACTTATAAAGGGGATTTTTTTTTTTTTACTTTCTGGTCATCCAGTCTTCCAGGTAGAAAGGCTTCATGGGCTTGCAATTGCACAGGCCCTTATGATTAGATAGACCCTACACTTGGTTTAATGGTCTGATATTACCATCTTAAAATTCTTAATAATTTTTGAACAAGGGTCTCTGCATTTTCCAAATTATGTAGCCCATACTGCTTACTAGCACCCACTACTCTTCACTAACCTCATAGAAAAGTGAGATTTTTATTTTGTCTGGGTTTCCCTTGTTGTTACCAGGGAAGCATAGGTGTTTTGCATACTTCTACATTCTACTTAGAGCAGAAGTCCATTTAATTTATTACTACCTCTTTTTAACACTAACCTTAGAGAACTTTGGAATTTTATATTGAAATTAGCTAGAACTTGTGTGAGTTTTACTTCCTTAACTTATTTTTCTAATTTTCTTTAATTGGAATGTATTATTTTCCAATACAAGTAGGTAAAGAAGTTATGTATATATGTGTGTATACACACACACACACACACACACACACATACATGCACGCACAATGGAATATTATGCAACCATAAAAAGGATGAGATATTGCCATTTACAACAATGCAGATGGACCTAAAGTGTAATAAAGTGAAATAAATTAGAGAAATACAAATACCATATAATTTCAGTTATATGTGGAATCTAAAAAGCGAAACAAATGATTAAACAAAAGCAGAAACAGAACTTTAAATACAGAGAACAAACTGATGGTTGCTAGAGTTAAAGGGATGTGCAAAATGGGTGAAGAAGAATGGGAGATACAGGCTTCCAGTTGTAGAATGAATAAGCTGCAGGAATAAAAGGTACAGCATAGAGAATATAGTCAATGATGTTATAATAGTGTTGTATGGTGACAAATGGTAGCTGTACTTCAGGTGAGCACAGCATAGAGTTGTTGAATCACCATGTTGTACACCTGAAACTAATATAATGTGTGTCAACTTTCTCAAGAAAAAGAAATAAAGAAATGAAGGAAGAAAGAAAAGAAAAGAGGAAAGAAAAGAAAAGGGGCGCCTGGGCGACTCAGTCGGTTAAGCGTCTGACTCTACTTCAGCTCAGGTCATGATCTCACAGTTTGTGAGTTCAAACCCCACATGAGGCTCTGTGCTAACAATGTGGAGCCTGCTTGGGATTCTGCCTCCCTCTCTCTCTTCCCCTCCCCTGCTTGCTCTCTATGTCTCTCTCAAAATAAATTAAAAAAAAAATTTTTTAAAACATGGGGATTTTTTTAGTGCTTTGTACTAGAAGTGGTTTGATAGCCATTATAAGAAAAAGGCAACATTTAAGTTGTTCTAATTAGCTTCTTTATATTTCATACATTTCAAAATATACTGATAGCTTTCTTCTAGATGACTACTACATTCACTCTCTCTGAAGATATTGTATCCCTAACATTTTTTTTTTGTCTCTAAGCATTCTGTGCGTACCATCTCTCTTATTTCTTACCCTTCTCAATCTAGAGTCCCATGTTTTCCATTAAATTTTTGTGACAGCTCAATGCAGCTTTGCTTCTGAACGCTTCTTTTTGTAACGATTGTCACATATACCTTTTACTTTGTTATTTATTATGTTATATATTTGTTTATATTCACCATATTTCAAACAGTATTAGAGAATGAAATATTCTCTTCAACCTCAAAAGTGTAGCTATTTTTACAAAACTATGGTGATTTTGTAATCTGTATCATTTTATATATGTGAAATATATGTTATGGTAAATTAAAATGTGCTGCAATCTTTTCAGACATGCCATCATCAGACCATTAGGATATTGTATTAGGATATTCTGAATTCCTCTTATTTTTGCCTTCTTCTAATGGGTTTTTCATTCTCTAGAAATGGTCATATTATTGTTCTGAATAAATACCCATTCTTCTGATATCTATTTACTCATTTATTCATTAATTTATACACATGGCAAGTACTTATTGTGTACTAATCCTGAGTGAATCATCGTGTGAAATTTTGACAATTCAGCAGTGACTTATACCATAGTTTCTATCCTCATATAGATACAAATCTACTATGTGTTACTGAAGAGAATCTTTTGGGGAACAAGGAGGACTTCCTAGAACAAGTGACTTTTAATTTGATATTTAAAATAAGATCAAGAAGGGATTGGACAGAGAAGGTTTGGAACAGGGAGGCTTCCAAGCAGAAGTAAGAATGTGTACAGTCTCTAAGGCAAAGAAGAACAAGATGTGGTCCTGATTAAAATTAATTTGTCTAATGAAAGAATATGTTTTCAACTTATGAGGAAACTACTAATAAAATCGGACTATTACTTATTACATGGAAATATACAAACATTTAAGTTACTTTCACCATTTCACTAGTGTGGCCTTTTATTAAATACTTCATCAGCAAGAGAGGCAAGTTAATATATTTTTGGCTTTGGATTTATTGTAGACACCATCCAACATAGCCCAAAATATCTTGGAACTCTTGTAGGAATTTGAAATTAGGACATTCAAGAGGATTAATGTGGAGTTTTTTCCCTAGAAGCAATATATAAGAAGGAAGCCTTTTACAGAATTTGGTTTGGAGGCTCAGAATTTAAACATTGATCTCTGTTCCTTTTCAAAGTGCAGGGACTTTACAAAGTGAATATTTTACAATGCCTTATGGCTCTGAAAATTATAACTTAAGTCCAGGAGCATCATTTATTTAAGCAAATTATGTGTAAACATCATAAACAGTGTTAATTTATGTTGAGTTTGTTAGTTAGCAATATTTATATTAATTAGCAATGTTGATTTTACTTCATTAGAAAATGCATAAACCTCCAGTGAACATTGAAGAATTCTTAAAGTTTCAAAATTGGGTAAGTAGTACATCTATTTTATGTGCCATTACATCTTTTAAAACATCAGTTGTGAAGATATGGAAGGCTTAAGAAAAGACTGAGAATAGAAATTCAAAAAAACTACATTTCAATGTGGGAAATACTTATAAATATTTATCTCCTTTCAGTAGGCTCTATCTTGTAGCCTTGTCAATATTCTATTCTCTTTTTGACTTTGAGAAAATTTTAGATCTATATCCCATCAGAAGGATGATACAAACGTTTCTATATAATTTTGCTAATATGTTTGTTTTGAACATTTACACCTTAAAGAATACCTGATAATTATTCGTACTTCCCTCATTTATCCATGTACCACAGTTTAGACTCACAGGTAATTTGCAGGGGTGGTGTATCAGTTTCTTTGATTGTTGAATCAGGGTGAAATATTCAAAACTGTGTTTTCATGTTGAAAGCTCCTGTTTCCATTGTTAACATTTAAGTACTGACTTCTGGAGTTATTGGGCTTGCTACAAGTTTTCCCTTGGGTCTGTTTACTCGTGAGTCTGAAGATCAGGTTTGTTTTGCATCGGAGAGTGTCAAGGACTAGGATAAAGATGTTAGTGTGGAAAACAGAGAGAAAGGAGACTTTTTAAAAATGAGGTGTGTACATACTTTGAGTAATTTGGACTGAATAATTTGTACCTATTTATAAACAGAATTTGCTATACTAAATTTGCAACTAAACTGTTGAGAATAGAATTGCAAAAATACCTGTATTTTTAACATCTATTTTCAATTCTTTGTTTAAATAAGTTTTTTTTTAACGTTTTAGAAAAGCACTGAATTCCCTTTAGGAGCAAATAGAATATGAAGATATTCCTAGTTTCCAAGAGTTTATTTCAGTCACTGTAGCAGAGCCAAATATTTTAAACTATTATTAGCACAAACTTTTTGCAACTACAGTAAAACCTTGGTTTGCAAGCATAATTCACTCTGAAAACATGTTTATAATCCAAAGCACTTGTATATCAGAGCAAATTTTGCCATAAGAAATAATGGAAACTCAGATGATTCTTTCCACAACCTGAAATACTCATATAAAAATGATTACAATACTGTAATATAATATAAGATAATAAAAAATACAAAGTATAAAGAAAAATAAGCAAATTAATCTGCACTTACCTTAGAAAACCTTTGTGGCTAGTGTAAGGGAGACAAGAGAGGAGGGTTATTGTGTAGGACAGCATTCACTATCACTAACGGAATCACTGCTACCTATTGGCTCAATGGCATCTTTTTCTTTTTGTGCAACTTTAACAAGGAACCTATCCAACAACACTTGATTTTGTCTCCTTTTGAGGATTTTGCAGAAATGTGACATTGCATTGTCATTAAACAGATTCATCACTTGCACTGCTACAGCCTTATTTGGCTGGTGCTTTTCTACAAAATTTTGCACTGTTTCCCACATTTTACACATCTCCCTTATCTCATTTGAAGTGAGGAATTCCTCCACCTGTTTCTCTTCCTCTGCAGCCAAGATGCAGATGTAGACTTCTAAAATTGTGCAACTTCAGCTACTCACGTACCTTGTTCATACTTCTCCATGATTTCCTTAATTTATACTGGAATCATCTCCTTCTTACCACCTTTCTTTTCAACCTTTTTCTGTACAAGGGCCATTGTATACACTTGCACGGGTGTTGACTATAGTACAGTATTGAATTCTTCTCATATACTGAAATCAATGTAAGAGGCAATAAGGCAGAGGAAAGGATCTATATCTGCAGGCATCCTGACCTAGAAAGAAGCAAAGCATTCCTAAGCTTACTTTTGTATGGAAAAGCAAAGGACTGTCCAAAGGTGCTTTGAAGTGACAAAAATATACTAGTTCCAGTTGTGGGCACCTTCCAACATTCTGAAAAATCACTGATTTCTGCCAGACACCACAACCTGAGACTGAGCAATCCAAGCATGGGAGACAATCACCCACAATTCCACAGTGAGAGAGAGAGAGAGAGAGAGAGAGAGAGAGAGAGAGAGATGGAAGAACCATAGGCTCAGTTGTGATCATGTGACGTTCGGGGTCATGTACTACTCATATTGCAAGACATCGCTCATATATCAAGTTAAAATTTATTAGAAATGTTTGCTCATCTTGTGGAACACTCACAGAACAAGTTACTCACAAGCCAAGGTTTTACTGTATTTTGATTTAAATAATGATGGAAACGTGCTATAGCCTAATCACAATGTTTGGGGTCTTTTTAATGCCAAGGGGAAAGGTTTATAGTTAAACCAAAATCAGCAAATAATTTTGGAGATATTTGGACTATACCATCATATATGCTTAAAGATCTATGATTTCAGATGAAAATTTCTAATTATTTGAGTTGGAAAATGCATAATCACTCTGCTTAAATTAAGAAGAATGCTAATCAGGGGCGCCTGGGTGGCTCAGTCGGTTAAGCGTCCGACTTTGGCTCAGGTCATGATCTCACAGTTCGTGAGTTCAAGCCCCGCATCGGACTCTGTGCTGACAGTTCAGAGCCTGGAGCCTGCTTTGGATTTTGTGTCTCCTTCTGTCTCTGGCCTTCCCCCACTTGTGCTCTGTCTCTCTCTATCTCTCAAAAATAAATAAATGTAAAAAAAAAAAAGAATACTAATCAAATCAAGATGACAGGTTTATGCCAGCCCTTTACCAAAAATAGAATAAAATGAAAATCAAAGCAAATGTTTTATTAATGGCATGTAAGAAGCACTGTCCTTGTATCCAAAGGCCACCGTTTATATTGATAGCTTTCAATTTTTATCATATGGCATTTGATAAAGTAACGTATATCTATTTGTACTGTTTTATCACTTATAGATTTATCTGTAAAGTTGTTCTTATTGTCTCGATTTCCCAACCAAATACTTGTAATCTGTAGTTACTTTTTTTCAAGACATGACTATGTCTATGTATTGCCATACTATTGAATATTTGAAAGCATCCAGGAATAAAATGATTGGATATTTAATTTCTTATTTGCTGGACAAAACTTTTGTCTTATAGGCAATCATAAGAAAGCAATAACTTCCTCAAATTCATTTAAGAAATATTTTTGAGTGCCTATTACAATTAGAATATACTAGTGAATAAAAAGAGGCAAAGATCCCTGCCTTCATGGTACTGCTTTTTTTTTTTTTTTTTTTTTTAGAATTGAAGCATATGATAAACAAGCAAATGAATAAAACAAAACAGAAATTAAAATATATTCTAAACTGCTTATGGCCTCCTGGAAAGCCTATCTATTAATTTCCCTCTAAAATATAAAAGCAAAGGTGTGTATCTGCATAGTGGTGTAGTGGTTAAGGACAGAGGCTCTGGTGTCAGATTGCCTGTGTTCAGATCCCAGCTCCACTACTAGTTAGCAGTAGACCAGTACCTGGAACCTACATGTTAGCTGTTAGTTTCTCATGTCTTATCACTAATCTTTCATCACATCATCTAAAGATGTCTCATTTTGGCTGATTTCTACCATTTTTATTTTTCTTTTGTAATTTTAATATTTTGTACCTTCTACTCCTGTCTTTCCCCTCTTCCTATTTCTTGTTCTAGCTCTGTGTACTTTTTTTTTTACCTTCGGTCATTTCTCATTTATCTATTTGATCAATTCCCACATTCTCTTCCTGCTTCTTTCCCTTTTACTCCATCACCATTCTGTTTCTATTTTTATTTTTATAAAAATATTTTTGTATTCTGTTTTTATAACAGCCTCTTGTTCCACTAGTGTTGCATTACTATCAACTCTTTGACTTATCCTGTTCATTCATTCATTAATGATTTTTATCCACTACCTACCAGATGCCAGGTACTGTTCTGGACCCTGGAAATACAACAATGAACAAAAAACAGAGAATACTCCTTGCCATCATGGAATTCACATCCCCCTCCTTCTGCACTGTTTCCCTTTAGTGTTACACTTTTTTAGTCCTTTTCAGTTCTTTAGGTACTCAAGAGTTGGTTTGAATTCTTTCCTTATTTACACATCACATTTGATCTTCACTGATGTTTATTTCTTACTCTGCGTCCTGTTTTTCTGCTTTCATGTGACTTTTATTTAGGAGTACTTTATGTCCGTATCAATTTTCATTAACAAGTCTGCTACACTTATAATCCATACCTAGAGGGTACTCAGATCCCTACTGTGATTTTTCTCAGAAGATCAAAGGTACTTTATGATGGAATAATTATTTCAATCCCATTGTCTTTCTTTAGGGAACAACCTATTTATTTATCTGTTTGTCTGTTTATTTATCCATCCATCCATTCATTCTTTAAAACCCTCCTTTTTTTTAAAGCTTAAGGAAAGAAGAGTTAAAAGTCAATTCTTCTAACCCTGGTCATTCTTCATATTTTTTACTCATTTTTGGAAACCTCAGCACTTTCTTTTAGGGCTTAGGACATGGGTGAAGACCTAATCATATGTTCAGTAAACAAAATCTCTTTTCAAACTTCAAGAGAGCCCTTCTGTCTAGCTACTAGGCTCCATCTCTAGTTGTGTACCAGTATGTCATATTCTGTGCCTCTGCCACTGCCAAAGTTTAATTGCAGTAATTAAACATAACAAGCACATAGCCGATTCTTGCTTCACTGACCTTTTAAATAAGATAAATGTCTTCCTGAAGTTATCACTGAAGACTATAGTGCTGTAATGGAGAATTTAACTCTTTAGGGAACAGAAATTTCCAGTCCAATTCTTTTGTCTCTTTGGAATTGGAATACATTTGTTTTTAAATTAATATAATCACTGTGGACTCCAGATGCTTAAACCCTAGTAGTGTTGATTTTCTCTCTGCCAGTAACGACATCATTTTTGCCTGGCTGCTCTTCTGCCTGTTGGCTGCTAGTTGACTCCAGTTTACCTTCCCTAGGACTGGCCACAAAATTTACTTTCAGATGATACTCTATTCAAGGAGCAGGTGGTTGAAGGAAAAATAGAAAGGAATACTAAATGAAAGTAAATAGAGAAATGAGGGGCAAAGGCTAGTATGATCTGCCACAAGATCACCGTCTGGTATCCATTTAATCATACAGCCACGAAGAAGCCAGTGAAAAATCAGAGCTTAGTTATGCATCACCTTATTCATGTTAATGTCTTTGGGACACCAGTCAATCCCCTGATTACCTTGGGAAAGTACAGAAGACAGAATCTTATATCAGGCTTATAGGATTACGGAATACTTTATTCACCTCATAATATACTTCAATATCTTGGGAACAAGGATTGTGATATCTCAAGTCTGGCATAAGGATACATTTTTCATTAAGGTTTGTGTATATTGTAAAATCTTGCAAATGCATTTCCATTTTAGTCTCTCTCTTCTCTCCCAAATCTCCTCTAACAATAGCAACACATGACCCCTAGGGACTGTGTTTTCAAATGTGGCTGTCATTCTGACTTGACAATGTTTGTTTCCAAGAATTGCATCCTGTGATTATATCTTATTCTTCCAAAGTCTTTGTACTTTTTGATACATAAGACCCAAATTTTAATGCAGGAAACTTCTCTAGGTAGTTGTGTATTGTTTAAGATACAATATGTAGGAGTTGAGAGATGGCCCTTAGGTATCTAAGTGTATTCTTTTTTCTAAAATGGTAGAGGGACATAGATACCTGTAGGAAAGTTTTCTAGAGTTAGAACCTAGATATTATTCAGGTACCTGCTATTATTAGAGAGCATAATTTATAAATAAGACATGTATGATGGGTTCAGAAAGTCTTTAAAGGAATAAAAAGGCAAGTGGATTAGACCAAAGCTATTTAAAATTTTAAATAATTCCTGATCTGCAGACTTCATATTTATTCCCATTTAGCTAAATTCCCAGAATATCTCACCCAAATTCCATTCAAGAGTTTATTCTCTGCAGATTTTCTACCATTGCAAAAAACATTCTTTTACTCATACACCTTTCTTAATGTAGGCCAACTTTTTTTGTTTTGCTATTAGTTGATTATAATTAAAAGATAATCTTGTATTTAGATTTGCAAATATTGTTATGAAACTCCTTCCTTTCCCTTCATTTCCCTTTCTCTTCTTCCCTTACTCTCTTTCCTTTCCTGAGCAATTTAGTCCTGAAGCCACTTTGGGACCCAAACAAGGCAGGTGTCCATATTGGCACTGGGGAGGAGGATGTATTGTGATGGCCCTGGGAAAGCTATCTGAATTCAACCATGGTGAGGAGGGTATACATGTGACGCCTAAGGTCCAAGGGAGTGAGATGATATCCACCTGTGGCTGGGGATGAGGAGTTTTTCCAGGGATGTATGGAAGTAGGCTGTGGCTTGGTATGAGAAGTCAGAGCTCAGGTAGGAGTAAGGAAGGTATCCCTGAAGAATTGGCAGCCTGGCATTGGATGTCAGAGTCTAAGCAGGATGAAAAGGGCATCTACATAGAAAAGAAGCTCCCAGTGAGAGGAGAGATTGGTTACCTGAAAAGATTGATCAAATAAGTACATATACTAAAGATAATGGCAACTAGATTTTTCACTGTTGGAGGTGGTAATTGTACTATGAAAAGAAAGAAAACTAGAATGTTTGGAATTGGAATTCCAGGTTTCACTGTGAACTCATAGTTTTAAATACAGTAAAACCTTAGTTTGTGAGCGTAATTCATTCCAGAACCATGCTTGTAATCCAAAGCACTTGTATATCAAAGCAAATTTCCCCATAAGAAATAATGGAAACTCAGATGATTCATTCCACAACAGAAAAATATTTATATAAAAGTGATTACAATACTGTAATATAATACAAAATAATAAAGAAAATACAAATGTAAAGAAAAATAAATGAATTAACCTGCACTTAACTTTGAAAACCTTCCTGGCTGGTGTCAGGGAGAGAGAGGAGGGTTATTGTGTAGGACAACTTTCTCTATCACTGATGGAATCACTGCTACCTACTGGCTCAATGGAATCTTTTTCTGCATGGGGGGGCCATTGTGTATGCTCGGACAAATGTTGACTGCAGTACAATATTAATAAACTCTTATTATATACTATATTTAATGTAACTTGTAGTAAGGCAGCAGAGGAAAGGGTCTATATTCTATATGTGCAGGCAGCCTGACCTAGAAAGAAGCAAAGAATTCCTAAGCTTACTCTTGTATGGAAAAGCAAAGGACTGTCCATAGGTGCTTTGAAGTGACAAAAAATACATGAGTGCCAGTTGTGGGCACCTTCCAACATTCTGAAAAATCAATGATTTTTGCCAAACACCACAGCTTGGGACCGAGCATCAAAGCTCAGGAGACGATCACCTACAATCAGTGAGACAGAGAGAGAGAGAGAAGAACCATTGGCTCAGTTGTGACCATGTGACTTTCAGGGTCATGCACTACTCGTATTGTAAGGCATCACTTGTTTATCAAGTTAAAATTTATCAGAAATTTTTGCTCATCTTGTGGAACACTCATAAAACAAGTTACTCGTAATCCAAGGTTTTATGGTACAAAGAGATCAAAAAAAGACTGGGGAATTTGTAGACTGAAGGAGACTAAAGACTTATGAAGCCTAAATGTAATACATGACACTGAACTAGATCCTTTTGCTATAAACAGCATTATTGGTTCAGTTGATAAGACTTGCACAGAGTCTGAGAATTAGGTAGGAATAATGTATGACTGCCAATTTCCTGAACTGATGGTTATATTTGATTATGTAGGAGAATGTTTTTGTTTTTAGTAAATACACACTAATGTATTTGAGGAAGATGGGGCATCAGTCAAGTAAGCAACTTATTTTCAAATGATTCAGGAAATAAATTTTTTTGGTAAAACATTTGAAACTTCTAATCTTTATGATTGTTTCACAGTTTCAAAAAATGCATTTAATAAAAAATTATTCTGTGTTGTGCAATATTTTGAACACCTGAAACTAGCATAACATTGTATGTTAATTACATTTCAGTAATATAAAAAAAGATAATGCAATGGAATTAAGTCTCAATTTTAGCTCATTGATTTTGAATTCTATTATTTAAATTCATCAAAAATGATTTAGGTTGTATTCACTCACATTTTTTGCAGGATTATTGGCCAAGGGAAATCTATTTTGGAGACAGTGATAAATGGTTACACACTGTAAAGAAAATGAAAGAAGATAGTTCATTTACGTCAATTTATACACATCTGTGGGGAACTGTCCCTCGAATACATGATGCAATCATTACCATGGAGTCAAGATTAGGGGAATGTTCAATTCTTTTGAAAAACCATGCCTCTAAAATATTTGAGTGGAACAGCATAATTTCTGAGACAAGTAAACTTTATTTCTTTATAATGGTAAAGTAATGGTCACTTTTGTGTGTCTGCATGTCTGTCTCTGTGTGTGCATTCTCATAAAGAATGAAATCCTAAGGTGTAAAATATCTAAAAACATAAAATTTATTTTATTTTAAAACTTCTTCATTTCAACATAGTTCCGTCAAGATTTTTAGTTGAACATGAACATGTGGATATAATGGAAGTGTTGTTAGAACAAAGCCTAAAATAGTTGTGAACTTTGTTAAGCTAGAGTGGAGGTAGCAGAATAACAAGAAAACAGGGTTGCATCAACTCTGTGTTGGTAGCAGAGACAAGCAAGGCATCAAGGGTCAAAACATAAGAACAGAAACACCTAAAACCCAAAGTAAGGTGAGCTACATGAGCTGGGTTAGCCTGTAGGAAGTGTTCAGCATTCAGTAGTGAAAAACTACAGACTGAATGAAGAGCATATCTGCTAGTAATGATTGTTTTTACCTTTTTTCAGTATTTATATAATATTTTTCTTATCTAGTTGTATTTCTTAATGCTTAGAAAGTAGCTTTAGGTACTAATGGTGATTCTTGTATTATTCTTTATTTAGTGGGCAAACTTTTCATAATACAATCCTTAAAAATGATAATATTGGTTTACTTACAAAGTCTTTTCTGTGTGTTAAATATATTTAATTAGTTATATTAGATATCTGACCTCCTTTTTTACATCTTGATTTGTCAAATTCTGACAATGTGTTTAATATACTATAAATTCACTACTGTTTTAGTTTAAATTTTCTTACTGAATTTTTCATCATTTTTAGTGTTAAAAGTGTTTTTAAATTATATAAGCTATATATATAGCTTGTATGTGTGTCTGTAATAGAGGGAGGTATAGAGAGAGAGTGAGCACAGGTGTACATTTTCAAAAAATATTTTATATTTTATATATATTTTATATATACTCATTGTCCTCAATATGTAAATGTCTGAGCTTCAACTCAGGTCTAGGTTACCTGACTTCAAAGTAGTCCCCCGTAATCTTTCACTGGGCCTTGCTCCAAAGTACTGTACTTTATTGAATTTAAGGTGACCATGAAATAACCAAATGTAAGTAGCTAAGCTATTTGAAAAACATGGGCTTATTCAGTGGGAAAGAACTGAGATAAAACTTTAGATTTAGGAGGAAGTACCAAAGACAAATTAGTTAGAACATGACAATTCTAAAAAAAGGAAACCTAATACAGTATTTGTACATTCAACTAAGGGTATGTGTGTCTAGCATTATGCTTATCAAAATAGCTAGTTGATCTCATTAAATAGTTTAATATGTAATTTCTTTAAAGTATTTAAATTTTATCTAATCATTCTTTTAAAGGTTCTAAAAGAAAATTGGAAAGATACAAGGCATTTCTAAGGAAGCACCATAAGAGAAAGAAGATAATGGTATGGATTTGTTTTCATCTTCCTTGAAAAATTATATTTTCACAGAAAATATAATTACTATAATTTCCTAGATAAGCACCGATAGCATTTTTAACATTTCCCTTTAGTCTTTTATTGCCTGTGTATCTGTTTATGGGTTTTTAAAATAGGTGGACTCATATTCTTCTTTACACTCAGTATTACAGTGTTGGCATTTTTCACATTACTATGTTACTTGAAGACTTAATGTATACAATACAACCTCCAGCTATTTAATACTTTATAATAACCTACTTCACTATTATAATAGTGCAGATTCCATGTCAGTCCTCTTCCTTTAGAAAATATTAGCAATTATTTTTTATTACCTTTAGAATTGCTTTGTCAATTTTTGTTAAATCTCTTTGAGTGTCTGATTAGAATTATAATAGACTTCAAATGAACTTTTAGAAACCTAGTCCTTTTCAAAAATACATTCTAAAATTATATAATGTTACAGTCATGAAGACTTTAAGTGCCACCACTAGCCTACCCCCCTCATTAAATATTGTTTTTTAAATTTCAAAATTACTTTGTTTATTCCTGATTATGATTCAGGTAGTCATTTTAGAGAATCAGAAGAAATAGATAAGCAATAGAAAGGATAAGCGCTGTAATTCTATCATTTATCAGCAAATCACATGTATCTCACTATCTAGTTGTCACTTTCACCTTTCTTTTATTTTAAAAATAATTCAGAAAATTTGGATTAAATTATACATTTCTTGGGGTGCCTGGATGGCTCAGTTGGTTGAGCAACCGACTTCGGCTCAGGTCATGATCTCATGGTTTGTGAGTTCGAGCCCCACGTCAGGCTCTGTGCCGACATCTCAGAGCCTGGAGCCTGCTTCTGATTCTGTGTCTCCCTCACTCTCTGCCCCTCCCCCACTCATGTTCTATCTCTCTCCATCTCAGAAATAAATAAACATAAAACTTTTTTTTAAATTATATATTTCTAATTCATTAAATGTATTATGAAATTTTCATCAATAAATATTTTTCTTCACCACATTAAGCATAAACTAATGTAATAGCTCTTTGGTTAGACACTTAAGTTAGTTTTCATTATTCAGTATTATTTACAAAGCTGCTCTGAACTTATTTGGAGCTAAAGATTGTGCTCATCCAGGATTATTTTCTTAAGATAAATTTCCAGAAGTGGAACCACATGGGAAAAGGAATGTGAAAACCTAAGTGTTTTGATACGTATTGCCAAATTGTTCTCTACAAAAGTAGTACCAATTTATATTTGTAACAATAGAGTTTGTGATTGATCCCTTACCCATTTCCTTGTCCACATTTAATACTATATCTTTGAATGTTTGCACAGTTGATTGGCATAAATGTTATCAATTGCATATGTTTTACTAATGAAGTTGATACTTCAGGTTTTTCTTAGCCTTTGTGTTTCTATTACTCTGAGTTGCCTATTTATGAACTTTGGCCATTTGGGGGGCTGTTCTTTTTTCATTTTTACAGCTGTTTGTACTTTAAAAATGTTAACCCTTTCAGTAATATGTGTTATACATATTTATACCACTTTTTTTGTAGCTTTTTAGCCCAAAGAAGGTTTTTTTTTTTTTGGTCATATAGAATTTTATATTTTTATGGATCTATAATTTTCTATTGAAGTTTTCTGCCTTTAGTGCCATAATATTTAAGAAGTCTTCCTTCATCACAAGATCATACATACCTTCACCTGTGTTCTGTTGTATCATTCTTGCAGATAATTGTGTGTGTGTGTGCTTAATTCTTTAATTCATCTCATGTTTATTTTTGTGTAAGGGAGTAAAACATAAGAATTTTGTTTTAGGTCATCAGTAAATGTGTGTGATTTTCTTCATGTAAGGTCTAAACATCCCCTGTCAAATTTATTCTTAGGTATCTTAAGTTTTAATTACTAATGTCACTGAGATTTTTTCCATTAGTTATTAAATGGGTTATTGTTGGTATATAGGAAATTATTTTTGGTATATACATACTAGTCAATAGCGTTAGTGGTTTCTCATCTTGTCTTCAATTTAGAAAGAATGATAGTACTTTGCTATTAGGCATCATTTTAAATGTTTAGATAGCAATCTTTTTTTACACAATAAAATTTATTTTTATTCCTAGTTTATTAAAGATATGTGTATGTGATGTTGATAGAGATCAGCTATAGCTGTAGATATCTCCTTGCTCAAATACTTGAAAAAGAATCTCCATGGTTTGAAAAGAGAGGAAGATAATCCACAGTGATGATAGCAGAAGCTACTTTCAACTTTTAATCTATGAATGTGTCGATTGCATTAGTAGCTTTTCAGAAGTTGAGCCATTCTTATATTCTAATATTCTCTTCTTCTATTCTTATATTTTTAGGGTATACTTTTTTATTACATTACTGGATTGGATTCGCTATTGTTTTGTGTGGATGTTTGCATGTGTGTTTGATAAGATATGATTTTCTTTTGGTTTTCATATGAAAATTACACTAATCCCAGAAAATGAGTTACTTAGCTATGTTTCTCTTTTAGTTTGTAAACTATAGAATATAGTAGTTACATTGGGATATCATTTGTTTTATAGATATATAGATACAGATTTAGATAGAGATAGAGATACAGATTTAGATATAGATTTAGATATCATTTGTCTTTTGGATGTTTGTCAAAAGTTGACTATGAACTTCTGTTTATTTAATTATTGTTTATATTTTGCAGGGGGATTATGTAAGTTGACAGAAATGCTGTGTGGAAGTTAACAGATTTCATAAATATCAACTTGGGTAGATTGTCAAAACATAATATTGAGTGAAAAAAACCAAATTACCCATTCATTAGTCAATGGACATATGGGGTCTCTCCGTAATTTGACTACTGTTGATAATGCTGCTGTAAACATTGGGGTGCATGTACCCCTTCATATAAGTATTTTTGTATCCTTTGGATAAATTCCTAATAGTGCAGTTGGGTAGTTCATAGTACCCATAGTTGGGTAGTTCATAGGGTAGTTCTATTTTTAATTTTTGAGGAACCTCCATACTGTTTTCCAGAGTGGCTGCACCAGTTTGCATTCCCACCAACAGTGCAAAAGTGTTCCCCTTTCACCACATCCTTGCCAACATCTGTTGTTCATGAGTAGTTTGTTTTAGAGGAGATGTGGTATATATATATATATAATGAAATATTACTTGGCGATGAAAAAGAATGAAATCTTGCCATTTGCAACAACGTGGATGGAACTAGAGGGTATTATACTAAGTGAAATAAGTCAGAGAAAAACAGATAACATATGATTTCACTCATATGTGGAATTTAAGAAAGTTAACAGATGAACATAGAGGAAAGTAAGGAAAAATAAGATTAAAACAGAGAGGGTGGTAAACCATAAGAGATTCTTAAATATAGAGAAAAAAACTGAGGGTTCCTCGAGGGGAGGTGGTTAGAGGGATGGTTTTAAATGGGTAATGGGCATTAAAGAGGGAACCTTTTGGGATGAGCACTGGGTGTTATGTGTAAGAGATGAATCACTGAGTCTACTTGTGAAGCCAAGACTATACTGTCTGTTAGTGAATTTGATTTTAAATTAAAAAAAAAAGCAAATTACCAAATAGTATGTACAGTTGATACGATTCCTTTAAATTTTAAAGACACACAAGAAGTGTTCATATTCTTCATGTATAGGTATACACATAGGTAAAAATCTGTTAATGGAATGGAAGGAATGCAAACCCAACAAAAACAATAGTGACTATCTGAAGGAAGGGAAACACTGAATAGAACTATAGAGATCATGGTAAAAGGGAATCTGAACTTTATACTTTATTATATAAATTTCACATTTTATTTTAAAAATTAGTGTTAAGCAGGGGTGCCTGGGTAACTCAGTTGGTTAAGCATCTGACTTTAGCTCAGGTCATGATCTCACAGTTCATCAGTTTGAGCCCTACATCGGGCTCTGTGCTGACAGCTCAGAGCCTGGAGCCTGCTTCAGATTCTCTGTCTCCCTCTCTCTCTGCCTCTCCCCTGCTCCTCACACTCTGTCTCTCTCTCTCTCTCTCTCTCTCTGTCTCTCTCTCTCTCTCAAAAATAAACATTAAAAAGAAAAGTCTTAGGCAAATACTAAAATGTCAACAGTAATCCATTCTAGGTTGTGGGAACATGAAAACACTGGTAATTTCTTTTTTCTTTTAATTTTTAAAGGAATTTCAAAAATTCTGACTTTTGAATTTTATCAGATAACTTCTGAGGATCTATTGCAATGACCTTTAGATGAATTATACTAACAAAAGTTTAAATTATTTTTATTGCTAAATGTGTTTTATTGGAATTTTATATCTGGATTTTAACATGTGTTATTTATATTTTTGTGGTATCTTGTCTAGGTTGTATAATCAAACACTAGTTCTGTATTACTGTTACTGTGCTCTTTGAAAACTTCTAGTATATCTTTGCTTCCCACAGAATAAAGCCAGGACTTTGAGATTAACATTAACATCTTTCTAAATCTGACCCCATCCTCATTGACTAATTATATCTGTAGCTCTCAAGCACACAGCTGTCTGTTTTTATCATAATTGATTTTATTTTCCCTAAATAATCTTTTTTTGCTCCTTTGCATACTTTTTTAAATGTCAATAATGTCATCTTCCTTCAGTTAGTAATCTGCTCTCGTTCTTTCAAATTTGTTTCCTTTGTCATTTCCTTTATGACATACATATTGTATAATGTGTGTGTTTATGTGTGTGATTTGCCTGTAAGTTTAGTTATTCCTGGAGGAAGTAGGGATGTGGAAATGATCAAAAACTAATGTATACAGGCTACTTGTTCTCTGTGTAAAGTAGAATGGGCGACATAGAGATACACCACCTAAACTGCCTGTCAAGGATCTGTTGCCCTAGCTGCTAAGAGTGCTTTAGGGGACACCCTTTAGCTGTCAGCCCCTTTCGGGGTTTGCTTCACCTACAGAGAACTTCCTCTTCTAAAGACATACTCTTCCAGGAACCGCCTAAATCCAGTGACTGATCAAGTTGGAGGTGGAAAGGCCTAGCTATTTCAACCCAGTGCAGGATAACTGTGATGGGCCCTTTCAGCTCTAAAGCCCTTTTTCTTTTTTTAAATTTTTTTTTCAACGTTTATTTATTTTTGGGACAGAGAGAGACAGAGCATGAACGGGGGAGGGCCAGAGAGAGAGGGAGACACAGAATCGGAAACAGGCTCCAGGCTCTGAGCCATCAGCCCAGAGCCCGACGCGGGGCTCGAACTCACGGACCGCGAGATCGTGACCTGGCTGAAGTCGGACGCTTAACCGACTGCGCCACCCAGGCGCCCCACTAAAGCCCTTTTTAGAGTGCTTTGAGGTTGTTAGGCATATATTACAGCTGACTTCTCTAACTTCCCAATTATGCCTCTCTCTTTGCCTTCCATAGATATTGATCCCAAAGGCACTCCCAGTAGATACTCTGCACACTAAATTTCACCTCAGAGTCTATTTCCCAGTGAACCAAAACGGCAATAAGTAGTTTTATATTTCTGTTATAGCCCTTTATCCCTCTGTGTTTTGTTTGTATACATATCTGATTCCCTTATTGAACTATGACTAGCTTGAGGGCAAGGACCATCTTTGTATTCCAAGCATCTAGCACAGCAACAGCATTCTAGGCTTCGGTAGCAGATATACACACACGCATGCACACACACACCCACACAAGTTATCTGAACAAATTTACAAAATATAAAAATTTTAAAGATTTTTAAAGATTTTGTTTTAAATGTTTTCCAGCTTTCAGATGAAATGGAGACGAAGAAGACTGTAGAGGTATTTAAAATTTCTGTTCTATGAGATTATGTATCAAAAGTATTATGTAGAGGGGCGCCTGGGTGGCTCAGTCAGTTAAGTATCTGACTCTTGGTTTCAGGTCAAGTCAGAATCTCACAGTTCGTGGGTTCAAGCCCCTCATCAGGCTTTGAACTGACAGCTGTGGAATCTGCTTGAGATTCTGTCTCCCTGTCTTTCTCTGCCCTTCCCCCACTCTCTGTCTCTCTCTCTCTCAAAATAAATAAACATTTTTTAAAAAGTATTATGTGGAAATGAAAAATGTTTATAATAACATAGATGTAGCTATAAATATAGATGGAGCCCTGAGGGAAGAGGTGGGTACATGTATAGAAGCTTTCTCCTGCCTTTCTTTATCGGTAGTTTAGCTAAAATTCTTGATCATTTGGGTTATGTCAAAGTTGGTTCTGAAATATGATTTTGTTTTGCTTTTGTATTTGGCATATGAATATGCCAGGGCTCTTAATTTCATGGAATCAGAAAATATGAAGATTTTTTTAAGGTAGGATAAATATTTTTCACTTATTTTAATAGGAGAAAGTGAAATAATTATGTTAAAGAATTATAGTTAAATATTTATCTGTCTTCTGTAGTCCTGTGAGACTGCTATACTGAAAAGGGTGAAGTAATTAGTGTTCTGTGATACTTCCCTCTTTCTAGGGTTGCAGCTTCTCAGGATTCAAAACAAATGAACTTACTCAACTACCCAGACATTTGGATGCTGAACAAATTTATCTTTTTATTTTAAAAACCCAGAAGTTTGATGTACGTAAACATTGTTATTGTATGATACATTTTGAGAATATGATTTAATGATTCAGACCTTTATTTAAATCCATGACAAATTAGGTATTAAGCATAAGCATGATTGAATTTTGAAGGCATTAAGTCTGGCAGGAAAAGACCAATGATATTTAATATCCTGATCACTAGAAAAAAAATGTATTGGACTCTGTGTTACTGCCTCAGGAGTCTGAGGTTGCTACTGTGCATTGCCTGGGCATGTGACTGTAACAAGTGTTTTCCCCTCCCTCTCCTGCTTTATCAGCTCAAGATATTTCAGTCTGCTTATTTTGACCCCAAAATAACTTATGGAGCCCTTCCCCACAATCCCCTCTTTTGTGCCTCCAAGTGTCTGGGGAATTTTTGAGTAGTATCTCCACAGGGTGGCCAGTTGAAAAACTGTAAGCATAGGAAGGTAACTAGATCATTGCCCATTGGTTGCCAAAGGTGGGATGAGAGTTGTGTGGTTACTAATACTGATTTCCCCCTTAAATATTAGGTGGTCACCTAACAAGGTTTCCATTTCCTGAAGGCTTAAACAACGCTCCCTTATCCCCAAGCAGATTCCTTTCAGACAGTTCTCTGAGATGAAGTTGGCTCCTGGTAGGCCCTCTTCCCCATCTTTCACCTCCAGCTTTCCTGTGCCTCTTTGTTTCTCAACCCAAAATCCCTGTTTGTTTCCTCTCCTACAATAGTCCATCAGAAGGAACATAATCAGCCATTAAGCCCCTTCTAATGGTTGCAGTGTTACAAGAAGTAGAGTCTGATTGACCTGGTTTGGATCTTCTGCTTACCCTCAGGCAACTATAGAGCACCTCTATTAACAACTATATCTAGATTCAGTAACGACACTCTCTCTTATTTTCCATGCTAATACAAATGTTTTTCAATTCTCTTTTACATTTTGTGGGATTTTGGTGACAGTGAAGGCTTAGTGTGACCTCTTTATGCAATCATCTGATCCCATTTTTGTAGAGAAATACTATAGGTGCTAATTATAGTTATGCCTGGATCAAGAGCATATTTATTTCTTTTCTCTGACTATATTTTCCACACTTTCCTCAGGAAAAATATTTTATTGTTATAAAAAAATTGTGATTCAAATCAGTTTATGAATGTTGTTCTAGATAATCTATAATATTTTTTCTAACTTTAAAACTCCATGTTCTAAGATGGTACTACTATATTTTAAATATGGATCCATGGGGCATCTGGGTGGCTCAGTCGGTTGAGCGTCGGACTTCGGCTCAGGTCACGATATCGCGGTCCGTGAGTTCGAGCCCCGCGTCGGGCTCTGTGCTGACTGCTCAGAGCCTGGAGCCTGTTTCAGATTCTGTGTCTCCCTCTCTCTCTGACCCTCCCCATTCATGCTCTGTCTCTCTCTCTCTCAAAAATAAATAAACGTTAAAAAAAATTAAAAAAAATATGGATCCAGTACATCTAACACAAATCAGAAGATAATCACATAAACAAGACATAAAAGTGCAGCTATGAGGAATTTTTAATATGGTTAATTTGGAGGATGCTTGCATTTTTGAAAGAAATAGTAAAGTGAAGAGTGGAAGTAGATATGGGTAGAGGGTGGATGGAGTATGACAAGCATCTGGGTATATCTTGGCATAGATACCCAGTGTTTTATTTGGTAATATCCCTAGCTGATTTCAAAAAAGAATTTAAATTGGTTTACTATAGCATATACAATGCAATAACATTAAAATAAATTATGAGGTTATAGTAAAGAGAATAAGTGTAGGAAAATAAAAATAATCAGAGAAGATTATTTCATAGAAATGCTTATGATAACAGACCAAGGGATTGAACTTAAGGATCTGAAACTTGCAAAGAGGAGGTTATAGGGCTTCTGTTACAGGAATGGAAGTATGGGAATCCATGGAATTAACGAATTCACCTAAACCCATCCAAACATGTTCCTTTACATACAGTCATTAATTTAGTTCCTTGATGAGAGAAAGTGTACATTATTCCCTCTACCTCCCAGAACAGAACCATGGTTACAGGTGATGCTTACTAAACACTTTATTGAATTAAAGTGAGTGAAAAATGACCTATATTCTGAATAAGATTAGAAAGCTGAGCCACAGGCGTAATGATATACATGAATAGAAATTCAAAAGAAAATTGGAAGTCATTTTGTCTAACCTAGACTCACTGTTAGGAAAAAAATAAAGTTCCAAGTTAGATAATCTAGGTTTTAAGATATGTTTACATTTACTTAAATCAAAAAAAAAAAAAGTATCACAGAGTGGTGAGAGGAGAAGAGAGAACCTTTTAACTTTTTCAGCTGTTCTTGGGGTTTTGGGGCAATTTCCAATTTTTGATTGTTTTGACTAAATATTGATATACTTTAAAGAATTTGAAATTTTACTGAAAAAGGAAGTTAGTGATACTAGACATAGCCAAAACAGAATAGAAGCAATCATGCACTTACTGTACACTGAAAAGAATCTTTGCTTGAAATTTGCAAATAATTTAAACAAAACTATTCAGCTTTTCCCTGTATTTCAATTTTCTACTTTTTTTCTTTATGTACTTTACATATTTCCTTATAATTAAGAAGTACTAAATCTAAGCTGTTAAGTACTAAGTACTAAATTGAAGCTGTTACCAATGGACTCCATACTATAATTAGTGTCCTATGAAAGAGAAGTGCCCCCACAGAATCATGACAAGGAATCTTTTTTGGCATAAAAGTCAGCATGATATCCTTTTGTAGACTTGTACTTGAGGAACAGTAATTCATACCTATAGATTTCATTAAAGTAAGTCTTGAACTGTAATGAATCTGGCATTTTAAAACTTTTAGTAAATCAATAAGATAAAATCATCTATCGAATCTGCCTATTTATTTATTTTTTTATTTTTATTTATTTTTTTTAATTTTATTTTATTTTATTTATTTATTTTTTATATGAAATTTAATGACAAATTAGTTTCCATACAACACCCAGTGCTCATCCCAATACCCTCCTCAATACCCATCACCCACCCTCTCCTCCCTCCCACCCCCCATCAACCCCCAGTTTGTTCTCAGTTTTTAAGAGTCTCTTATGCTTTGGCTCTCTCCCACTCTAACCTGTTTTTTTTTTTTCCTTCCCCTCTCCCATGGGTTCCTGTTAATTTCTCAGGGTCCACATAAGAGTGAAACCATATGGTATCTGTCTTTCTCTGTATGGCTTATTTCACTTAGCATCACACTCTCCAGTTCCATCCACGTTGCTACAAAAGGCCATATTTCATTTTTTCTCATTGCCACGTAATATTCCATTGTGTATATAAACCACAATTTCTTTATCCATTCATCAGTTGATGGACATTTAGGCTCTTTCCATAATTTGGCTATTGTTGAGAGTGCTGCTATGAACATTGGGGTACAAGTGGCCCTATGCATCAGTACTCCTGTATCCCTTGGATAAATTCCTAGCAGTGCTATTGCTGGGTCATAGGGTAGGTCTATTTTTAATTTTCTGAGGAACCTCCACACTGCTTTCCAGAGCGGCTGCACCAATTTGCATTCCCACCAACAGTGCAAGAATGTTCCCGTTTCTCCACATCCTCTCCAGCATCTAGAGTCTCCTGATTTGTTCATTTTGGCCACTCTGACTGGCGTGAGGTGATACCTGAGTGTGGTTTTGATTTGTATTTCCCTGATAAGGAGTGACGCTGAACATCTTTTCATGTGCCTGTTGGCCATCCGGATGTCTTCTTTAGAGAAGTGTCTATTCATGTTTTCTGCCCATTTCTTCACTGGGTTATTTGTTTTTCGGGTGTGGAGTTTGGTGAGCTCTTGATAGATTTTGGATACTAGCCCTTTGTCCGATATGTCATTTGCGAATATCTTTTCCCATTCCGTTGGTTGCCTTTTAGTTTTGTTGGTTGTTTCCTTTGCTGTGCAGAAGCTTTTTATCTTCATAAGGTCCCAGTAATTCACTTTTGCTTTTAATTCCCTTGCCTTTGGGGATGTGTCGAGTAAGAGATTGCTACGGCTGAGGTCAGAGAGGTCTTTTCCTGCTTTCTCCTCTAAGGTTTTGATGGTTTCCTGTCTCACATTTAGGTCCTTTATCCATTTGGAGTTTATTTTTGTGAATGGTGTGAGAAAGTGGTCTAGTTTCAACCTTCTGCATGTTGCTGTCCAGTTCTCCCAGCACCATTTGTTAAAGAGGCTGTCTTTTTTCCATTGGATGTTCTGTCCTGCTTTGTCAAAGATGAGTTGGCCATACGTTTGTGGGTCTAGTTCTGGGGTTTCTATTCTATTCCATTGGTCTATGTGTCTGTTTCTGTGCCAATACCATGCTGTCTTGATGATGACAGCTTTGTAGTAGAGGCTAAAGTCTGGGATTGTGATGCCTCCTGCTTTGGTCTTCTTCTTCAAAATTCCTTTGGCTATTCTGGGCCTTTTATGGTTCCATATGAATTTTAGGATTGCTTGTTCTAGTTTCGAGAAGAATGCTGGTGCAATTTTGATTGGGATTGCATTGAATGTGTAGATAGCTTTGGGTAGTATTGACATTTTGACAATATTTATTTTTCCAATCCATGAGCAGGGAACGTCTTTCCATTTCTTTAAATCTTCTTCAATTTCCTTCATAAGCTTTCTATAGTTTTCAGCATACAGATCCTTTACATCTTTGGTTAGATTTATTCCTAGGTATTTTATGCTTCTTGGTGCAATTGTGAATGGGATCAGTTTCTTTATTTGTCTTTCTGTTGCTTCATTGTTAGTGTATAAGAATGCAACTGATTTCTGTACATTGATTTTGTATCCTGCAACTTTGCTGAATTCATGTATCAGTTCTAGTAGACTTTTGGTGGAGTCTATCGGATTTTCCATGTATAATATCATGTCATCTGCAAAAAGCGAAAGCTTGACTTCGTCTTTGCCAATTTTGATGCCTTTGATTTCCTTTTGTTGTCTGATTGCTGATGCTAGAACTTCCAGCACTATGTTAAACAGCAGCGGTGAGAGTGGGCATCCTTGTCGTGTTCCTGATCTCAGGGAAAAAGCTCTCAGTTTTTCCCCGTTGAGGATGATGTTAGCTGTGGGCTTTTCATAAATGGCTTTTATGATCTTTAAGTATGTTCCTTCTATCCCGACTTTCTCAAGGGTTTTTATTAAGAAAGGGTGCTGGATTTTGTCAAAGGCCTTTTCTGCATCGATTGACAGGATCATATGGTTCTTCTCTTTTTTTTTGTTAATGTGATGTATCACGTTGATTGATTTGCGAATGTTGAACCAGCCCTGCATCCCAGGAATGAATCCCACTTGATCATGGTGAATAATTCTTTTTATATGCCGTTGAATTCGATTTGCTAGTATCTTATTGAGAATTTTTGCATCCATATTCATCAGGGATATTGGCCTGTAGTTCTCTTTTTTTACTGGGTCTCTGTCTGGTTTAGGAATCAAAGTAATACTGGCTTCATAGAATGAGTCTGGAAGTTTTCCTTCCCTTTCTATTTCTTGGAATAGCTTGAGAAGGATAGGTATTATCTCTGCTTTAAACGTCTGGTAGAACTCCCCTGGGAAGCCATCTGGTCCTGGACTCTTATTTGTTGGGAGATTTTTGATAACCGATTCAATTTCTTCGCTGGTTATGGGTCTGTTCAAGCTTTCTATTTCCTCCTGATTGAGTTTTGGAAGAGTGTGGGTGTTCAGGAATTTGTCCATTGCTTCCAGGTTGTCCAATTTGTAGGCATATAATTTTTCATAGTATTCCCTGATAATTGTTTGTATCTCTGAGGGATTGGTTGTAATAATTCCATTTTCATTCATGATTTTGTCTATTTGGGTCATTTCCCTTTTCTTTTTGAGAAGCCTGGCTAGAGGCTTGTCAATTTTGTTTATTTTTTCAAAAAACCAACTCTTGGTTTCGTTGATCTGCTCTACAGTTTTTTTAGATTCTATATTGTTTATTTCTGCTCTGATCTTTATGATTTCTCTTCTTCTGCTGGGTTTAGGCTGCCTTTGCTGTTCTGCTTCTAGTTCCTTTAGGTGTGCTGTTAGATTTTGTATTTGGGATTTTTCTTGTTTCTTGAGATAGGCCTGGATTGCAATGTATTTTCCTCTCAGGACTGCCTTCGCTGCGTCCCAAAGCGTTTGGATTGTTGTATTTTCATTTTCGTTTGTTTCCATATATTTTTTAATTTCTTCTCTAATTGCCTGGTTGACCCACTCATTCGTTAGTAGGGTGTTCTTTAACCTCCATGCCTTTGGAGGTTTTCCAGACTTTTTCCTGTGGTTGATTTCAAGCTTCATAGCATTGTGGTCTGAAAGTATGCATGGTATAATTTCAATTCTTGTAAACTTATGAAGGGCTGTTTTGTGACCCAGTATGTGATCTATCTTGGAGAATGTTCCATGTGCACTCGAGAAGAAAGTATATTCTGTTGCTTTGGGATGCAGCGTTCTAAATATATCTGTCAAGTCCATCTGATCCAATGTCTCATTCAGGGCCCTTGTTTCTTTATTGACCGTGTGTCTAGATGATCTGTCCATTTCTGTAAGTGGGGTGTTAAAGTCCCCTGCAATTACCACATTCTTATCAATAAGGTTGCTTATGTTTATGAGTAATTGTTTTATATATTTGGGGGCTCCGGTATTCGGCGCATAGACATTTATAATTGTTAGCTCTTCCTGATGGATAGAGCCTGTAACTATTATATAATGTCCTTCTTCATCTCTTGTTACAGCCTTTAATTTAAAGTCTAGTTTGTCTGATATAAGTATGGCTACTCCAGCTTTCTTTTGGCTTCCAGTCGCATGATAAATAGTTCTCCATCCCCTCACTCTCAATCTAAAGGTGTCCTCAGGTCTAAAATGAGTCTCTTGTAGACAGCAAATAGATGGGTCTTGTTTTTTTATCCATTCTGATACCCTATGTCTTTTGGTTGGTGCATTTAATCCATTTACATTCAGTGTTATTATAGAAAGATACGGGTTGAGAGTCATTGTGATGTCTGTATGTTTTATGCTTGTAGTGATGTCTCTGGGACTTTGTCTCACAGGGTCCCCCTTAGGATCTCTTGTAGGGCTGGTTTAGTGGTGACAAATTCCTTCAGTTTTTGTTTGTTTGGGAAAACCTTTATCTCTCCTTCTATTCTAAATGACAGACTTGCTGGGTAAAGGATTCTCGGCTGCATATTTTTTCTGTCTAGCACCCTGAAAATCTCGTGCCAATTCTTTCTGGCCTGCCAAGTTTCAAAAGAGAGATCAGTCACGAGTCTTATAGGTCTCCCTTTATATGTGAGGGCACGTTTACCCCTTGCTGCTTTCAGAATTTTCTCTTTATCCTTGTATTTTGCCAGTTTCACTATGATATGTCGTGCAGAAGATCGATTCAAGTTACGTCTGAAGGGAGTTCTCTGTGCCTCTTGGATTTCAATGCCTTTTTCCTTCCCCAGTTCAGGGAAGTTCTCAGCTATTATTTCTTCAAGTACCCCTTCAGCACCTTTCCCTCTCTCTTCCTCCTCTGGGATACCAATTATGCGTATATTATTTCTTTTTAGTGTATCACTTAGTTCTCTAATTTTCCCCTCATACTCCTGGATTTTTTTTATCTCTCTTTTTCTCAGCTTCCTCTTTTTCCATAACTTTATCCTCTAGTTCACCTATTCTCTCCTCTGCCTCTTCAAGCCGAGCTGTGGTGGTTTCCATTTTGTTATGCATTTCGTTTAAAGCGTTTTTCAGCTCCTCGTGACTGTTCCTTAGTCCCTTGATCTCTGTAGCAAGAGATTCTCTGCTGTCCTGTATACTGTTTTCAAGCCCAGCGATTAATTTTATGACTATTATTCTAAATTCACTTTCTGTTATATTATTTAAATCCTTTTTGATCAGCTCATTAGCTGTTGTTATTTCCTGGAGATTCTTCTGAGGGGAATTCTTCCGCTTGGTCATTTTGGATAGTCCCTGGCGTGGTGAGGACCTGCAGGGCACTTCCCCTGTGTTGTGGTGTATAACTGGAGTTGGTGGGCGGGGCCGCAGTCAGACCTGATGTCTGCCCCCAGCCCACCGCTGGGGCCACGGTCAGACTGGTGTGTGCCTTCTCTTCCCCTCTCCTAGGGGCGGGATTCACTGTGGGGTGGTGTGGCCCGTCTGGGCTACTTGCACACTGCCAGGCTTGTGATGCTGGGGATCTGGCGTATTAGCTGGGGTGGGTAGGCAAGGTGCACGGGGGCAGGAGGGGCAGGCTTAGATCGCTTCTCCTTAGGTGATCCTCCTCTTCAGGAGGGGCCCTGTGGCAGCGGGAGGGAGTCAGATCCGCTGCCGGAGGTTTGGCTCCGCAGAAGCACAGAGTTGAGTGTTTGCGCAGAGCGAGCAAGTTCCCTGGCAGGAACTGGTTCTCTTTGGGATTTTGGCTGGGGGATGGGCGGGGGAGATGGCGCTGGCGAGCGCCTTTGTTCCCCACCAAGCTGAGCTCTGTCGTCAGGGGGCTCAGCAGCTCTCCCTCCCTTTGTCCTCCAGCCTTCCCGCTTTCCGAGCAGAGCTGTTAACTTATGACCTCCCAGACGCTAAGTCGCGCTTGTTGTCGGAACACAGTCCGTCAGGCCCCTCCGCTTTTGCAAGCCAGACTCGGGGGCTCTGCTTGGCCGGCGAGCCGCCCCTCCGCCCCGGCTCCCTCCCGCCAGTCCGTGGAGCGCGCACCGCCTCGCAGCCCTTCCTACCCTCTTCCGTGGGCCTCTCGTCTGCGTTTGGCTCCGGCGACTCCGTTCTGCTAATCCTCTGGCGGTTTTCTGGGTTATTTAGGCAGGTGTAGGTGGAATCTAAGTGATCAGCAGGACGCGCGGTGAGCCCAGCGTCCTCCTAAGCCGCCATCTTGCCGCTTCTCCCTGAATCTGCCTATTTAAAGCAAGATTTCTGGTCAACATAAATAGGTTTAATTTTATGTGACAATTTTTATCAATTGCCTGAAGAGTACACTCTATTTAGATAGGGTCTAGACTTACAATGGGGCTTGTTGGGATAGAATTCCAATATTGTTGGTATCTGTCTTTAGTATAAAAAGGAAATTGTAGCATGTATTGTGGAATTTTTGCTGTTCTTAGTCTAGCCTACAATGTCATTTCAATAGCTACTATGCAAATCTGATTGTTGAGCATATGAAATGTGGTTAGTGTGACTGAGATGAATTTTTTATTTCATTTCTTTTAATTAACTTGTATATGAATTTTAAAAGTAATAGCTAATTCAGTTATTGAAAGCTCTCAATTATGGTTGGAGCAAAATCACAACTCTGTATTTTATGAAGTCTAAATACTGACCTAGTATTTGAATTGTTCAAATTGAGATGTGCTATAAATATAAAATATATACAGTATTTCAAACACCTGCTCCCACAAAAGAATGTAAAATATTTCATTAAGAATTTTTTACAACAGGAGCACCTGGGTGGCTCAGTCGTTTAAGCGTCCAACTTCCGCTCAGGTCATGATCTCACAGTTCATGAGTTTGAGCCCTATATTAGGCTCTGTGCTGACAGCTTAGAGCCTGGAACCTGCTTCTGATTCTTTCTCTGCCCCTCACACACTCAGACACTCACACACACACACTCTCTCTCTCTCTCAAAAATAAACATTAAAAAAAGAATTTTTACAATTATATGTTGAAATGATAATATTTTAAATATATTTTATTAAATAAAATATGTCATCAAAATTAATTTCACTTTTTACTTTTTTAAATTGGCTACTAGAAAATTTAATATTATCTACATGGCTCAAGTAAATTTCTATTGAACAGTGCTAGTCTATAACCATTGAATACATACTCTATATACAGCCTATTTACATCAACATGTTTTATAATGTATTTTAATTTGATCTCCATGTGTCTTTTGTTCCACAGGAAAAAGTTTTTAAAATCTGGAAGACCCATTTTCTCTCAGAAGCTTCTATTGCTCTTTTACATGATTCATTTTGGTGGTGGTTTCTGCATAAATTTAAGGTATGATGTTATTTTTTAAACTTCTTTTTTTAAGTTGATTTGTAGTACAGGGAATTTTTTAGTAGAGATAGCAGTGGTACAAAAAAGTGTTTTTTGGATCCTTTCACAGAAATTGGGTTTTTAGTATTCTTCACATGTTAGAAATCCTGTTTAAAATCTAGAGTTCTTTCTGGAGCACCTGGATGATTCAGTTGGTTAAGCATCTGACTTCGGCTCAGGTCATGATCTCATGGTTTTTGAGTTTGAGGCCTGCATCCGGCTCTACACTGGCAGCAAAGAGCCTGCATGGGATTCTCTCTCTTCCTCTCTCTCTCTCTCTGTCCCTCCCCTTCTTGCCCGTGTGTGTGTGTGTGTGTGTGTGTGTGTGTGTGTGTGTGTTCTCTCTCAATAAATAAACTTTAAAAAAAAATCTAGAGTTCTTTCAGAAGAGTTAAAACTTTAATATGGATTTCAAAGATCCTGAATCTTTATTAATCAGAAAAAAATTGGTGAAATCAGTGTAGTGAATAATACAGTTTTAGCTTAACTCAGTGCTATAATGTGCTGACAAACAGGTAAACAGAAAACCCACTGTAAATCATTGCAGGAATTTTCATCTGGAAAATAGTCCATACCGCTGATGGATACAGGGTCTTTATTTGATTCAGAAAAGTAAAAAACTCTGATTGGGTTTAAGAAGAGAAAGACATCTGGATATCTGGGAAAGATATCTGGGAAACAGTAAGAGAATGGAAATAAGAAGCACATGAGTCTTACAGTTAGAGAATATGGGAGGCTGGGAAAAGTGGTGAATACCAATGACTGTTGTATGTCCTCTGGATCTGGGAGAGTAGCAGAATGAGGAACCCTGGGATCACAGCCCAAGCACTAAGAAGATGTGCCATTACATCAAAGAAGTTTACAAATAGACTCCACTCTCTACCTTTCTCCAGCTCAAATTACTTGCACAAAGCTACTTATGGATTGTCACAGGAATTTTGTACCATGAAGAAATGGGTGTTAACCAGTTTTACATACAAACCATTCAGTTAGTGCTATATGTTAGAATAATTAGTGTAATTCCAGATTAAGGTTATCTGTCCTGTATTTCTGATATTGTTAGGAGCTCTGGATATAGCATTATCTAGTGAAATTCGTGAAATCAGGAGAATTTCATCACCTTAAATTTCTTTCTCGAGATCTGGATGCTGAATTTATGTTTTTCCTTGAAACAGAGAAACATTACATTCCGGCTTTAATCTGTTAAGATTATATATAACAAGTTTTTGAAGGAAACATAATCTAAGAGTGTTTCTAGTAATTGTTTTGTCAGGCAATAATAGTATTTTATTGCTTTGAACAAACACAGATTTGACACCAAAATATTAATGACCCGCTGCATTTATATTGTTTTTGGAATAATAAGGAATTAGATTTTTTTTTATCTTTAACCAAGGATTCTCTAGAAACTAGTGGCTTTCTGAAATTAAAATGTAATAATTTAGTAATAACTTTAAAACATTATAACTTAATAAGATTTCTGGTGTCATTATATTTGACTTGTTTTGAGAAGGAATATGTAAGTTAGTTGGATCAGTCTTCTGCTAGTGTTCTAGGGAACTGAAAGGGGCAGTTTAGGGATCCAGATCAAATTGAAGCAAACTTTCCATGATTTAATGAGAACAATTCCTCTTTCATCTGTTTTGTTCATTGCATTTTATCTATGACTTTATTTCTAAGAGGGTTTATTATAATATATATACATATTATGTTGAAGCTAGTGAACTATATAAAGTGGGAATAGAGCTATTCCTTAAATATTTGTTTTGTTAGGTAAGCTCCTCTTTTAAGCTTTACTATCGTTTTAGATGTATGCAAAACACATAAATTCTATCTATATTTGAGTACACTTTATGAAGAATAAATAGTACTGATTTTATACCTAGAATATGGTAAAACCACAAACCACTTGTTCAATTACCAATAGTTTATATGACCAAATACATAATCATACTCTAGAATGTAGCATGCTTCAGCATGGTAGCTTTAAAACATATTTCAGTAATTGTTATAGATTAATATAAAAGCATATTTCCTCTATTGCCTATGTTTAGTGATAACTTGGTCTAGTAGAATTTTAAATCTGGTTTTCCCAAATAATTATTGTGAAACTTTGGGCTAGTCAAAAAACCTTTCTGAACTTCACTGATCTCATCTCTAAAAAACAAAACAGGTAGAAAATTACATATACCCTGCTTTTTTCCCCTAAAGTTGTTGTATTAAAAGTGACATGAATAAGAAGACACCTAGTAAACTTTGAAATACTATATAAATATAATATGGGATTCAACACAATAGAATTAAGAGATCTGACTTTCAAAAACAAGTTTATCCACTTAGTAAATAATGTGTCTTAGAATAGTTATTTACCTCTCTAAATCTTTCATAAAATAAAAAAATCACATACTTTGTATGTTTCTTGGGTTAAATGAGAAAGTACATGTAAACTTGTTTACATGGAGCTACGTATATAGTGTTTAATGGATATATCTATCATCATCATCATTATTATTATTATTATTATATTAATTGAGAGAACACAGTATTCCAAAAATTGGGGGCCAATGTATAGGCTAATTAACAAAAGTTTCCCTGATGATGTTTGACTAGAAGAACTTCAGTAATGATATTGCAATATACTTAATATTTTTAAAAATTGCCCTTGGGACTTGGGCTCCCCCAAAGATTCAGAAATCTGGAAAGCACATTATTCCCACCCATAAAACAACAAAGGAAACCCATATAACCTATAACATTACAACTTTTTAAAATTTATCATGTAGAGTAAATTTCAAAGCAAAGAATGTTAGCAGGGAAAAAGAGAGTAATTGTATGATGGTAAATTGGTTGATTCATCATTATTAATAATAGGAAAAGTCATAAATATACTTAGATGTTCCAACACCTCATTCTCAATAACTGGTAAAATATACAAAAAGATCAGTAATTATATAGAAGACTTGAGCAACACTGTCAACCAGATTGATCAATCTAATTGACATTTACTAAATGTTTCTCCTGACACAACATAATATAAATTTTTCTGAAGTACACAGTAGACATTTACCAACGACTTTCTGAGCTAGGAAAACATCCTAACAAATTTAAAATAATAAAGTCATACAGAGTATGTTTTCTGACCAAATGGAATTTATAAATGAATAACATAAAGCTGACACCAAAGCCGAAGATATTATAAGAAACAAAATAATCTATAGACCAAAATTCTCTTTGATGAATATTGATGCAAAAATCCTCAACAAAACACTAGCAAACTCAGTTCAGCATATTAAAAGATTATACACTCTGACCAATGGGATTTATTCCCAGAATGCAAGTATGATTTTTTTAAAATGTTTATTTATTTTGAGAAAGGGTGCATGCAAGCAAGGGGAGGGGCAGAGAGAGAGAGAATCCCAAGCAGGCTCCATGCTATCAGCACAGAGCCCAATGTGGGGCTTAAACCCATGAACCATGAGATCATGACCTGACCCAAAAATCAAGAGTCAGATGCTCAACTGACTGAACAACCCAGGTATGCCAGTAAATGATTTTTTAATGTATTGTTGAATTTAGCCTAGTATTTTATTGAGGATTTTTGCATCTGTGTTCATCAGAGATATTGGCCTATAGTTCTCTTTTTTAATGGTGTCTTTATCTGGTTTTAGTATTGGGATAATGCTGGCTTCATAGAATGAATTTGGAAGTTTTCCTTCCTTTTCTATTTTTTAGAATAGTTTGAGGAGAATAGGTATTAACTCTTCTTTAAATGTTTGGTAGAATTTGCCTGTGAAGCCATCTGGTCCTGGACTTTTATTTGTTGGGAGGTTCTGTTTTTTGTTTTTTGTTGTTTTTTTTAACCCAATGTCTTTGCTGGTTATCCATCTATTCAAATTTTGTATTTCTTCCTTTTTAAGTTTTGGTAGTTTACATGTTTCTGAGAATTTATCCATGTCTTTTATGTTGTCCAATTTGTTGGCATATAGTTTTTCATAATATTCACTGATAATTGTTTGTATTTCTGTAGTGTTTGGTTGATATTTCCCCTCTCTCCTTTATGATTTTACTTATTTTAGTCCTTTTTCTTTCCTTTTTGATAAGTCTGGCTAGAAGGTTATCAATTATTGATTTTTTTCAAAGAATCAGCTCCTGGTGTCATTGATCTGTTGTTTTTTTAGTTTCTGTATCATTTATTTCTGCTCTGATCTTTATTGTTTCCTTCCTTCTCCTGGTTTCAGATTTCTAGTTCCTGTAGGTGTAAGGTTTGGTTGTTTGAGGTTTTTCTTGCTACCTGATATAGGCCTGTATTGCTATAAACTTCTATCTTAGAACCGCGTTTTCTGCATCCCAAAGGTTTTGGACCACTGTATTTTCATTTTCATTTGCTTCGATGTACTTTTTAATTTATTCTCGTATTTCCTGGTTGACCCATTCATTGTTTAGTAGCATATTATTTAAACCCCATGTATCTATGGACTTTTTAGATTTTTGTCTTGTGGTTGACTTCTAGTTTCATAGTGTTGTGGTTAGAAAAGATGTATAGTATGGGGGCGCCTGGGTGGCGCAGTCGGTTAAGCGTCCGACTTCAGCCAGGTCACGATCTCGCGGTCCTTGAGTTGGAGCCCCGCGTCGGGCTCTGGGCTGATGGCTCAGAGCCTGGAGCCTGTTTCCGATTCTGTGTCTCCCTCTCTCTCTGGCCCTCCCCCGTTCATGCTCTGTCTCTCTCTGTCCCAAAAATAAATAAACGTTGAAAAAAAATTAAAAAAAAAAAAAGAAAGAAAAGATGTATAGTATGACTTCAGTCGTCTTGAATTTGTTGCGGCCAGTTTTGTGGGCTAATTTGTGATCTAACATGGAGAATGTTCCATGGGCATTTGAAAAGAATGTGAATTCTGCTGTTTTAGGCTGGGACAATCTGAATATATCTGTTAAGTCCATCTGTTCCAGAGTGTCATTCAAAGCTATTTGTTCCTGATTATTTTCTGTTTAGAGATCTGTCTGTTGATTTAAGTGGGGTGTTAAAGTTTTCTCTACTACTATTGTATTACTGATTAGTTCCTTTATGTTTGTTACTCACTCTTTTATGCATTTGGGTGCTCCTATGTTGAGTACATAAAGATATACAGTTGTTATATTGTTGGATTGTCCCCTTTATTATGATACAGTATCCTTCTTTGTCTCTTGTTATAGCCTTTGTTTTAAAGTCTGTTTGTCCCATACTTAATTATGGGTACTCTTTCTTTTGACATCCGTTTGCATGATGTTTCTCTGTCCCTTCACGTTCAATCTGAAGGTGTTTTTAGGTCTAAAATGAGTCTCTTGTAAGCACCATAAACTACTTGCATAAACTACCATTTTTATGTTGCCTGTCTACACAGACTGCTGTCTCTTTAAGGGTGGCGACCCAGCTATCACTTGCCCTCCTGGCTCACCCAGTGCTGAGTCAGATGACTTTTAAAGCTCCAGGCTCCAAGTACCACTGGTTTTATAAATTCACTGAATTCAGCCCCTCTAGTTTCTAGTCAAATGCTGTGGAGATTAGTCTTCCCTATGTGAGCTCCCTGGTGTAAAGGCCCATTTCTTTGCCCTCTCCAGACATGCAGCTCCCTCCCTCCTACAGGCAGCCTCCCTCCACCTTTCTGACTTTCCTAACCTTTTAGATGCAGATTCTTCTCTAAATTTAGTTGTGGAGTTTGTTCTGCCAGTCTTTGGATTGCTCTCTGGTCTATTGACTTGGATGCTGATGATATCTAGTTGTAAATGTGGATGGGGTGAGTTCAGGGCCCCCCTGCTCCGTCATCTTCCCAAGCTAATCCTATCAGGACTTCACTATAATATTGAAATTATTTTGTGTATACATTTCTTCCTTCTGACAACATACTGTGTCTTTAGTTTAGTATCATGTCACAATTGTACTACTTCTGGCTGTGGCTGTCGCATCCTAGTAACTGCTTTAATTTTATGCTGAGTTACTGATAAAAATAGAGTTCAAGTGGTTATAGAACAAGATAATTTAAAACTCATTGATTGCCTCTGCATGCCAGCTTTAATGCAGGAACCTTTATTAACCTGTCAAATGTTTGTGTGCTCTCTGTGTGCCAGGCACTGTGCTGAGGCCTTGGAAAACAAAGTCAAACAAAACATGATCCTTGTCTTTATTTTACTATGCTACTTTAAGATATGTATTGTCAGATACATTTGGTAGATGAGGAAACTAGGACTAATTAGCCCAGGGTAAGGCAGCTAATGAATAACAGAGCCAGTATTCAAATTCAGGTTCGCATGATACCAAACCCATGCTTATTCCACTATAGCAACTGATCTGCCTCTTAAGAATAAATAAAATTATTGATATTATGCATATAAATCCAATTTTTAATTATAGTATTAATACTTTTAATTCCATACATTTTTTATTTTTTAAGCCTGACAGAGAAAATCAAGATTCCTTGTTTGATAGAATTTCAGAAAGTTATGTGGTGCTTTTCATGAGCATCCCTGCAAGTCGAAAGGATACATTCCTTCAGGTAAACATAGAAATTAACTGGTTATGCTAAGCATTTTTAGAGCAAATGAAATAAAAAAAGTTACTTTATTCAAACATTTATTAGAAGTTACTTTGTTACTTTGAAAGGAAATTGCCTGAAGTAGAGTAAGTAATGGTCAAATATGAAAAGTTATGCTTCCCCCTCAGAATATTGTATTCCCTCGCCTAAAAGTCTTACAGAATCTCCTTAGTGTGGTACAGGTATTTTGTTTGCATATGATAATGTGAAAACTGTTGACTTATCCTATATATATTTTTGATTTTTTTCTGTGTATCTATAAAATTAATCATTTTTCTTTTCCCTTATAATATATCTTTTGATCTGTTTAAGAGGACTTGAGAAGTTTATGTTATGTGTAAGGGCTAAGCACTCGTTAAAGTAAACAAAAATGGACATAGTTATGAAGTTTTTGTTTTACTTTTCTGTCGTTATAATAACTATTGAAAAGGATTGATTAAAAGGCTTTGTGTTCTTTGTGTTCTTTTAATGTGAAATGAAAATGTGTAGGAATTTCATTAGATATTTTTAAATTTATTTTTTTTTTAATTTTTAAATGTTTATTTTTGAGAGAAAGACAGAGACAGAGCGTGAGCTGGGGACCGGCAGAGAGAGAGGGAGACACAGAATCCAAAACAGGCTCCGGGCTCCAAGCTGTCAGCACAGAGCCTGATGGTGGGCTCGAACTCACGAACTGTGAGATCATGACCTGGAGCCGACGTCAGACTCTTAACTGACTGAGCCATCCAGACACGCCTGATATTTTTAAATTTAAACATCTAGCATTTCAAAGCAGAAGCCACATTCAAATACTTTCGTGTTGACATCTGTAAATCAGAAATACATTCATATTTTGAGTTGATAACTGTTTTTCTGGGTAAAGCAAACTTAAAAACAGTAAAATGTCATTCACAATGGAAGTATAAACAAACTTAAACTGCCAAATATTTATGTTCAATCTTGACCTATCTTACTTACTCACAGTTATATACACGTAGTGTCATAAAAGGAAACCAGTAGCACACTGGGAATAGGGAGACTTGGCTTCATGTCCAGAATTTGCTACTAATTACCTGGATGATCTTGGCAAAACATTTAGTCTCTCACTTCCACAGCTGAAAGAGGTTGATTAGAACCGTGATTCATAAATTGTTGTTTTGTGGAACAATGGTGTTCTGAAAGATGGACTAGGATTTTTCTCTCCTAATACTAAAATATTTTGTTCTTATTTGCATGTAAACGTTAGTTAATGGTTAGGATTCTTGGTAAATTGCCTAGAAATGACAAAAACAGCTCTTTCTCCTATCCATAATTTTCCACTTAGTCTATCTTTTGTGGTGAGTGAGCCTAGCCTACGTAACATGGTTTGATGAAATCAAGCCTGCTTTAACACCATGCTTTTGAGAAAAGGATAACTGGCCTATTTAATATGGACAAAGATAGTAGTGGCACCATTGCATATCCCCCATTCTCCAATGTCTAGACCTACAATTTTGGTCCAAATGTTCTCCCCTGGGGTTGATATGCCTTCTGATAGATCCTATATTTATAACCTTTCTCAAATCATGACTTGATTTTTTTCTGGGTCCCTATTTTCAGTAGCTTTTTCCAAGGAGAAATTAGAAGTTTTTATTCAAAATTCAAAGCCTCATTTGAGAACAAACAAGATGTACATCTTGGTGATTTGACCCCTTGACCTGGATTTGATCTTCTTTTAATGCTCCCTTTCTGTTTCTATGCTTGAGGCCACCTCCCTATACATCTATCTCCTCCAGAGCTGTTTAAGTAGAAGTAAAGCCTCAGCTCTTATTGACCAATTTCCATTATTTTTAACTCACTCAGATAAGTTAGGGTTTTGTTACTGCTTGCTCATCTGATTTATTTTACCTAACAGAGAGAAATTTATTAATATTTAAGAATCAAAAAGTCATCTTCATATTCCACTATTCAGTACAAATTAGCTTAATCTAAACATATTTAATGTGGCTTTTACTTCTCTTTCTTCCAGGGTTATACAATGATAGACCTTCAGAAATTTTCCCAACACAATTTGACATTTGATCCTTAATCTCATGAAGATGAGATATTCACATAAAACTTTTAGTTCACCTTGTTAAACCTTTTAATTTTAATAGTCAGTATTACTTCTTCTACCAAAATATAACATGTGATTATTTCTGATGGTAAAAAAAATGTTTATGATTCACTCGATAAAATTAAATATACCAATATATTAAAGCATTCCCCCCAACCACCAAACAAAAATCGTGGAATTCTTCAAAGAATATCATCATTTACCAGAAAGTTTCAGCACTCCTGGATTAGGTAACTGTGTTAGTTGCCTATTGTTACTCTAACAAATTATCAAAAATTTAGTGACTTTTCAAACAACAGAAATTCCTTGTCTGAGACTTATAGAGTCCAGAAGTCCAAACTGAATCTCATAGGGCTAAAATTGAGGTATCAACAGGGCCAATTTCTTTCAGAGGCCCAGAGGAGAATCCATTCCTTGTCTCTTCTAGCTTCTGCTGGCTGCCAGCAATCTTTGGCTTCTGGTCGCATCACTCTAACTTCTGTTTCTGCCATCACGTTGCCTTCTTCTTTTTTATAGTAAAATTTCCAGAGCCTCCCTCTTATAAGGACACTTGTGATTACACTTAAGGCACACTGGATAATCCAGTATGATCTCCCCACTTAAGATCTTTAGCTTCATGAAATCTGCAAAGCCCTTTTGTTGAATAAATTAACATTCCCATGTTCCAGAGATTAAGACAGTGACCTCCAAGGGACACTTAGATTCCAAAAGTTTACATTTAATATTAAGGGCTAAATGTGATTTTAAATACTATTTGACTGCTGAATACAAGAATAATAAATTAAAATATTTTAATTTTTAAATATAAAACTATAGTAACTTTTATGTTTAGTCACTTCCTAAGAGAAATTTAGTAGTTTAGGGGTTTTAAGTCTAATAGAATAATACAGTACCATATATTTGTTGATATCTGATCATAGTTTTACTGTGTAAACAACATATAGTTATTACAACGTATTAACTCACCTAAACAGATTTCAGTTATTTAAAAAAAGTTTGTTATTCTAGCCACACACACACACACGCACACACACACACACACAAAATGGTAATTATGTGACATGATGTAGGTATTAACTAATATTATGGTGGTGATCATATTGCAGTTTATAAGCGTATCAAATCAACATGCTGTATACCTTAAACTTACACTGTGTTATATATAAATCATATTTTAATTAACAAATACATAAATAGGGGCACCTGGGTGGTAAGATTGCGTGCTTGCTCAGAGAAGCAGTAACCATTTTGTTCATCCTATTAACATCTATGTTCTAAAACCACATCTTGTTAGGATTCTGTTATTGATATGGAAGTTTATGGGGGAGAGAGAAGATGACAAATTTAAAATACATGTATATGGGGGCATCTGGGTGTCTCAGTTGGTTAAGCATCTGGCTCCAGCTCAGGTCATAATCTCGCACTTCTTGGGTTCAAGCCCTCCATCGGGTTCTGTGCGGACAGCTCAGAGCCTGGAGCCTGCTTTGGATTCTATGTCTCCCTCTCTCTCTCTTCCCCTCCCCAACTCATGCTCTGTCTCTCTCAAAAATAAGTAAACATTAAAAAAATAAAACAAAATAAAATTTAAAATATGTAAATATACATTTTATTATAATGATCTACACATGTCACTTTCTAAAAGAGGATAACAATACCAAGGTTAAGTGAAATAATAATCATCAAACTTTATCTTAAAATATGATAATTAAACCTTATCTTGTTAACTTCATCCTTTATCCAAATTAAATTTTCTAAAATGCTAACAAATAGCCAAATTGACTTTATTTTCAACTCTTCTTTGCTCATGTCCCTCAGTTAGAGGTACAAAGAAGTGAGGAGTGGCCAAAAGCAAGCTATAAGAAAAAAGGGACATAGGGTGCCTGGGTGGCTCAGTCAGTTAAGAGTCTGCCTTTTTATTTCAGCTCAGGTCATGATCTCATGGTTCATGGGTTCAAGCCCTGTGTCATGCTCTGTGTTGACAGTGTGTAGCCTGCTTGGAATTCTCTCTTTCTGCCCTTCCCCCCCGGGTACACACTCTCTCTCTCAAAATAAATAATTTTTTTTAATTAAAAGAATTAAATTTTTTAAAAAAAGATAAAAGGGACATACATATTTCACAAACTTAATAATCATTTCTTTGGTAGCTGAGATAGGCTATATAAAATATGAAATTATTCTTTTTTTAATTTTTTTTTAAATTTTTTTTCAACGTTTTTTATTTATTTTTGAGACAGAGAGAGACAGAGCATGAACGGGGAGGGGCAGAGAGAGAGGGAGACACAGAATCGGAAACAGGCTCCAGGCTCCGAGCCATCAGCCCAGAGCCTGATGCGGGGCTCGAACTCACGGACCGCAAGTTTGTGACCTGGCTGAAGTCGGACGCTTAACCGACTGTGCCACCCAGGCGCCCCTAAAATATGAAATTATTCTAATATGACTCTTTTTGATAGGTGTATCCTGATTGTTTGGCACAAGCTATCTATGCAACATTCCAGGAAGCATTTCCAGAATCCGGTAATATTTTTAATGATGAATTTAAAGAAGATCTAGGAAATAATATTTTTCTTTGGCTGTCAGGTAGGAGTATATCATTTACATATGATCATTATTTTGATACCTAAAACTTTTAGATTACAGTATCTTGTCCAAAAATTAGTAGTTCTTTGCTTTACGAAACATGTCATATTAATGCCTAGATTTTAAAAAAGAATGATTATTTTCTCTGAAAGTTTTGCTATATCAAAACCTGTTATTAACGTTAGAAGCCAAATCATTTTATTGGCAATGGGATTGTTATATAAAATTGAATTTCCATAGAAATAAAGCTATATATATTTTATATTTAGAAAGTAAATATTTTAGGCTGCTTTGGAACATTGTAGACATTTTTATGGCAAATAGTATTGGGTAAATTCTAGAGCTAACTTAGTTCCTTGCGGAAATATAATCAATGATTAATCAAGAAAAAGGTTTCTTTTTGAATCATGGTATATGTGTAAGTGGGACTGATAGGACTGAAAGGCTGAAGGAAATTAAAATCTATCCTAGAGCATTTTGCTAGAGATTTAGGCAACTGAGTGTAAAACTAAGGTATAATTTCATGTTCCAGGAGTGACCTCCTCAATATTTTTTTTATAATACTGCTTCACTCTTATGGACTACCAGAAGCTATTGACTATTTTTAAATTGTTCTTATAAATCTTTTGATACAAATTTTGACAGATTTTTTAAAAACTGTTTTGCACCAATTCTTAGTAACCAAACCATTTCTGAAAGAAAATGTTATTGGGGTACCTGGGTGGCTCAGTCAGTTAAGTGTCTGACTTTGGCTCAGGTTATGATCTCATGTTTCATGAGTTCAAGCCCCATGTCTGTCTTCAGACTTAGGTCATGATGTTGCTGGTCAGAGTTCGAGCCCCATGTTGGGCTCTGTGTTGACAGCTTGGAACCTGGAGCCTGTTTCAGATTCCGTATCTCCCTCTCTCTCTCAAAATAAATAAAACATTAAAAAAAAGAAAATGTTATATATTTTAAGGAGGGCGCCCTTGAGAGGTAAAGACTAGAAAGCAGCACTTAGAAACCACCCTCCCCTTCAATCAACACACACAGACCAGAGCCTCCCAATTATAGAGATAAATACAATGAATTCTAATATAAGAAATTAAAAGGGAATGGACACAGCATTCATACCAATATTCTATAAGAAAAAAATGTGATGAAGAACAGAACAACTTTCTTGCTAACCTATTCTACTATATTGTGTCCCCCCAAAATTCATACATTGAAGTCCTAACCCCCAGTACACCTCAGAATGTGGTTGTATTTCAGTATAGGACCTTTAAAGAGGTAATTAGGTTAAATGAAATAATTTCAGTGAGCTCTAATCCAACAAGACTGGTGTCCTTTGAGTAGGGAGACACCAGGGATGTGGATTCACAGAGAAAAGGCCATGTGAGGACACAACAAGAAGTTAGCCATCTGTAAGCCAAGGGAAGAGACCTCCTGAGAAATCAGACCTGCTTGCACCCTGATCGTGGACATCCAGCCTCCAGAACTGTGATATATTTCTGTTGTTTAAGTCCTCTGGTCTTTAGCATTTTTGTTATGGCAGCACTAGCAAACTAATACAGATTTTTAAAATTAACTAGAAAAAAGTTGACAAAAACAGATGAAAATTTTTACCCAGCAATTAAAAACTGGAACAGATGAAATCAAAGGCATCAATATTGGTGAAGATGAAGTCAGGGTGTCACTTTTTACAGATGACATGATACTCTACATGCAAAACTCCACAGACTCCACCAAAAAGTCTGTTAGAACTGATACATCAATTCAGCAAAGTCGCAGGATACAAAATCAATGTACAGAAATCAGTTGCATTCTTATACACTAATAATGAAGCAACAGAAAGACAAATAAAAAAACTGATCCCATTCACAATTGCACCAAGAAGCATAAAATACCTAGGAATAAATCTAACCAAAGATGTAAAAGATCTGTATGCTGAAAACTATAGAAAGCTCATGAAGGAAATTGAAGTCGACACAAAGAAATGGAAAAACATTCCGTGCTCATGGATTGGAAGAATAAATATTGTTAAAATGTCAATACTACCCAAAGCAATCTACACATTCAATGCAATCCCAATCAAAATCGCACCAGCATTCTTCTCGAAGCTAGAACAAGCAATCCTAAAATTTGTATGGAACCACAAAAGACTCTGAATAGCCAAAGTAATATTGAAGAAGAAAACCAAAGCGGGAGGCATCACAATCCCAGACTTTAGCCTCTACTACAAAGCTGTAATTATCAAGACAGTATGGTATTGGCACAAAAACAGACACAGACCAATGGAATAGAATAGAGACTCCAGAATTGGACCCACAAAAGTATGGCCAACTAATTTTTGACAAAGCAGGAAAGAACATTCAATGGAAAAAAGACAGTCTCTTAACAAATGGTGCTGGGAGAACTGGACACCAACATGCAGAAGGATGAAACTAGACCACTTTCTTACACCATTCACAAAAACAAACTCAAAATGGATGAAGGACCTGAATGTGAGACAGGAAACCATCAAAACCCTAGAGAAGAAAGCAGGAAAAAACCTCTCTGACTTCAACCACAGAAATTTCTTACTCGACACATCTCCAAAGGCAAGAGAATTAAAAGCAAAAATGAACTATTGGGACCTCATGAAGATAAAAAGCTTCTGCACTGCAAAGGAAACAATCAACAAAACTAAAAGGCAACCGACAGAATGGGAAAAGATATTTGCAAATGACATATTGGACAAAAGGCTAGTATCCAAAATCTATAAAGAGTTCACCAAACTCCACACCTGAAAAACAAATAATCCAGTGAAGAAATGGGCAGAAGACATGAATAGACACTTTTCTAAAGAAGACATCCAGATGGCCAACAGGCACATGAAAAGATGCTCAACGTTGCTCCTCATCTGGGAAATACAAATCAAAACCACACTGAGATACTACTTCACACTGTTAAGAGTGACTAAAATGAACAATTCAGGAGACTATAGATGCTGGAGAGGATGTGGAGATACCGGAACCCTCTTGCACTGTTGGTGGGAGTGCAAACTGGTGCAGCTGCTCTGGAAAACAGTGTGGAGGTTCCTTGAAAAATTGGAAATAGATCTACCCTATGACCCAGCAGTAGCACTGCTAGGAATTTACCCAAAGGATACAGGAGTGCTGATGCATAGGGGCACTTGTACCCCAATGTTTATAGCAGCACTCTCAACAATAGCCAAATTATGGAAAGAGACTAAATGTCTATCAACTGACAAATGGATAAAGAAGATGTGGTTTATATATACAATGGAATACTACTTGGCAATGAGAAAGAATTGAATCTGGTCATTTGTAGCAACGTGGATGGAACTGGAGAGTATTATGCTAAGTGAAATAAGTCAGGCAGAGAAAGACAGATACAATATGTTTTCACTCATATGTGGATCCTGAGAAACTTAACAGAAGACCAGGGTGGAGGGGAGGGGGAAAATAAGTTACAGAGAGGGAAGGAGGCAAACCACAAGAGATTCTTAAATACTGAGAACAAACTGAGGGTTGGTGGGGGTGGGAAAGAGGGGAAAGTAGGTGATGGGCATTGAGGAGGGCACCTGTTGGGATGAGCACAGGGTGTTGTGTGGGAACCAATTTGACAATAAATTATATGTATATATATTATATATATAATATAATATAATATAATATAATATAATATAATATAATACATATATTATATATGTAATGTGTATATATATAATATGTATATATAATATATATATAAAGAAAAAAGAAATATTATTCTAAACAAAAATAATTAAAAAATTAAAAATGGAACAGAGCAGATAAAAGTTATAATCCTAACATTCTAACAAAAATTTCTAAGAAATAATGAAAGAATCATAGTTGTAAGAGGAGAATACAAATTGGAAATGTAAGTCCATGGAACACACATATGTATACATGGAATTACCATGTTAATCAAAATACAGAATATGGGTGCCTGGGGGCTCAGTTGGTTATGATTCTTGATTTCAGCTCAGATCATGATCTCACGGGTTTGTGAGCTTGAGTTCCACATTGGGTTCTGTGCTGACAGCAGGGAGCCTGCTTGGTATTCTCTCCCTCCCCCTCTCTCTCCCCTCCCCCACTAGCATGCATGCTCTCTCTCTCTCAAAGTAAATAAATAAATTTAAAAAAAATATAGAACATATCCACCATGTTGCAATTTTGCAAATTGCAGTTGCAATTTTGATTTTTTTTTCACCCAAGAGTCTTTTAAGATAGTGCCTTTTAATGGCAGTCTTTTGTGTTTATACTTAGTTATTAATGTTTACTTTTTTGCTTTAAGTAAAATACTACAGCTTATATCATACTTAGAGTTTGGAATTTATTGAGCTGTTCTTGTTACATAATAATACATAGCAAAATATTATAAATGTTACCTACTGGGAGAAGCGGCAAGATGGCGGCTTAGGAGGACGCTGGGCTCACCACGCGTCCTGCTGATCACTTAGATTCCACCTACACCTGCCTAAATAACCCAGAAAACCGCCAGAGGATTAGCAGAACGGAGTCGCCGGAGCCAAACGCAGACGAGAGGCCCACGGAAGAGGGTAGGAAGGGCTGCGAGGCGGTGCGCGCTCCACGGACTGGCGGGAGGGAGCCGGGGCGGAGGGGCGGCTCGCCGGCCAAGCAGAGCCCCCGAGTCTGGCTGGCAAAAGCGGAGGGGCCTGACGGACTGTGTTCCCACAACAAGCGCGACTTAGCGTCTGGGAGGTCATAAGTTAACAGCTCTGCTCGGAAAGCGGGAAGGCTGGAGGACAAAGGGAGGGAGAGCTGCTGAGCCCCCTGACGACAGAGCTCAGCTTGGTGGGGAACAAAGGCGCTCGCCAGCGCCATCTCTCCCGCCCATCCCCCAGCCAAAATCCCAAAGAGAACCAGTTCCTGCCAGGGAACTTGCTCGCTCTGCGCAAACACTCAACTCTGTGCTTCTGCGGAGCCAAACCTCCGGCAGCGGATCTGACTCCCTCCCGCTGCCACAGGGCCCCTCCTGAAGAGGAGGATCACCTAAGGAGAAGCGATCTAAGCCTGCCCCTCCTGCCCCCGTGCACCTTGCCTACCCACCCCAGCTAATACGCCAGATCCCCAGCATCACAAGCCTGGCAGTGTGCAAGTAGCCCAGACGGGCCACACCACCCCACAGTGAATCCCGCCCCTAGGAGAGGGGAAGAGAAGGCACACACCAGTCTGACCGTGGCCCCAGCGGTGGGCTGGGGGCAGACATCAGGTCTGACTGCGGCCCCGCCCACCAACTCCAGTTATACACCACAACACAGGGGAAGTGCCCTGCAGGTCCTCACCACGCCAGGGACTATCCAAAATGACCAAGCGGAAGAATTCCCCTCAGAAGAATCTCCAGGAAATAACAACAGCTAATGAGCTGATCAAAAAGGATTTAAATAATATAACAGAAAGTGAATTTAGAATAATAGTCATAAAATTAATCGCTGGGCTTGAAAACAGTATACAGGACAGCAGAGAATCTCTTGCTACAGAGATCAAGGGACTAAGGAACAGTCACGAGGAGCTGAAAAACGCTTTAAACGAAATGCATAACAAAATGGAAACCACCACAGCTCGGCTTGAAGAGGCAGAGGAGAGAATAGGTGAACTAGAGGATAAAGTTATGGAAAAAGAGGAAGCTGAGAAAAAGAGAGATAAAAAAATCCAGGAGTATGAGGGGAAAATTAGAGAACTAAGTGATACACTAAAAAGAAATAATATACGCATAATTGGTATCCCAGAGGAGGAAGAGAGAGGGAAAGGTGCTGAAGGGGTACTTGAAGAAATAATAGCTGAGAACTTCCCTGAACTGGGGAAGGAAAAAGGCATTGAAATCCAAGAGGCACAGAGAACTCCCTTCAGACGTAACTTGAATCGATCTTCTGCACGACATATCATATTGAAACTGGCAAAATACAAGGATAAAGAGAAAATTCTGAAAGCAGCAAGGGGTAAACGTGCCCTCACATATAAAGGGAGACCTATAAGACTCGTGACTGATCTCTCTTTTGAAACTTGGCAGGCCAGAAAGAATTGGCACGAGATTTTCAGGGTGCTAGACAGAAAAAATATGCAGCCGAGAATCCTTTACCCAGCAAGTCTGTCATTTAGAATAGAAGGAGAGATAAAGGTTTTCCCAAACAAACAAAAACTGAAGGAATTTGTCACCACTAAACCAGCCCTACAAGAGATCCTAAGGGGGACCCTGTGAGACAAAGTCCCAGAGACATCACTACAAGCATAAAACATACAGACATCACAATGACTCTCAACCCGTATCTTTCTATAATAACACTGAATGTAAATGGATTAAATGCGCCAACCAAAAGACATAGGGTATCAGAATGGATAAAAAAACAAGACCCATCTATTTGCTGTCTACAAGAGACTCATTTTAGACCTGAGGACACCTTTAGATTGAGAGTGAGGGGATGGAGAACTATTTATCATGCGACTGGAAGCCAAAAGAAAGCTGGAGTAGCCATACTTATATCAGACAAACTAGACTTTAAATTAAAGGCTGTAACAAGAGATGAAGAAGGACATTATATAATAGTTACAGGCTCTATCCATCAGGAAGAGCTAACAATTATAAATGTCTATGCGCCGAATACCGGAGCCCCCAAATATATAAAACAATTACTCATAAACATAAGCAACCTTATTGATAAGAATGTGGTAATTGCAGGGGACTTTAACACCCCACTTACAGAAATGGACAGATCATCTAGACACACGGTCAATAAAGAAACAAGGGCCCTGAATGAGACATTGGATCAGATGGACTTGACAGATATATTTAGAACGCTGCATCCCAAAGCAACAGAATATACTTTCTTCTCGAGTGCACATGGAACATTCTCCAAGATAGATCATATACTGGGTCACAAAACAGCCCTTCATAAGTTTACAAGAATTGAAATTATACCATGCATACTTTCAGACCACAATGCTATGAAGCTTGAAATCAACCACAGGAAAAAGTCTGGAAAACCTCCAAAGGCATGGAGGTTAAAGAACACCCTACTAACGAATGAGTGGGTCAACCAGGCAATTAGAGAAGAAATTAAAAAATATATGGAAACAAACGAAAATGAAAATACAACAATCCAAACGCTTTGGGACGCAGCGAAGGCAGTCCTGAGAGGAAAATACATTGCAATCCAGGCCTATCTCAAGAAACAAGAAAAATCCCAAATACAAAATCTAACAGCACACCTAAAGGAACTAGAAGCAGAACAGCAAAGGCAGCCTAAACCCAGCAGAAGAAGAGAAATCATAAAGATCAGAGCAGAAATAAACAATATAGAATCTAAAAAAACTGTAGAGCAGATCAACGAAACCAAGAGTTGGTTTTTTGAAAAAATAAACAAAATTGACAAGCCTCTAGCCAGGCTTCTCAAAAAGAAAAGGGAAATGACCCAAATAGACAAAATCATGAATGAAAATGGAATTATTACAACCAATCCCTCAGAGATACAAACAATTATCAGGGAATACTATGAAAAATTATATGCCTACAAATTGGACAACCTGGAAGCAATGGACAAATTCCTGAACACCCACACTCTTCCAAAACTCAATCAGGAGGAAATAGAAAGCTTGAACAGACCCATAACCAGCGAAGAAATTGAATCGGTTATCAAAAATCTCCCAACAAATAAGAGTCCAGGACCAGATGGCTTCCCAGGGGAGTTCTACCAGACGTTTAAAGCAGAGATAATACCTATCCTTCTCAAGCTATTCCAAGAAATAGAAAGGGAAGGAAAACTTCCAGACTCATTCTATGAAGCCAGTATTACTTTGATTCCTAAACCAGACAGAGACCCAGTAAAAAAAGAGAACTACAGGCCAATATCCCTGATGAATATGGATGCAAAAATTCTCAATAAGATACTAGCAAATCGAATTCAACGGCATATAAAAAGAATTATTCACCATGATCAAGTGGGATTCATTCCTGGGATGCAGGGCTGGTTCAACATTCGCAAATCAATCAACGTGATACATCACATTAACAAAAAAAAAGAGAAGAACCATATGATCCTGTCAATCGATGCAGAAAAGGCCTTTGACAAAATCCAGCACCCTTTCTTAATAAAAACCCTTGAGAAAGTCGGGATAGAAGGAACATACTTAAAGATCATAAAAGCCATTTATGAAAAGCCCACAGCTAACATCATCCTCAACGGGGAAAAACTGAGAGCTTTTTCCCTGAGATCAGGAACACGACAAGGATGCCCACTCTCACCGCTGCTGTTTAACATAGTGCTGGAAGTTCTAGCATCAGCAATCAGACAACAAAAGGAAATCAAAGGCATCAAAATTGGCAAAGACGAAGTCAAGCTTTCGCTTTTTGCAGATGACATGATATTATACATGGAAAATCCGATAGACTCCACCAAAAGTCTACTAGAACTGATACATGAATTCAGCAAAGTTGCAGGATACAAAATCAATGTACAGAAATCAGTTGCATTCTTATACACTAACAATGAAGCAACAGAAAGACAAATAAAGAAACTGATCCCATTCACAATTGCACCAAGAAGCATAAAATACCTAGGAATAAATCTAACCAAAGATGTAAAGGATCTGTATGCTGAAAACTATAGAAAGCTTATGAAGGAAATTGAAGAAGATTTAAAGAAATGGAAAGACGTTCCCTGCTCATGGATTGGAAAAATAAATATTGTCAAAATGTCAATACTACCCAAAGCTATCTACACATTCAATGCAATCCCAATCAAAATTGCACCAGCATTCTTCTCGAAACTAGAACAAGCAATCCTAAAATTCATATGGAACCACAAAAGGCCCCGAATAGCCAAAGGAATTTTGAAGAAGAAGACCAAAGCAGGAGGCATCACAATCCCAGACTTTAGCCTCTACTACAAAGCTGTCATCATCAAGACAGCATGGTATTGGCACAGAAACAGACACATAGACCCATGGAATAGAATAGAAACCCCAGAACTAGACCCACAAACGTATGGCCAACTCATCTTTGACAAAGCAGGACAGAACATCCAATGGAAAAAAGACAGCCTCTTTAACAAATGGTGCTGGGAGAACTGGACAGCAACATGCAGAAGGTTGAAACTAGACCACTTTCTCACACCATTCACAAAAATAAACTCCAAATGGATAAAGGACCTAAATGTGAGACAGGAAACCATCAAAACCTTAGAGGAGAAAGCAGGAAAAGACCTCTCTGACCTCAGCCGTAGCAATCTCTTACTCGACACATCCCCAAAGGCAAGGGAATTAAAAGCAAAAGTGAATTACTGGGACCTTATGAAGATAAAAAGCTTCTGCACAGCAAAGGAAACAACCAACAAAACTAAAAGGCAACCAACGGAATGGGAAAAGATATTCGCAAATGACATATCGGACAAAGGGCTAGTATCCAAAATCTATCAAGAGCTCACCAAACTCCACACCCGAAAAACAAATAACCCAGTGAAGAAATGGGCAGAAAACATGAATAGACACTTCTCTAAAGAAGACATCCGGATGGCCAACAGGCACATGAAAAGATGTTCAGCGTCGCTCCTTATCAGGGAAATACAAATCAAAACCACACTCAGGTATCACCTCACGCCAGTCAGAGTGGCCAAAATGAACAAATCAGGAGACTCTAGATGCTGGAGAGGATGTGGAGAAACGGGAACCCTCTTGCACTGTTGGTGGGAATGCAAATTGGTGCAGCCGCTCTGGAAAGCAGTGTGGAGGTTCCTCAGAAAATTAAAAATAGACCTACCCTATGACCCAGCAATAGCACTGCTAGGAATTTATCCAAGGGATACAGGAGTACTGATGCATAGGGCCACTTGTACCCCAATGTTCATAGCAGCACTCTCAACAATAGCCAAATTATGGAAAGAGCCTAAATGTCCATCAACTGATGAATGGATAAAGAAATTGTGGTTTATATACACAATGGAATATTACGTGGCAATGAGAAAAAATGAAATATGGCCTTTTGTAGCAACGTGGATGGAACTGGAGAGTGTGATGCTAAGTGAAATAAGCCATACAGAGAAAGACAGATACCATATGGTTTCACTCTTATGTGGACCCTGAGAAATTAACAGGAACCCATGGGGGAGGGGAAGGAAAAAAAAAAAAAACAGGTTAGAGTGGGAGAGAGCCAAAGCATAAGAGACTCTTAAAAACTGAGAACAAACTAAGGGTTGATGGGGGGTGGGAGGGAGGAGAGGGTGGGTGATGGGTATTGAGGAGGGCACCTTTTGGGATGAGCACTGGGTGTTGTATGGAAACTAATTTGTCAATAAATTTCATATAAAAAAAATGGTACCTACTGGCTTAATAACAAATATATGTTCTCTATTTGTTGGAAATGAAATTCTGTATGTTCATGTGTGGTTGCCTTGACTAGTATACACGTGTGTTTCTATAGGATTTTATTTGTATTTACAATAGTTTTAATAGGTGTTATATCTTTACTCAATTAAAAATCCCTTTTCTCCTATAAAAATATATGAGTTCCCAAAAGAAAAAACTTATTTTTGTCTAACATAAATCTTCACCTGATATAGTTTAGATACATCTTTTACTCTTAAGTTTACAGTGCATAATTTTTAGGTATTTTAGCTACCAGTAATCTAACACTGAATCAGTTTTATAGACATATAAAATTAGATTTGTTCTAGTCTTTAATGATAGTTCTCTTAAGAGGCAAACATATTGATTTGACTTCCACTCAGTATTATCTAAAAAAATTAATATTATGGAAAGAATCCTTTTACTCCTGCCATGACCATGCAAGATTCTGTAGATAAAGTTTTAGGATCATTGTCATCTTAACTTTCTTGACTCATCCAAGTCATGAACAAGGCATATTTCCCTATTTGTTTAGGAGTTTGTTAATTTACCTCAGTATATTTTCTGTTTTCAGCATGTAGATCTTATATGTATTATTTTTCCTAGGCATTTGGTGTTTACTGAGTGTTATTAAAAATACTTTAAATTTCACTTTCCAATTTTTGCTAATGTATTATAATTTGCTTTTTAATTTGTATTCACTAATTAGCAAAATTCAAACAGCTTATCTGTACGTACTTTAGGGTTTTCTACATACAAAATCTTATCCTCTGCAAAAAAAAATTATATTTCTTCCAATGATTTCATTTCATTTTTTTGTATTATGCTGAATACAACTTTATAAATTCCAAAGGTACTTCACACCTGTCAGAATGACTAAAATCAACAACAGGTGTTGGCAAGGATGTGGAGAAAGTGGAACCCTTTTGCACCGTTGGTGAGAATGAAAACTGGTGTAGCCACTGTGGAAAACAGAATGGACATTCTTCAAAAAGTTACAAATAGAACTATCCTATAATCCAGCAACTGCCCAACTAGGTATTTGCCCAAAGAATACAAAAATACTAATTCAAAAGGATACGTGCACATACAATAGCCAAATTACGAAATAGCCCAAGTATCCATTGACGGATGAATGGATAAGGAAGAAGTAGAAGAATGCAAATGGGTAGAGCCACTCTAGAAAACAATATGGAGGTTCCTTAAAAAAATTAAAAATATAACTACCCTATGACCCAGCAATTGCACTACTAGGAATTTATTCAAAGGATACAGGAGTGCTGATTCATAGGGGCACATGTACCCCAATGTTTACAGCAATGCTATCAACAGTAGCCAAACTATGGAAAGAGCCCAAATGTCCATCAACTGATGAATGGATAAAGAAGATGTGGTTTATGTATACAATGGAAAACTACTCGGCAATGAGAAAGAATTAAATCTTGCCTTTTGCAACAACGTGGATGGAACTGGAGGGTATTATACTAAGTGAAATAAGTTAGTCAGAGAAAGATATCATATGTTTTCACTCATATGTGGAATTTGAGAAACTTGACAGAAGACCATGGGGGAAGGGAAAGGGGAAAAAATAGTTTCGAACAGAGAGGGAGGGAGACAAACCATAGTAGACTCTTAAATACAGAGAAAAAACTGAGGGTTAATGGGTAGGGGGCAGGGGAAGGTGGGGAAAATGGGTGATGGGCATTGAAGAGGGCACTTGTTGGGATGAGCACTGGGTGTTGTATGTAAGTGATGAGTCATGAGAATATACTCCCAAAGCCAAGAGCACACTGTATACACTGTATGTTAGCTAACTTGACAATATATTTAAAAAAAAAAAAAAATAAGGAAAAACTGGTAAATACATACAATGGAATACTACTCAGCCATAAAAAAGAAAGAAATCTTGCCATTTCCAGCAATATGGATAGAGCTAGAGAGTATAATGCTAAGTAAAAGAAGTCAGTCAGAGACAGATACCATATTATTTCACTCATATGTGGAACTTAGGAAACAAAACAAATGAGAAAAGTGAAAAAAAGAGAGAGGGAGAGGGGCAAACCAAAAAACAGACTCTTAACTATGAGAACTAACTGATAGTTACCAGGAGGGAGGTGGATGGAGGGATTGGTGAAATAGGTAATGGGAATTAAGGAGTGCACTTGTTGTGGTGAACACTGGGTAACGTATGGAAGTGTTAAATCTCTCTATTGTACACCTGAAATTAATATTATGCTATATGTTAACTAACTGGAATTAAAATAAAAACTTAAAAGAAAATCAAACCTACATTTTCTTAACATAAAAGGCTGACATGCTGGTGGGAATTTAAGTTAGTACAACTATCTTGTATAGCTGCCAATATCCACTAAAACTGAACACATACAGACCTTTAACCTGGCATATCTATTATTCTCAGGTACATTCCTTACAGAAATTTTCATGTTTCTACACACGAGAAGTACAAATGTTTATAACAGCACTGTTTATATGATAATCAAAACAAACTGTTCAAATTCCCACCAATAATATAAAGTTTAAATAAATTATGGAATATTCGTATAATGAATACTACCAGCAATGAGAATGAACAAACTACAATTATATGCAACAGTGTGAACAAATCATACAAACATGTTTGAGAGGGAAAGAAGCCAGACACAAAAGAGTAGATCCTGTATGAGTCTACTGAGATAAAATTCAACATTTGGCAAAACTAATCTATACTGTTAAGAGTTAATATAATAGTTGTCCTTGGAAATGAAAGACTAGAAAGGAGAGCTCCTGGAGTACTGAATATTCGGTTTCTGGCTGTTGATGACATGAGTACCATGTAGTAAATTCTGAAAATTCATTGAGCTGATTTGTTCTTTTTTTGAATGTTTATATACATTGGTAAAAAGTTATATTGAAAACAAATAGTAGTAGTTGCACAAGAGTCTCTATGATTTATTTAATCATGAATATGTTTTTACAGATTTGTCTCACATTGCTTTTCCTCACATTGAATATCCATCAGGAGTCCATTCAACTTTTACTAAGTTTTTAATCTCTCATTTGTGACTATTTTCCATTGCCTAGAGCACTTGTTGAAAGAATTTTATAAGACATGTTTTTCTTATTTCTTTATTGAAGAAAGGTTTATACCATAGATCTAAAATGCCAAATTCAGTATTCTCCTCCTTAATGTATCAAAAATTCCTGAAGTAATCACTTTTTTGGTAATAAAGTAATTACCTCTATTAGACAATAACTTCATTTACCTATCTTTACCTTACATAATCAATTCCATTACTTACATTATAAGTTGGCTTTCATTTTGGTTGGCTTTCATTTTCACAAACAAAATTTTTATTACCAGAGTTCCTTATACACAATAAGAAAACAGAGCACCAGGAACTGTATTAGTTTCCTATTGCTGCTGTAACAAAATTACCACTTAGCAATTTAAAACAACACACTGTATTATCTTACAGTTCTGGAAGTCAGAAATCCAAAATGAGTCTCACGAGGCTAAAATCAAGATGTTGTCAGAGCTGTTTCTTCTACAGGTTTTGTGGAATAATTTATTTTTTTGCAGCTTTTAGAAGCTGTGTACATTCTTTGCCTTGAGTCCCTCTTCCAGCTTAAAAGCAAGCAATGCCTACTCAGTTTAAGATAGTGCTAAAAGAAAACAAACAGACAAACAAAAAACTACCCAGCAAAGGTGTCCATCAAAAGTGAGGGTGAGATAAAGATTTTCTCTAACAAAAGCTAATGGAGTTCATCAGAACTGCCTTACAAGAAACACTGAAGGGGGTTCTTCAAGCTGAAATGAAAGGACACTAATTGATAACAAAAAAAATCATGTAAAAATATACAACCCACGGGCAAAGGTAATCATACAGTTAGATTCAGAATATTCTAATACTGTAATATGGTGATGTGTTAACCACTTAATTCTAGTATAAAAGTTAAAAGACGAAAATATTGGGGTGCCTGGGTGGCACAGTTGGCTGTGTCCAACTCTTGATTTTGGCTCAGGTCATGATCTCACAGTTTTTGAGTTCAAGTTCCACATTAGGCTCTGTGCTGACAGTGTGGAGCCTGCTTGGGATTCTCTGTCTCCCTCTCACTCTCTCTGCCCCTCTCCCACTTGCTCTCTATCTCTCTCTGTCAAAATAAATAAATAAACATTTAAAAAAAGACAAAAATATTAAAAATAGTTATAGCTACAATAATTTCTTCATGGATACACAGTATAAAAGGATGTAAACAGTCACACCAGAAAACATAAAAGAGGGGTAGTAAAAGAGTAGTTTTTGAATGTGATTGAAGTGAAATTATTAGCATAAAATAGACTGTTACATGTTTTATGTAAGCCTCACAGTAAAAACAAAACAACACCCACAGCAAATTCACAAAAGATAAAGAGAAGGCAATCAAAGTAAGACATTATGGAAAATCATCAATTCACAAAGGAAGGCAGCAAGAGAGGAAGAAAGGAACAAAGGAGCCACAAAACTACCATAAAACAATTAATAAGATGTCATCAGTAAGTCCTTACCTATCTATAATTACTATAGCTATAAATGGATTGGATTCGCCAATCAACACACATAGAGTAGATGGGTGGATACAAAACAACAACCAACATTATGCTGCCTACAAGACTCACTTCAGCTTTAAGGACACACAGTGACTCAAAGTGAAGGAATGGAAAAGATATTTCATGCAAGTGGAAATAAATGAGAGCAGGGATAGCTATAATTGTATCACACAAAATATACTGTAAGTCAAAATGATAACAAGAGACAAAGAAGGTCATTATGTAATAAAGGGGCAATTCAAGATATAACATCAGAACATCTAAATATATTAGGCAGATATTAACACATCTGAAGTGAGGAGACAAAATAGTAGGGGACTATAGTAGGGGACTTCAATATGCCACTTTCAACAATGGATAAATCACTCAGACAGAAAATGAAGGGCACTTTGAACTTGAACCATATTTTAGACCAAATGGACCTAACAGACATTTATCACCAGCAGAATCACCATGCAGCATCACCAGCAGAATACACATGGAACATTTTCCACGTTAGATCATATGTTAGGGCTCAAAACTAGTACTAATAAATTTAATAAGATTAAAATCATACCAAATATCTTTCTTAACCACATGTAGTATAAAACTAGAAATAAATAACAGGAGGAAAGTTGGAAATCACAGATATGCACAAATCAAACAACATACTCCTGAACAGCCAGTGGGTCAAAGAATAAATCAAAAGAAAATTTAAAATATCTTGAAAAAAATGAAAATGGAAATACAACATATCCAAATCTATAGGATGCTGGCAAAGCAGTCTTAAGAAGGAAGTTTATAGTAACAACTACCTGCATTAAGAAAAAAGATTTCAAATAGACAACCTAACTTTACACCTCAAGGAACTGGAAAAAAGAAGGACAACCTAACCCCCAAGTTAGCAGAAGGAAGGAAAAAAGAAAGATTAGAGCGTAAGTAAATGAAATAGAGACCAGAAAGACAATAGAAAAAAAAAAAAATCAATGAAACTAAGAGCTGGTTTTTTGGAAAATATAAAATTGACAAACCTTTAGCTACACTAAGAAAAAAAAGATTCAAATAAATAAACATGAAAGAGGAAATATCACAACTGATACCATAGAAATATAAAGCATCCTAAGAGACCACTATGATCAATTATATAGCAAAAATTTTGGACAACCTAGAAAAAATAGATAAATTTGTAGAAACATAAAATTTATCGAGACTGAATCGTAAGAAAAAGAAAAATCTGAACAGACCAGTAATAGTATTTAAAAACTTCCCAAGAAAATATAGTCCAGGACCATATGGTTCCATTGGTGATTGTACCAAACATTTAAATAAAAATGAATGCTAATCCTTCTTAAACTCTTCCAAAAAACTGAAGAGGAGGGAACACTCCCAAACTCATTGTATGAGGCCATCATTACGCTGATACTAAAGGCGGATAAGAAAACTACAGACCAGTATCCCTAATGAATATAGATGCAAAAATTCTCAATAAAATATTAGAAATCCAATTCAACAGCACATTAAAAGGATCATTATACCATGATCAAGCAGGATTTATCTCTGGGATGCAGGATGATTCAACATATGCAAACCAAATGTTATGCACCACGTTAATAAAATGAAGGAGTAAAACCATATGATCATCTTAATAGATACAGAAAAAGCATTTGACAAATTATATCTTTTCATAATAAGAACACTGAACACATTGGGTGTAGAAGGAACATACATCGACACAGTAAAATCCATGTATGACAAACCTAGAGCTAACATATTTAATGGTGAAAGACTGAAAAGCTTTTCCTCTAAGATCAGGAACAAGAGAGGGGCGCCTGGGTGGCGCAGTCGGTTAAGCGTCCGACTTCAGCCAGGTCACGATCTCGCAGTCCGTGAGTTCAAGCCCCGCGTCAGGCTCTGGGCTGACGGCTCAGAGCCTGGAGCCTGCTTCCGATTCTGTGTCTACCTCTCTCTCTGCCACTCCCCCGTTCATGCTCTGTCTCTCTCTGTCCCAAAAATAAATAAACGTTGAAAAAAAAAATTTTTAAAAAAGAGAAAGGTACCCATTCTTACCACTCCTATTTGACATAATATTGGAAGTCCTAGCGAGAGCAATCAGGCAAAAAGGAAAAGCCATGTAAAAGGCATCCAAAAGGAAAAGATAGAAGTAAATTCTATTCTTTGGAGATGACATACTCCTACGTACTTCATTTTACTGTGCTTCACAGATACTGTATTTTTTACCAATTGAAGTTCTGTGGCAACCCTGCATCAAGCAAGTCTATCAGTGCCATTTTCCCATTAGCATTTGCTCACTTCATGTCTCTGAGAATTTGGTAATTCTCACAATATTTCAAACTTTCTCATTATTACTATATTTGGCATGGTGACCTCTGATTAGTGATTACAACTTGCTGAAAGTTCAGATGACAGCATTTTTTAATCAAAGTATGTACATTATTTTAGACATAATGCTATTAGCACACTTAATAGACTACAGTGTAGTATAAACATAACATTTATATGCACTGGGAAACCAAAACATTCATTTGACTTTATTGTGATATTCGCTTTGTTGCAGTGGTCTGGACATGAGCCTTCAGTAGCTCTGCGTTACACCTGTATATAGAAAACCGTCAAGACTCCACAAAAACAAACAAACAAAAAAAAACAAAACACACTCACAAAAAAAAGACAAAAAACAAAACCCAAAAAACTGTTAGAACCTAATCAGTGAATTTAGCAAAGTTGCAGGGTACAAAACACTATACAAAATCAGTTGCATTCCTCTATACTAACAACAAAATATCTGACAAAGTAATAAAACAATCTTATTTGCAATAGCATTAATAACAATAAGATACTTACAAATGAATTTAATGAAGAAGATCAAATATCTGTATACTGAAAACTACAAGATTTTGATGAAAGAAAAAGACACAAACAAATGGAAAGATATCCTTTATACATGGATTGAAAGAATCAATTTGTTAAAACGTGCATGCTACCCAAAAACGTCTATAGATTCAGTGTTATCAAGTTCTTATCAAAATTCCAATGGCATTCTTTGCAGAAATAGAAAAAAGAATCTTAAAATTTGTATCCAGAACCTGGATAGCCAAAGCTACCTTGAGAAAGAACAAAGCTAGAGGCATCATACTTCCTGATTTCAAATTATACTACAAAGCTCCAGTAATCAAAATGATACTGGCATAAAAATAGACACATACGCCCATAGAATAGAATTAAGAGCCCAGAAATAAACCCTCACAAATACAGTCAACTAATACTCAATACTTACTCTCTTCCGTAAATGATGATAAACTGGATAACCACATGTAAAAGAATGAAATTGAACTTCTATTTTATACCACTCACAAAAATTAACTCAAAGTGGGTTAAAGATTTAAAATAAGAACTAAACTATAAAACTTCTATAAGAAAACATGGGGGGAGGGGCACCTGTGTGACTTAGTCGGTTGAGCATCTAGCTATTGATTTCAGTTCATATCATAGTATCATGGGATAGAGCCCCGTGTTGGGTTCCACACTAAGCATGGAGTCTGCTTAAGAGTCTCTCTCCCTCTCTCTCTCTCTCTCTCCCCCTCCCCCTCTGCCCCTCTCCCCTGCTCATGCACTCTCTCTCTCTCTCAAATAAATAAACATTAAAAAAAAAAAGAATTAAAAGAAGACTTAAAAATAGTCTTCTATTTTTATTCATATATTTATCATTCCTGGAACCCTTATTACTCTGTGTCTGGACTGGCCCCAGTGTTTCCATGTGTGGCCCCCATGACATGGCATGCCCCCTCCTCTTGGGAACTATGAGTAATAAACTATCTTTTCAATGCCAATCATTTCCTGATCTGTTAACCTTACTGCACCTCCAATTTTCTATCAATACACTATATTTTAAAACATAGACAATCTATCAAGAAGCATCTAAGTGAATTAAACTGAAGTCTTCTGCATATTTTGTCTAGGGGCAACTAATGTGAAATAAGTGATAACTGAATCTAAAACACCTAGAAAATTTAAATTTGACAGCCAAATATAGCAAGTAATACTCATTGCACATCACTACTGAAAAAATATTGGCTATATTTAGAAGTATATCAATGTATAATAATATTGATAATAGTATTAGCTGATTGGAACTGAGTATTAACTCTTCAAATAACCATATGAAGTACACCAAGGAATTTATATTGTTCTCATTTTTATTGCTGGGCATTTTAGTGTTCAGTGTGACTAAATGAATTATTCAACCATACACAGCTTTTGAAACAAAAGTAGAACTTTTAAAACTTATTTTTCTTACTTTTTAGATATTACAATTTATTCATAAATATTATTTTAAGATATTCAGGAGATACAGATAAGGCATAATAATAATAGTCACCTATACTCAGAAGCACTAATGTTAACTTTTAAGCTACAGACACACATCCTAAGAGGTAAAATTGTTCTTCACAAAAAACATATTATAAATGCCTTTGTATGTTAACAAATATTTAAAGATAACTTTTAGCAGATACCTCATAATCCATTGTATGGATGTATTCTTGTTGTATATTTAGGTCCTTTCCAACTTTTTGCAATAATTAACTTCCTTTTATGTCCATCATTGAATTTAGCTTATGTCTATTAATCAGAAGATGATACTGAGTTTTACCTCTTTTCTAATTCACTATTTTATGTAATAAGACATTAATATTTCTCTTAGAGTTTCCCTTATATGAAACTTGAGACTGACAGTTTTCACAAGATTGTTATGAGGATGAAATGTGTAATACATGAAAATGCTTTGACAAATTGAAAGATATTTTCAAATGCTAATTTCCTTGACTAAATGTACATTTTATAATAACAGGTTTAAAACCTCCAAAAGGCTTTTGGACCCACTGGAAACTCAAAGAACTCTCCACAACAACCATACATGGTACTAAGAAAGCACCTTCAAAATCTTTAAAGGACAGAATTGAAAGGAGTCAAGAACGCATAACGGCTGGTAAGTAAACTTATTGTCAACTGTAGGATAAATAGCCAAAATCCAGTATATTAAGTTATTTATTTATAATAACTTCCTTATGATTTATTCTTTGGTGAGGGTTTCAAATTAACATTCGCTTTGTAGATTAGTGTTACAGTAGTTTGAATATTGCTTTACGTTTTAGTTTTTCATTGTAAAAGTGGTATGTGCTTAAGTTCTCCCATTTGCCTGTTACTGTATTCTTATATTGATCTTCTATCTTACAATCTCATTACTTCTAGTAACCTTTTTATAGATTTCTTAGGATTTTCTTTATGGAAAATCATGTTATCTGAGAATAAAGAGCATTTTACTTCTTCATTTCCAATCTATATGCCTTTATTCATTTTACTTGCCCAGGTCTAGGACCTCTAAGAAAATGTTAACTAAAAGTGGTGAGAGTGGAATCCTTGCCTCACTCCTGATTTTAGAGGAGGAATGTTAGGTTATTTGCCTTTAAATAAATTTTGGCTGCCAGTTTTTATAGAAGGCTTTATCAGGTGGAGGTAGTTTCATAGATGTAAGATCTTGATGAATGCTTTTTAGCATCTACTGAGATGAGCCTATTTTTTTTTTCTATTTTAGTCTTTTAATATAGTGAATTACATGGATTGATTTTCAAATGTTAACCCAACCCTTAATCCCTGGGGTAATTCCCATTTGGCCATTGTGTATTAACTTATTCATGTACTACTGGATTTAATTTGCTAAAATTTTGTTTTATTTTCCTATACTATCCTGTCTCATTTTAGTAATAAGTATAATGTTCCCTCCTCTTCTCTTTTCTAAAAGAGTTAGTATAAACTGATATTTATTCTTCTTTCAGTATTTGGTAGAATTCTCCAGTGAAGCCACCCAAACCTAGAATTTTTTTGTGTGGGAAAGTTTTTGACAACAAATTCAGTCTCCAATAGATGTAGGGCTATTCAATTTACCAGTTCATTCTTAAATAAACTTAGTTGTTTTGTGTGAAATTTTATTTTAAATATTTTTGAGGTTTTTTTTTTCTTGGATGTAATCCAGTTACTTAGAAATATTTTGATCCATTTGAGCTTTGCTTTTAAGCTTCATTAGGTGGAACCAGAGAAGTCTTTTGTCTAGGACTAACTTGCTTCCCCTGCTGAAGCAATACCCTTCTAAGTATTCTACCCTTGGTCTGTGTGTAGGAGGTTTCCCATCTGACTGTCTAGAACATGAGCTGTGTGTGAGCCCCAAGAATGTTCTGCCTGCTCTTTCCCTTGGGTAGCTCTTTACCAACCTCAGGCAAAGATTCAAGGGTAATCCTCTGAAGATCTTCAGAATGCTCTCTGTGTGAATTTGTCTCCTCCAAATTATGCTGACCTATGAACTTTAGCTTGCCTTGGCCTTCCAGAATGCTAAATTTTATTTTCTCAACTCGGTGAGACTAGTGGATTCTGTTTGGATTCTAACTCCTTACAGTGTCGGGAGGAGACAGTTGAAGGGCTCCCTTGTTTGTTTCTCTTTTCTTGAGGATTACTGGCCTGTGCTATCTATTGTCTAACACACAAAAACCATTGTTTCATAGACTTTGTCCAAATTTTTAGTTGTTTAAGAAAGAAGAGTAAATCCAGTCCTTGTTATTCTATAATAGTCAGAAGTGGAAGAAATTATATATTTTTTTAAAGAATTAAAAGAAGACTGGGGTCCCTGGGTGGCTCAGTCAGTTCAGTGTTAGACTTCAGCTCAGGTCATGATCTTGTTTGAGCCCTGCGTTGGACTTCATGCTGACAGCTCAGAGCCAAGAGCCTGCTTTGGATTCTATGTCTCCCTCTCTCTCTCTGCCTCTCCCCCACTCACACTCTGTCTCTCTCTCTCTCTCAAAATTAAATAAACATTAAAAAAATTAAAACCAACCAACCAACCAACCAACAAACAGAAACTGACAGCACAGAGCCTGCTTTTGGATTCTGTATCTCTTTCTCTGTACTTACCCTACTCACTCTCTCTCTCTCTCAAAATAAGTAAACATTAAAAAAAAAGAATTAAAAGAAGACTTAAAAATAGTCTTCTATTTTTATTCATATATTTATCATTCCTGGAACTTCATTCCTTGCCTTAAATTTGAGGTTTCCTCATGGTGTTATCTCTCATAGTTCAATTCTGCTAACAATGAATTTCCTTGTTTATTTATCTTAAAATAATGTTCATTTTGCCTTTGTTTTTTAAAGGATATTTTTGCAGGGTATAGAATTCTGAGTTCATTTTTTATTTTTTGTCTGTTAGTAAGATATTGTTCCATTGTGTTCTCATTTGTATTATTTCCCTTTGTGTTCATCCTGCTTGGGCTCATTAAGTTTCTTAAACTCATGGTTTGATGTTTTTCACCAAATTTGGGAAATTTTTGCCATTATGTTTTCAAATTTGTTCTATTTCTTTCCTCTGGAATTCCCAATTTATCATGTACTATATTACTTAATGTTATCCACAGTTTATTGGGACTTTGTTGTGGGTTTTTTTCAATCTTGTTTTATAGATTTCATAATTTCTATATTTTTCATTTTACATTCACATACTTTTTCCTATGGTATATGATCTCTTTTCCCAATAAATGAATATTTCATTTCCTATATTGTACTTTTCACTTAAGAATTTCCATTTTGTCCTTTTTAAAATAGTTTCCATTTCTATTCTGAGATTCTCTTCCTTTTTATGATGATATTTTCTTTTACATCCTCAAACATATTAAAAATAGTTGCTTTGAGTTCTTATCTGGTAATTCAAACTTTTGGATAACTTTGAAATTGATTTCTCTCACTATCTTTTTCTTGACTATGAGTCATAATTTCTTGTTTCACTTCATGTCTAGTAACTTTTTATGTAATCCTGGAATTTTAAATGTGCTTTGAGGATTTTCTGAATTCTGTTAATTTCCACCAACCAATGTTAATTTTTGTTCAAGTAAGTTACTTTGGCTGTATTCAAAGTCCAAATGTTATGTGTTCTGTGATGGTCGGCCAGTAAAATCCCCACCTAGAACTTTTTAAATCATCCACCTATTCCTTTCCACCCATCCATCTAGAGCTCCCTCTTCCCACCATATGTGTGAGTAATTCAGACACCAGCTAAGGGTTTGGAGAAAACTTACAATATTCAGATTTTGGGTTTCCTCTTCTGCAGCCCCTTTCTTTGTAGGATTTCTAAAACTCCTTCATTTTTCAATCTTCTGGCTGTCCCAAACACTATCCTCTGACTCCTTAAACCAATAATATTTCTACTTTATATGTGAATTCCATCCACTCACATGCCATGATGACTAAGTAGTACCATCAGACAAAAAGTTGTTTAAGCAACTGCATGAACACAAATTTCATCCACTTAGCAGCTCCCTCTTATAGGGTTCAACTCCCCTCCAATTTCTACCTGCTGTTGTTGGTCATTTTCTGGTACCTACAAATGGCTGTGTTTTTAAAAAATATGTTTAAGAATTTGTAATTTTTATCTTTGGGAAAGTCAGACTGATATAAATTAAATATTTTATTTAAATACTATTTTACAATTTAAATATCAAATTTTCAAGTCACATTTTCCCTTAAAACTTTATATGTTGCTTTATTGTCTTCTATTATTTAGTCTAGTAGAAAAGTCTAAAGTCAACTATTTTTTTTCTTTACAATTAATTTATGAAATTTTGTTTTACATTTCTGTTTAGATGTTTCCAAAATTTTTACATTTGTCTTTAAAATTGAAAAATGTCAGTGGAATGTGTCTTGATATGAAAGTTTTCATAGATTTTTCCTAATGATAAATTTAATTATAATTCTTGGATTTCCCAAAGCTCCATCACAGACCTAGTAAAGGTCCTAGCCAAATATTTCAAGTGAGACAGAAATGTACATGGCCAGACTGAAGAGGGAGGGAAAGTGCTTCTGTTTTAGATATTTATTTTTTTTAATTTTTTTTTAACATGTATTTATTTTTGAGACAGAGAGAGACAGAGCATGAATGGGGGAGGGGCAGAGAGAGAGGGAGACACAGAATTCAAAGCAGGCTCCAGGCTCTGAGCCATCAGCCCAGAGCCCCACGTGGGGCTCGAACTCACAGACCGTGAGATCGTGACCTGAGCTGAAGTCGGACGCTTAACCGACTGAGCCACCCAGGCGCCCCCTGTTTCAGATATTTAACCAAAAAGCTTCAGTCTACCATTGGCGAGTATCCCCTTAACACTGAGGAAATAAAATATCTAGAGAAAGGCTTTCACATGGTATGCTATAAAAGACTAACTGCTGCAGCATAAAAACTGATTACATATAAGGATCAATGGGGAAAAAAAAAGAAAGAAAAAGTCTACTAGAAGTTGTTCATTTGGTAAATGTGGTATAAGCCAAGAACAGTTTTCTGTTAGGCAGCAAAAACTGACAGGGCCCTGGAAGTTAGGCTGGAAGCAAAAAATCAAGTCCCTGGGAAAGACCACTGTTTTTTACATTATGTCTTAGCCCTTTCAGGAGCTTACCGGGCCACCAGGTATTCTTGAACTGTAGAGGTAGAAGTGACTATGTAAGTCTTCTCATTAGTTTCCCACCAAAACATCTCATTTCAATGCAGCTTGTGCTTTTCTAAGTAAGTTTTTGCCACTGGGAGTGTAGATCTGTCAAGACCTCCTCCTGTGTACTTTCGCATCGTGTGATAAAGTATATTAATTATTAAAGACTTAAAATTTTGGTCCTATTTCATAGGCTTCAGATATAAAACCAATTTATCTAACTATGTTCTGGTGATGATGGATGCAGACTTTCCTATTTATGCTTCATGGTTCTTTAACTTAAGGGTTGGGAGAAAGACTAAAGTAGCTGTGTTTATCCCACCACCTTATGTAGAAGTCTCCTTTTAGATGTGTTTTTATTATTATATTTTATTCAAGCATGCAGAAAAGTAAAAAATATTTCCCACATGTAATAAATATTTATATTTTTTCCATATTTGCTTTACAAGCCTTTTATTTATGGGTTTTTTTTTGTACTATTTCTAAATTTGTCTTCCCCTCTCTAAATGTAACGGCTTACTTAAATTTGTGGGCATCTGTTCTTTCTATAATATATATTATTTTTTTATGTTCTTTAGTACAATAAAATAGATGAAATTCTTTTACATTTCAAAATCTAGCAATAATCAACATTCAATAGTTTAAAATAATCAATAGGTATTAATTTTTTTTACCAATATATTGGTAAATTTTTTTATTTAGTTAATTTTTTAAATTTACATCCAAGTTAGTTAGTGTATAGTGCAACAATGATTTCAGGAGTAGATTCCTTAATGCCCCTTACCCATTTACCCCATCCCCCTCTCCCACAACCCCTCCACTAACCCTCTGTTTGTTCTCCATATTTAAGAGTCTCTTATGTTTTGTCCCCCTCCCTGTTTTTATATTATTTTTGCTTCCCTTCCCTTATGTTCATCTGTTTTGTCTGTTAAAGCCCTCATATGAGTGAAGTCATATATTTGTCTTTTTCTGACTAATTTCGCTTAGCATAATACCCTCCAGTTTCATCCACGTAGTTGCAAATGGCAAGATTTCATTCTTTTTGATTGCCGAGTAATACTCCATTGTATATATATATACCATATCTTTATCCATTCATCCATTGATGGGCATTTGGGCTCTTTCCATATTTTGGCTATTGTTGATAGTGCTGCTATAAACATGGGGGTGCATGTGTCCCTTCAAAACAGCACACCTATATCCCGTGGATAAATGCCTGGTAGTGCAATTGCTGGGTCATAGGGTAGTTCCATTTTTAGTTTTTTGAGGAGCCTCCATACTGTTTTCCAGAGTGGCTGCACCAGCTTGCATTCACACCAGCAGTGCAAAAGAGATCGTCTTTCTCTGCATCCTCGCCGACATCTGTTGTTGCCTGAGTTGTTAATGTTAGCCATTCTGACAGGTGTGAGGTGGTATCTCATTGTGGTTTTGATTTGTATTTCCCTGATGATGAGTGATGTGGAGCATTTTTTCATGTGTCGGTCGGCCATCTGGATGTCTTCTTTGGAGACGTGTCTATTCATGTCTTTTGCCCATTTCTTCACTAGATGATTTGGTTTTTGGGTGTTGAGTTTGATAAGTTCTTTATAGATTTTGGATACTAACCCTTTATCTGATATGTCATTTGCAAATATTTTCTCCCATTCCGTTGGTTGCCTTTTAGTTTTGCTGATTGCTTCTCTGTGCAGAAGCTTTTTTTACCAGTACTTTTGACTATGTTGCGCTCTGAGCTGACAGCTCGGAGAGCCTGGAGCCTGCTTCAGATTTGTCTCTGTCTCTCTCTCCCCAAAATAAATAAACATTAAAAAAAATTTTAATGAAGATTCTAGGTGGTGAATTACAATGCTTGAAAGAGCTTGTTTACTGTATTTCTAATAATTATTTTCATTTGAAATACAAATAAATATTTATTTCAAACACACTTGATTTTAATAATAGGAAATCTTGATAAAATGTATCATATATTTTACTAGCCCCTAAATATTTGAAAAATACTTGTTATATTTGACTCTAAAACATGACTTGATTTTTCTGTTTCTGGATGAGACCTAAGTCTGGTAGGGTAGGTTAGAGACTTAATGAGTGTTTCCTTTCATATACTGCTCAAAATTAAAATTTAATACTTTGTCTTAAACTTGTGTAAATCTTCCATTTGAAGTATGTACTTGATAACATGTGTTAACTTTGTAGAGCCTTATTAGTAATATTCTTATGTGGCTGGTCACTTTTATTATCACCTATAAAGTGAGAAAACTAAAACATAAGAAATTAAGTAATAACTTATGCAAGGTCACAAAACTGATAAGTAATGGAATATGAATTCATTTCCAGGAAATTCTTGCCTAGTCTCTGAACTCTTAGCCACCTCACATGCTTCCTCTCAGCCATTTAATTTTACAAGCTTATGAGTACATTAAGGCTTAAAATTGTCATCATAAGATAAGGGTTGTAACTTATAAGAGTTGCCATAGCCTTAATCCTTCATGACTAATATGAATGAGTTTTTAGATCCTTTCCTGGGATCAAATTTTAATAGGTAAGAAGGAAGCAGGGAGATATGATAGTAGAAGGGGCAGAAAGAGAGCAAAAGACTGGGGGGAGGGTGCGGAATTCACTTGTTTCCACATTTTGTATGTGGATTTCTCTAGAAATAGCAAGCAATGGTTTGGGGAACCAGAAAGCCACATTCTGGGGCCAAAGTGGTCCAGAAATACAATGATAGCAAAGGGTTGGAACTTCTAATACTCTTGTTATGCACCAATGTTTTTGGCAGGGGAACTAAAAGGCAATTGTATTTTCAAAAAGTCAAGAATTTCTTAAAAGGGGTTTATTTTGTTCTTTTTTTTACAAAGTAGTTTTTTTCTGTAAACTTCTGCTTAGATTGTGACTATCAGGAAATATGTTTAAGGTAGAACTTTGTTCAAATCTATGTGTTTATTTGAACTTTGAGGCTCTTATATTTTCCTAGGGCCCTCGCCTGCTTTTAAAGCTATCTTCTTGAATTTTTATATCAGTTAGTGGTCAATGAGTACCTCTCTTCCACATAGAGAGGAAGATCTCAGAGATCCAGGCCACTTTCATCTTCTGGGGTCACCAGCCTATACAGCTGCACAGTCATTAGAATTAATCTGCATCAGGAGAATATAGGAGGAGTAGGCACACAATTTTAAAAGTCTCGACTAAAGTTATATAAATTTCCAGTTATAAAATGAATATGTTGGGGTGCCTGGGTGGCTGAGTCAGTTAAGCATCTGACTTTGGCACAGGTCATGATCTCAGTTTGTGAGTTCGAGCCCCGTGTTGGGCTCTGTGCTGACAGCTCAGAGCCTGGAGCCTGCTTCGGATTCTGTATCTCACTCTCTCTCTGCCCCTCCCCCACCCTCTCTCTCTCTCTCTCTCTCTCTCTCTCTCTCTCTCTCTCTCTGTCTCTTAAAAATTAATAAACGTCAAACAATTTTTTTAAATGAATATGTCATGGGAATGTAATGTGCAACATGGCAATTTGGTTAATCATGCTGTATTACATATTTGAAACTAGGTAGAAGAATGGCTCTTGAAAGTTCTCATTGCAAGAAAAAAAATGTGACATATGTGGTGATGGATATTAACTAGACTTATTGTGGTGATCATTTTGCAATATATAAAAATATCAAATCATTACATTGTACACTTAAACTAATATGTAATATCACTTATACCTCAATTTTAAAAAGTTTTGGCTCGGAAGTCACCCACATCAATTCCAATCAGATACTATTGGTGAGAATAAGCCATGACTATATATAGATGTAAGGAGGGTTGGCAAATTAAAACAAAACAAAACCAAAACAAAACAAAACAAAAACACTCTGACTAGGAAGCTGCTACATAGTAACAGCATTGTACTATAGAAGGTGGATCTATGCATTTTAAAGGACAGATAAGTGTCTCTACTACAGGAATTAAGTTAAATAATAGTGTAGTAATCCTTATGTATGGAATGCTTATGCTGTGGCCTATAATACAATTTGAGATAATACAATTTGAGTATCAAAGAAAAATTTGGGAGAATTTGCATATATCAATCACCATGATCTTGACAGTTTTCCGAAGCTTAAAGACTGCCTAATGAGTCAGTGGTGTTAACAAATGTGATTTTTTTCTATCATATAAAGAAATGTGACAACATCTAGAATATCTGCATAACTCACTGAATCAATATTTTTCAAATGACCAATGCATGGATTTTTAAAATGTGGTTTTAGGGGCACCTGGCTGGCTCAGTCAGTTAAGCGTCCAACTTCGTTTCAGGTCATGATCACTTGGTTCATGAGTTTGAGCCCCATATCGGGTGATGTATAGAAGTGTTGAATCACCATATTTTATACACCTGAAACTAATGTTACACTGTATGTTAACAATTGAAATTTAAGTAAAAACTTAAAAAATAAAATAGTTATCTTTTCTAAAAAGATGCTATTTATATTAACGTGAAATGGGTTTATTAATGAACTAGTGTTCAAGATTTCTCAGTTTTAATATCTGTTGTAAGAAATGCTGATAGAGACAAAATCCTTATAAACAAAAGTTCTTTGGTGTCTTCAATTATTCTTAAGAGTATAAAAGCGCCCTGAGACCAAAAAGCTTGATGGCCACTGCCCTACAGGAAATCACTGCAAAGGGGCTTTCCCCATGGCATTTGAGAGCTACTGTATCCTGGTTGCAGTTTTATAGTTTCTGTATTGCTTCTCTCCAAGCTGGACTTAGTAATGATCACTGTGCAGAACCCCGTAAACAAAAGACTCGGATAATTTATTTACTAGGTCATAAGCATGTTTTGTTTGGAGATTTCTACAGTTACTAATGGCTCTTCAGCTCTCATGTATTTACCTTTCACATAAAAGACTTGAATTTCTTGATTATGTAATGTAACTTTTCTGGGCCTTACGTTTCCACCTGAAAAAAAAAAATGACGTGATTGGAATATATGATTTCTCTATTCCCCTTCTCTAACATTTTATTACTCTATTACTTACATCTTTAGGTGTTGAATAATCTTCCAAAACGGTTGTTTACTATTGAGGTAGAATTAGCAATAGAGACTGGTGGCTTACATATATTATTTTAGAGCTCTTCCCCCTTTCTAGTCGTGTGTGTGTGTGTGTGTGTGTATGTGTGTGTGTGTATCTTGTGTATGTGTGTCTTGTGTGTATAAATATGTTAATATGTGTGCTGGAGGAATGCTAAGGCAGGTGAAGGGCAGAAATGGGTAAAACATGAGTGTATATATACCCATGTATGCATATATATGACTTTTAATAAATACAATAACCTATGCTTTATGTATAATGCTATCTCAGAATTGCTGCTTCTAATCCAAAACATATTTATTTAGCTTTTTAAAAATGTATTTATTTATCTTGAGAGGACGGGAGGGGCAGAGAGAGAGAGAGAGAGAGAATCCCAAGCAGGGCCCAGGCTGACCTGATGTGGGGCTCAGTCCCACAAAACCGTGAGATCATGACCTCAGATGAAATCAAGAGTCAGATGCTTAACTGACCGAGCCACCCAGACGCCCCTCCAAAACATATTTAAACCATAATTTCCTCTTGAGCATTTGAGATGCTTATTGTCATGTGGGCTTAACTTTTCTTCAAAGGTTTAAACTAACAAAATGTTCTGGTTTTGTTTTTAATGAAATAGACAACAGATAGTTAAAATTTGCCTTCCAAACAGAAAAGCATTATCTCCCTTTTTAGGACTGGAATGTAAGCAGTTATAGAATTTCAGTATCTGGAATGAGTCGGTATTTACAAGCCAGCTGCCCTTAACCAGTGTATTGTTAGATTATTTACAAGACTAAAGTTTTAATGTTCACCTCTCTTATTGTGGTAGAACACCATATAACCTTTTATACTCAGATGAAGATCATTTTTGAAATGCTATTTTTATACCTCTCTCCTAGTTTTTAAGCCCAATTTTTCTCTTATCTGGACTTCACAGTTAAAAAACTAACATATTCATGAATTTTTATAAACTGTAGTTTAAACTATATGCACCAAAAAAAATGCTTATATTCAGTCAACATGTAACTTTTAAGTAATTTTGTGTGCATCATTGTACTTAGTGCTTGGGAAGATAAAAAAAAAAGAAAAGAAACAGTAGTTCCTCTATAGACAAGTAATAGTTGATATTTAGCAAATGCCATGTCCCATGACATGTTACAGAAATAGTAATAGCCCAATGGATTAGCTACTTGAACTTTAATTTGTACCTCTGTCAATTTGCTACCTCTTTACTCTCAGAATGCCTATGGACAATAAAAAAAATTAAAAAAAAAACAACTTGGAAATAAAATCGTTTCCTGAGAATTAAGCCAGTAAAATCTTGGCATTATGTTTTTCATTATACAATATTGAAAGAAAACCAAGAAATTTTCATGGCTGAAGAGAGAGGAAGCCCCAAAACACTAATAAGATGGCCAGAGATATAAGCTCCCAATATGGTAGTAATTTAATAAATTGTATTATTGTATTGTTATTGGTTGCATTTCATACTGTGTGGAGAAAGACTATATGAACAAAAGTGAGGAAAACAACATGTGGCACAAAATAGACGCAGCCTAAAGATTCGGAAACTGGCTGTGTTTTTTCAGAAGTATTCAGATTTGATCGTTGTGAATTAGATTTTATGATAATTTGGATAATGTATCTTTCAAAACCATTTTACCTTCCTTTGCTTTGATGCCATGCTTGCCAAGCAATTTTCTAATTACTAATTTAGCTTTTAAGATAATCTTCCATGGTCTGCCATAGGGTGACTGGCAAATGCCTCCCCTAGATATGTTGGTTTGCTGTTTGGTGGTAGTGGTCAAAGGTGCTGGAGAGCATAAAAAAACAGTGGGTCCTCATTGTATTATGAAGCACATTAACATACTTTATTGAGTGACATGGAAATGCCAAGCTAAGGTGAAGTGAATAACAAGAATTTGAATACAACTGAGGGATTTAGTCACTGGCGTGAATAAAACATGGTTTTGAAAGAGGTGAATCTAAAGATGTTGAAAAATAAGTTAGTTGGGTTTTGGTGATAGGTTAAAGGGAAGTAGAGACAAGAACAAAAGCTGACTATATTTTGAGTGTAAATATTAAAGAGAACATTTATCTTCTCTCATGCACTGTTGGTCAGAATATATATTTGGAAAAAGCTTTCTGAAAATGTTTTTCAATTTGTATTTTATTTTTTTAATGTTTATTTATATTTGAGAGAGAGATAGAGTGCGAGCGGGGAAGGGGCAGAGAGAGAAGGAGACACAGAATCTGAAACAGGCTCCAGGCTTTGAGCTGTCAGCACAGAGCCCTACACAGGGCTCGAACCCACGGACCTTGAGATCATGACCTGAGCCAAAGTGACTAAGCCACCCAGGTGTCTCTCAATTTGCATTTTTAAAGGATTTTTTTAATATAATAATTTTATTTCCTATAATCATATTAAGAAAATAATCAGAATTATAAAGAAGTATATACCAAGAAATTCATATTTACGTTAGTGAAAAGTTTGAAACAACCAAAATAACCAACAATAGATCAGTTAAATAAGGAAGAGTAAAAGTAGACGGCCTGTGAGATCCATGAACTGGTTGATTAATAGGAAAATTTTGTTAAATTGATATATGCACACCTTCAATATTTTGTTTACTTCAAACATAACAATGTGCATTCATTTATCAGTTTTTATGTGAGGCTATGGGCTTTCCTCTGAGCATGATTCTAATAATTATCATACCCATTAAATACTGTCAACAGTGTCCAGTTTGAGTTTCTTTAAAATGGACTGAGAATTCAACGATATTTGCCGAGCAGTCTGAGTGCATAATTGTAGATTGTTATTATTTTTTCCTGTTGTCTTGCCCATACCTAATTTAACATCTTAAGTTTTCAATCGCTCACTTTTTCCATTGCCACTCCATAGGCAACTCTAAGAACTTTGATTTCTATCCTGAATAATATGGAAAACAATTGCAGTTTTGAACAGAGGAATTGCATGATCTAAAATATAAGTTAACAGAATCACTGTGGCTGCTCTGTTTGAAAAAGGACTATGGTGTATGTTGGGGTGCCCTTTGTGCGCTTTATACTCCATAATCGGTCGGAAGCAAAAACAGTTGTAGCTGTCTTTCTAGTGCTTGCATTTCCTTTTAGCTTCAGTGTGAATAGCAAAAATATAGAGGCATCTAGGGAAACCAGGGATCCAAGAAGCACTGCAGACTTTGAAATCATATTGAAAAATAGAGAATTAGATGGGAAGCAACATAAGGCTTTTCAGAGTGTTTCAGGAAGCAACAAAGATAAAGATCCGGTATAGTTCCTGAAGGGGTTTCCTTCCCCACCCCCACCCTCACCCTCACCCCCACCCTCACCCCCACCACCCCATTTAGCTAATTGGTTCTCAAATGCATAGGTATATTAGAATCTTCTGAGGAGCTTTAAAAATACCCTTGCCTGTGCCCCAAGCCAGAAATACTGGTGCAATTGGCCTGGGCTGGGCCTAGGCCTCATTATTTGAAAAAAAAAAAAAAAAAAAATCCCGGGTGATTCCAATATGCATTTAGCATTAAAATCGATTGTTTTTCAAGTATTTTTAGGTCTTATCCTCACAGGCAGCTTGTGACTGATTGCCTCCACCTTCTACGATAAAACTCACTGTGGCTCAAGAAATTTCAACCACGTATATGATCTTACTCTCTTGAGGTAGAGAAGTGGAGGGGAGGATTATCTTCAGGTTGAGTCTGAGGGCTTAGTCATTTCCTTCATATAGAGGTAAAGTGATATTGTTAGTTTTCGAGCTATATTAGGAATTCTAAGGAGGCGCAACTCAAATTAATTATGTGGTTCCAACCTTTTCTCAATTATCCTTGTACGAATGGACCATACAATATCCCTCACGGAAGTATCAAAAGTGTTGCCTCAGAGAATATACCTGCTTCATCTCTCAATGCTGAATAGCTCACCAAGGAAAGCCATGAGATACTCTTATTAGGCCCTAACGAATCCTGTCTTGTGGCAGGAACCTTAAAAACATCCCATTTATTATTTGTGTTAGGCAGCCTTTAAGATGGCCTCCAATGATGGGGCGCCTGGGTAGTTCAGTCGGTTAAGCCTCTGACTTCGGCTCAGGTCATGATCTCGCAGTCCGTGAGTTCGAGCCCCGCCTCTGGCTCTGTGCTTTCAGCTCAGAGCCTGGAGCCTGTTTCAGATTCTGTGTCTCCCTCTCTCTGATCCTCCCCTGTTCATGCTCTGTCTCTCTCTGTCCCAAAAATAAATAAACGTTAAAAAACAAAAGAAAAAAGATGGCCTCCAATGATCCCTGCTTTTTGGTACTTATGCCTTTGTGTAATTCCTTTCCCTTGTATAGGTAGAAAATCTTGAAATCATTTTCAAGATTAGGTTATATATAGGGGTGCCTGGGTGGCGCAGTCGGCTAAGCATCCGACTTCAGCCAGGTCACGATCTCGCGGTCCAGGAGTTCGAGCCCCGCGTCAGGCTCTGGGCTGATGGCTCAGAGCCTGGAGCCTGTTTACGATTCTGTGTGTCCCTCTCTCTCTGCCCCTCCCCCGTTCATGCTCTGTCTCTCTCTGTCCCAAAAATAAATAAACGTTGAAAAAAAAAAAAAAAGATTAGGTTATATGTAAAAATACTGTGGCTTCCATTTTGGGCACTCACTCACTCTCTGATTCCTTTGTGGGAAACAAACTGCCATGTTTTAGATAGTGCTGTGAAAAAGCTTATGTGGTGAGGAAGTGATGTTTTGAGCCAACAACCAGTGAGGACCTAAGGTCCTCTTCAAGGACCTAAGGTGGATCCCTCTCTAAATTGAGCTTTGAGATATGTCCACAGTTCTGGTGAACACCTTGATTGTAGCTTTCTGAGAGGCTCTACCTAGAGACACCTAGCTAAACCATGTCCAGGTTCCTGACCACATAAATTATGAGATAATAAATATTTGCTGTTTTAAGCCACTAAGTTTTATGATAATTTGTTATATAACAATATATAACTAACATGTGGCTGTATTTTTCAAGAGAAAGTCCTGCCATCTTCAAGCTAAATGTTGCTATTCATCTCATATTTCAATTGTTCTGATGATACTTCAAAATTGTTCTGATGATATTTCAAAAGTTCTGATGATGTTAAAGAAAATAAATTTGCATAGGTTCTCATAAGTTCAATGATGATGATTTGGAAACTGGAACCACATAATTATCAGGAAGTAAAAGGAAAATATGAGAGGCATCTTCTCAGGGGAGAGTAAATACAGGGATTTGGGTAAGAGACCAGAACTTTATTATTTCTTGCTTCTTGTCATGTCTCCTCAACTGGAGAGAAAGTGAATTTTCTTAACAAACTATTCAAAGTTAGAGGATGAGTGGGAACACATGTGGGCCTGAAGGAACACCAGCCTCATTGGAAGCAGCAGCTTTGTTGAATAAATATAGAAGTAGGATAAAGAGTAGCCTGACAATAATGCTGAAACAGTTATAAGTTTTAATGAACTATTTCATAGTAAGATGCACATGAATAACTCGAACCATAGACACCAATTAATAGATATTCTCTGAAAACTGTTTTAGAGTGAGCATAGAAATGATCATGGCTGATAATCATCTGGTACCCACAAGTCAGTCACAGTGGCCTGTGTCTATTCTGATAGATCAGTGACATATTCTAATTGACCAGTAACCACTCATACTGGTCGTTAGTATTTTTAATACCACTCTTATTCATAGTGAACGTTAGATGAAGTTTTGGTTTCCTGTAGCCATGTACCATCTGTGCATAAAGTTGGATAATGAAAGGTACGGGATCTCTTGTGTCTTACTCATGCCCGAGCATATGGCATTAAGGTAGTGGTGTAAATGAAGCTGCATGATAAACCTTGTACATCTTTCTGATGCATCACTTTTGCTTACTCGTGTGAATTTTATATTAGAGCAAACACAAAAGTATTATGGATTAAAATGCAAAAGCACATGAGTTTTAAGAGAAAAAAGATTTTCAAGAAACTTTGTGTGCTACCTTTGCATTATTCCTTAGACTCTCTTTCTCTACTTCTACTACTATTGGTATTTCAGTAGAAAATTTTGAGACACATGGATTTTGTTTATTTGTGGTTATAGAATCGCTTTACTACAGCTGGTCGTGTAGCTCATCTGTATGTTTTTTGTCACTCTAGATAACCAGAGGAGCAAACTCTAAGAGATAGAAACTAAGAATTTATCTCCAGTATCTCTTCTCTTTTATCATTAGGTCAATTTATAGTCAACTTGAAGGCTGATAATTTATACTATGGCTTTTTTTTTACATAAAATACTTTAGTTTATTAATTGCATTGAAAGTATCTTTTTATTATTTCTTTTGTTAACATTTCATATTCTTTCATTTAATTTTTTCCTTCCTTGTTCTTGGAAACCTATGTATTTAACCAATTTTCTCCTTCAAAGAACATTTTTAAATTTTTTTTTTCAACGTTTATTTATTTTTGGGACAGAGAGAGACAGAGCATGAACGGGGGAGGAGCAGAGAGAGAGGGAGACACAGAATCGGAAACAGGCTCCAGGCTCTGAGCCATCAGCCCAGAGCCCGACGCGGGGCTCAAACTCACGGACCGCGAGATCGTGACCTGGCTGAAGTCGGACGCTTAGCCGACTGCGCCACCCAGGCGCCCCAAAGAACATTTTTTAAAAGGTTACTCTGTTTATAACTGCTCTCCATTTGTAAATAAATACATGTAAGAGTAGAATAGGAAACAGGATTGGAAATTTCATCATTTCTTTCCTCCTTTTGAGTTACATCATCACAGCATGGACTAATTATTCTGTATGAAGTGAATTGCCAAAACATAAGTTGCATTTGCATGCACACATAAAGATAACATCTCAATAGAAATTTTTTAAAGAAGGAGACCACTAGCTAATAATCTAAGACTGGGAAGCATATGCTAAGTGACCTGGACTTTTGTGACAGCTCTGTACCTAACCAGCTACTTTGGATGTATCACAATCTCAGTTTCCTGGTCTGCAAGTGAATACAAGGGACTAAGGCCTCTTGCAGTTTTAAGCTTCTAGAATTCTAAGTGTATATAATTAGTACAGATTTTATTTTCTAAAATTTGCATGATAAAAAAAGGAGAGTATAAACAATGAATTAAAAGTGTTTCTAAAGAGGGAGGAAGGCAAACCATAAGAGACTCTTAAATACAGAGAACAGACTGAGGGTTTATTGGGGGGGTAGGGGAGAGGGGAAAGTGGGTGATGGACATTGAGGAGGGCACTTGTTGGGATGAGCCCTGGATGTTGTATGGAAACCAATTTGACAATAAATTATATTTTTTTAAAAAGTGTTTCTAAAAACACCAGCAGATTGGCTTTACCACTAAATTTGGTTTGTTTAATTCAGCATTGCTGTGTGATTTGATTATAACTATAAATCCATAGACAGAGTATTTGGTCCTAACATAGTTCATGTCTTGTATGTATATACACTATTTCTGTTCAAATTTCTATATCATCATGTTTGCCCTAACTTTAAAAATCAAGTAAGATTAGTCCCATTCTGAATTTTCTTTAATATTCAAACATTGAATGAATGCATATAAAAAACTGATTATGGATAGACGCTCTGTTAAGCACTAAGGAAACGAATATGAGAAACATAGGTTTTCCTCTGCCCTCGGTATTTTCACAAGACTCCAGCCACAGAAGTCTGATCTAGGAGAGGAATCTAGGCTAGCAAGCCCCTTGAATCAGATAACAGTTCAGAATATCATTCATAAATGTCCCCTAGCTGAGGAAAGACAATTCTTTCTAGTTTCCTGTCACCTGGTCATATAGATGAGCCATAAGAAGATCAAATGAATCTGTTCCTGTTGGCTTTAGCCTTTTTGTGTAAGTTTTGCCTATTAATGTAGTAGTAGATAATATTTATATAAAATAAAGGAATTTGATGACAAACATTTTGAAATTAAAATCACAATGATTAAAATTCCAATAGTTTAATTTAGATAAATGTTGACCTCCTATTGGTGAACACATACAATGCTACCCAAATCTGCCAATTGAAGAAGTATGAAGTAGAATTTATCTTTCTGATAAGCCTATTCTCTGTAGCCTGACCTCAAGCCTTCATGATATTCAGGTCCTCAAATCCCTAACTATATATTCTATTTTGTGCTCTTGCCATCTAAAAGGAAAACAACTTCCAATGTGGCAATATTTTGAATGGCAGAAATTTCTAGATTAGAAAAATTACTAACTCTAATATGCATATTTTAAAAATATGGCACTTTTCTACTCATGAACTCAAATATATTCTAACTTTAACAATTTTAAGTCCTTTTATCTGCAGTGATTTTACTTATATCATCCAATGTAATTGACAACAGTATGTGGCAAAACATATTTTACATTTTTGTATTGTTCCCTGTGAGACATCTATTGTAAGAATTGCTGCAGGCTGTCATTTTTGTCTGCCATCCAGGATTTGCTGGCCCAAGTACTGTGTACTAAACTTGATATTGGTCATGGGGGGAGGGAGGGGAACCTTGCAGTTGAGCCAGATGGTTTTGTTATTGCTTTAGAATTAAAAGCATATGAAACAGATACAGCTTATTAAGGTTTTTTTTTTTTATAAATAACATAAACTTAAATAACAAAACAATAAAGTTCAAATACAACTTAAAATAGAGTTTAATGCTGTAACCACAGAGAAAAAGCATGATTATTAGTGGGAAGAACATTATTAAAAGTCATATTCCCAAATATGAATTATACAAAAGATAGATTATATTACTTGAAACAAAACTTAAAGGTTTCTCAGTTTTACTTTTAGGGATTATAAAATGTTATTTTTGTGGCAAGTGAGATGAAATACAGTATTATCATCATTATTGCTATTTTATATACAAGATTTTTGAAAACATCCTTTTAGCAATACCCTTTCCATATGAGCAGCATTAGGAATTTTCTTCTTGTTAATAGGTACAAGCATATTCTAATACTATACTTTTGTAAAACTACTTATTTGACTCCATTCCATAATAGAATTTTTAAGAATATTCTTTCTTTTCTTATTAGAATTTAAGTGGCTTACAATTGCCACTAAAAAGTCTTTCAGATACTGCTCATCTTCCATAGTTAGTGTTGGCTTGATTATCTGACAAATCATTCCAGCAGCCTTTAGGTCTGACATATCTTATATAACATCATCTGCATTATTATTATTATAGCAGCCATTTTATAAGCAGATAGGAATATTTAAATAATCATTATCAGATAATCAAATCTAACATACTCTTAAGGGTAAATTAATTTAAGAAAAAACATTACTATTACTAACATCATGATTGTACAACCAGCTTTACAATTTTTTACAACTTTTAGTTACTAAATCTGATTTTGTGTATATTTTTCAAATCTTTCTTTAATGCAGTCTCTTAAAATAAACATACATGCGCAAGTCCAGCTTGATCAGTTTTTCAGTAGTTTTCCAGCCTTTCTTGGTTACTTAAAAAAAAAAAAAGAAGAAAAGAAAAGAAAAAAAGAAAAGAAAGAAAACAGTCCACTTAAAGAAATCTCCCTGCTGGAACTGGTTTCTTTTATACCATATATGATTATGTTATTGCCATAGGAAGAAAGTGGGCTGTTTTTTGTTCTTTCTTTGTTTTCTTCCCCCTTACAGGAACCCCTTTTTGATTTAAAGCAACAAACATTTCTCCTCCGCTGTGTGTCCATTTAGCTGATGCATATGTATTGTAATGGTTTTCCAGAATTAATTCTTTGAAGTTGCAATCTTCATTGCATTCTTTCTGTTAAAATAATAAACAACATTATCCAAATGATTTTTAGAGGTACTCAATTAAACAAAGAGTAAGCAGTAATCTTTAGTAGAATTAAATCATATATGACTTTTTTTTTAGCTGGCCTAATGCAGTTTGTTAGATATAGATTAGCATATTTGCAAAAAAAAATAGGCATCTTAAATTTTTTTAAAAAGATAAAATGATACATATTTAGTTATGCAACACATTTTCAAATATCTAACTTTTTTTGGCAGTTAGTTTTTACAATTCTTTAGTATGAGGAGCTGTTTCCCCCTAATGAGCAGCTCTGATATTACCAAATATCATTCCCAAATCACTCATTCCCTAACTGCTGAGAATTTGATATAATTAGCAGAGCATCTCCCTCCCTCAGCTGAAGGACGTATTTCACAACTTTTCTTCATTTGTTACTACACTGCCTGCAGTGGTGATGGAATTTAAGTTAATTTGTTCATCCATCCAACCATTCATTCATTCATTCATTCATTCAATTAAACCTAGATTATTATGTAATTAGCCTGTGCCAGGTATTGTGCTGGACTATGGGAATACAAAGGAAACTCAATTATATTTTATTATGGTGGGATGAACTGTTACATGTTTCATATTGTAATAAAGTGGGAACAATGTGAATGCTCACAGTTCAAAGGCCACGATTGTGAGACTGATGTTGATAAACAAACTTCTGAATTTTTTTCCCCAAGAATTTTCATGTCAGCAATGTGCAGATTGGGTTTTAATACTACTGACAGATGGAAATTTTAGGTTTTAAGTATCTAAAGCGCACATGGAATTTCAGAGCTGGCGGTATCCTGAGAGGTTGGTTAACGTAACTCATTTTACAAATGAAGACACCAAAGCCCAGAGAGCTTAAGCAATTTGTCCAAGGTCCTGCAGAAAATGTTTTTTTTTTTTTCCTCAGTGCTTGAATATGAAGTATTTTAATGAAATGATTAAATTATATGACTGAAGAAAAATTAGTTCCATTTTTCCTTTCCAGAAAGGCAAGATGTTTTTGACAAAAATAAGTTTGAAAAATTAAGTCTAAGCTATCAATTATCAATACCTTTGCATAGAGTTTTCCTTCCTTATTCATTGCAAGATAGTATTCACTTTCCACTCCTTTGATTGCCACAATTCCAACTGCCACTGTCCTGATTTCCATGATATCTGCAAGGAATCACAGAAAGATAAGTCAGTTATTCACTCAGCTTTGCAGATCATCCAAAAATGACAATTTGTTCTTATTTCTTTTTCAATTGGAAGTTATTAAAATCATTAATGTGCGTGTTTACTCAGCCTGAGGCCACCTACCCATATTACACATACAAATACAAGGGTAGTCCTTATTAAACATGGGAAGTTTAAACTATTTATTTTTTATTTAGTAGAAAAAGATATCTGGATTCAAAGGATTTAGCTTTTTCTTCCCCAGAATTACATTTCTAACTTACTATCATAATAATCATCATGATATCAGCTAATGTTTATTGATCTCATACCACATAATAAAGCATTATTGCAAGGCTCCTATGCACTAACTCATCTACTTGTCACCAAGGCTATGAGGCAAGTACTGTAGTTATTCCCATTTTACAGATCGAGAAGCCCAAGCACAGAGAAGTTATATAATTTGCCCAGATTCTCTCAGCTAATAAGTGGCAAAAGGGAAATTTGAACCCAGACAGTGGCTCTTAATCATTACATACCATGAAAATGTATAATAAACTAATAATCTTTACTTTTCTCTTAAACTTTATCTTATAAATTATTGCTAACAGAAAATCTCTGGAATGTACTGAAATTTAACAAAAATCAATGAAAGCAATTGTAAATGATGGTAACAGAATTACTGCCCTAAAAAAGATTAAATATTTTAAAGTGATAGTGAGTTTTTTGATACATGAAAGACTATTTAAAACCCAATTATGAATCTTGCTTGTATGATATTTTATAACTTTATACCTTTCTGATTTTTAATCTTTGTTGAAATTGTTTCTACAACACATACAGTTACCACAAGAATGTTAACCTACTATTTTCTTTTATTATACATCTTTTCCTCCAATGCTATATTTTAATGACTCATATAAATGCAGTAAAATCTCGAGAAAAATTTTAAAACAATGTAGGAATTAAAAGTTTAGCAGACCTCTTTAAATAACTGCTGTTAATTATACTTTGAACATCAAGGTGTAACCATGAGACATTCGCTTCCCTGTGCCTAATGATATGCAAAGAAGGTTACAAGTGAAAACTATATGCATTATGTCAAGTCTCTAAAAGCTGTTTTCCAAAATATTCACTCAGTTAAAAGAAAATCTGATTTCTTATTCCATGCCTTTGCTTCATCCTCTTATTTATTCTTTTCACTTCAATTTTCCTATCTGGAGAATAAAATCAATACCCACTTCGTCAGGATTAATGCAGCCTAGCTAATATTTGTTATCTGTGTCACATGTATGCTGCATACAGGCCTTTTTCCCAGCATGCTATGCTTAGCGCTGACAAGAGGTTATCCAGTTGAGAGTTCTTGGGCTGTTCATATAAACTCAGGTCTATGAAGAAATTGCAAAGGAGTGGATATTAATCTTTTAAAGTACTTATGAAGCATTGTCAGAATGTATAAATCCTAGAGTAATTTGAGGACACAAATTAAGGAAAACAGCCCTGATTTCATAACTCCAAAAGTTAAATTGAATAATTTATTTCATTCTAAAATGTCAGACAAACAAATCATTTGGTTTTTAATAGCATAATTTTTATTTTCTTTCTTAGAGTCAGGATAGGAAAAATAGCTTTCTGTCTGTAGATGTAAACAATGACTTGTGAATTGAATTGTTTGGTGTTATTAAAAATTCAATAAACTATTTCATTGTATACCCCGATTTTACTAAAAGGCAGATGAAAAGTAGTCAAAGACCTCATTTATAACAACTACTGGCATCAACAAATGAAATAGTTATCAAGATTTTGGTCACAATTAAGCTATGCTTTCATAAGTAGTTGATAATAATACGATTGAAAAGCTACTGGATAAAATACATTGCCATTATCTTTCATTATTTCATGAATCTAGGAAGTCATAATAATAAGCAAATTCAAAATGAAAAACAATGATAAGGAAAGAGAACTGAGGAACTCTCTATCCACATCAAACCAAAGAATTCTCATTTCCACAATACATTCATAGAGTTCAGTGATTCCACTTTATCAATAGAGGAAGACACTAAGTGTAAATAATAATTATGCTTCAATGCATGTTTTATAATATCATTGCCACTAGTAAAACTTAAGACCTGCTTATGATTTGCTACATCTTTTGAAGACCTCAATGTTCTGATGAGAGCATAGAAAATGATTAAATTCTAGCATGCGGTTGTAGACTATAGATTAAAGAAGGAAGCAGTAATAAGGGAGCACATGTGAGGATACTTCCAAGTGACACCTACAGATCTTCCTCTTTATCACTGGGAACACTGTGTAAATATTAAATACTAAAGAAAGTGAAAACACATTTTCACCACATTTTGAAACATCTCATGTTTTCTGAAATACTGTAATGCTATGCAAAATTATTTTCTATTGTTAACAAACAATTCTGTTAATCCTACACATCTAGCACAACTAGAATTTCATTGTGGATTTAGATCACATGTGATTTATGCATGCTGAATTTAGGAACAAGATGTGGAAAACTGCCGTCACTTTAAACTCAGTATCATTGTAAAACTCAACCACATTATCAGTCCCACCCCAGGAGACATAGCATCTCCCTAACTCTTCTCCTTGTACTCATTCTCAACATTAGCCAGATTTGAAATGATCTTTGACTTCTCCAACTCCTATCCTTATGTCTTAGCCTCAACATCCATTGGGCCTAGAAGTTGAGGAAATGGGCATAGCAAGAGGAATGAGTAAATAGGATAGAAATAATTTTAAGCATTGCTACCAAGTATGTGTTGAGTATTTGTGTTCTGTCATATTTGCCGAGAAGAGCTATGTTTGGCATCGAGGTGGTTCATTCCAGTAATGTTCCACTTCCTAACTGGTCCTCTTCACTACAAGGGGATCAGCCAGAAGGAATCAAAAGAAATGCTTCCCGGAACTCGGCAGCTTGCTGGGAAAAATTCCAGGATGTAAGGACACCAAGGGAACTATTTGGAGTGGCTTGGGACACATTTGTTGTTTTTGTCCTTCTGTCTGAATAGTCCCCAATTAAGTGTAATATAAATATAAGTTGCTTTTCTTGGCTAGATGTGAAAGTGAAAAGGCTTAAGATTTTTTTTTTCTAATTTTTTTCCTAATTTTTTTCTAAGCTACAGCTTATTAGAGAAGATAAGCATTTTTAGAGAGGATTAAAAAACAAAACAAAACAAAACAACAACAACACAAACAACAACAACAAAAAAACCTAATTCAGAGGGGAAGCCAGAAAGAAAAAAATCTAAAGAGTCTAAGGAATCCAAGCTATCATTAAGAATATATAGCAAAAGGAACAAATTGAGGTAGAAGAGAAAGAAAACATATATGCAGAATGCTGAGCATAGTTAAGTGCCCAATAAACTGTTTTCTTTAGAAATGAATAGTTTTGCTGTTCTAACCAACAATGGTGAGTCTGGTCTTTCAGAGAAGCATTGGCAACAGCATCTCATGCTTTTTGTAACAATAAGGAGAAAAGCTAGTGGAAATTGGGTCATTCCCCGACTAGAAAGCAGTGGAACACAGGTTGGAGACAGCTTCCTGGGGAAGTGGGGGTGGGGGCGGGGGGGTGGGGGGGTGGGTATTCCTCACATGTGTATCAAGACATAAAGGAACACTGGTGAAGACTCATTGCGCTAAATGAATGCTGACACAGGTGGGAATGAATGACAGCACCAGAAGGAAGATCCCTAGTGACACTGAAGTTCTGAATAGGAACATGAAAGACATGAGAGCACAGGTGTTGTTTTTCTCATTTCTTCTGCTGCTGTAATCTCATGACTTTAGAAGTGAAAAAAAAAAAAAGCTATGAAAGTAAACACCTGGCTGTTAACAATAGTGTTGAAAGTAGGACTTGCCTTTCTGCCTGGGACTTTAGAATAACTGAAAAAATAGGCTCCTGGAGTTTTCTGTGCATTTTATAAAGAATGCATTAGTTAAGATTAGGTTTGGTTGGAACAAACCATTTATTTCCACATGCAATAAACATTGGGAGAGGTGACAACTCTGCTCCACAAAACATTTGGGAGTTTCCAGGCTCCATTCAGCTCACTGTTCCACAACCACTTTGTTCTCATAATATAAGGTAGAACACACATTCCAGGTGGAGTGTGAAATAAAGGAAGAAAATGTGGGTGCAAAGGGATTCTGCTAGCTGCCCTTCATGGAAGATTTCTGAGGGTTGCCCTGGGACACCACTTAGTAACATCAGCTAGACCTTGGTCACAAGCAGGAATGTCCTGAGAATGTACAATAGTTGCAGAAAATTTATAGCTAATCCTAAACTAAATGAGTTACTTTAGGCCAAATAATTTCAAAAGAAAATGTATACAAAATTTTTAAATAATCATAAAATATTGTATCTAATAAGAAATGTGGATATATTTTAATGTTTTGTCTATATATGGTAGTTTCAGGAAGTAATTATATATTATATAATAGCATATATATAAATAGAATAATATATAATACATATATATGTATACCATTACGTGTGTGTGTGTGTGTGTGTGTGTGTGTGTGTGTGTAATGGTTAAGGTTTCTCATTCAACAATAAAGCCTTGACAGAAAATCATAAAAATAATTTAACATTTAAAAAAAGTTATTAGGGGCACCTTAGTGGCTCAGTCAGTTAAATGTCTGACTCTTGATTTTGGCTCAGGTCATGGTCTCACAGTCTGTGAGATCGAGCCCCATGATGGGTTCAGTGCTAATAGTGTGGAGCCCACTTGGGATTCTCTCTCTCTCTCTCTCTCTCTCTCTCTCTCTGTTTCTCTCTCTAAATAAGTAAATAAACTACAACAGAAAGAACTTTTTTAAAAGTTATTCTTTGATTATTTGCTGATACCAGTTCTTAGTTTTAATGTGCCCAGAACAGTATATTTGGTCAAGGACATAATTAAATGTTCTGATTGGTCTAATAATCATTGAACTATTGTCTCCCTCATCTTCAACTTTAAAATTATTTTTAGTTATCATACTAGCTCACCTATGTTAATATATATATAATTTTATATATATTTTATATATTTATATATTTTAATTATATTTAAAATATAATTTAATTATATAATTTATTTATATAAATTTAAATATTAAATTTATATAATTTAATTATATAAAAATAAAAATATATTTTAAATATTAAATATATTTAAATGTTAATATTTAAATTATAAATAAATTTAAATATTAAATATATTAAAGTTATATAATTATATAAAATATATTTTGTATATTTATATATATAATATATATTATATATATATAATATATATTATATATACATCTTCTCAATCTTTAAAATATAAAGTTTAAAAGGTTCAGGGAAAAGAAATACCAAGGGACTGGGATAGGGGGATTTTTGTGTGATGAAACAACTAAATATTTTTATCAACTCATGAAAAGACACGGAGGAACCCTAAGTGCATATTACCAAGTGAAAAAGGCCAATCTGAAAAGGCTGCACCACATGCTGTATGACATTCCAACTCTATGACATTCTGGAAAAGGCAAAACTGTGGAGATAGTAAAAAGGTTAGTGGTTGCCAGGGGTTGCAGGTAAGTGAGAGGAGTAAATAGGCAAGAACAGAGGGTTTTTAAAGTGGTAAAAATACTCTGTATGAAAACATAATGGATACATGTCCAAACCCATAGTGTGCAACACCAAGAGTAAACCCTGAAGTAAACTATGGACTTTGGGTGATAACAATGTGTCAATGCAGGCCCATTAACTGTAACAAATGTACCATTCTGGTGGGGGATGTTGACAATGGGGGAGGCCTGTGAACCTAAAGCTGCTTTAAAATATGTGTGTGTGTGTGTGTGTGTGTGTGTGTGTATAAACAAATATACATTAATACATATATACATATATACATATATATACAATGTATATATATACAATTATATAATACATATATACAATGTATATAATGTATATACAAATATACATTAATATATATACATTAATATATATAAATATATATTAATATATATACATTAATATATATAAATATATGTATATTAATGTTTATTTATCTTTGTGAGAGGAAGAGAGACAGAGCTGAAGTCCAGGAGGCACAGAGAGAGAGGGAGACACGGAATCCAAAGCAGGCTCCAGGCTCTGAGCTGTCAGCACAGAGCCCAACATGGAGCTTGAACCCATGGACGGGGGGATCATGACTTGAGCCAAAGTCAGAAGTTTCACCCACTGAGCCGCTCAGGTGCCCCTAAAAATAAGTTCTTAATAAAAAATTTTAAAAGGTAAAGTTAAAATGCCTTAAAATCATAAATGCTGTTGGTAATAGGGACAAAGAATTTCATCAATTTTTAAAGTACATTAGGGAAACAGCTAAAATGCTGGAATTAGATGGTGGAGAATTTTTAAAGTAATAGCAATTTATGCCAAGATTCCTCATTTATTTATTGTAAGCATGAAACAGGTTTAAATAATAAATAGGCAAAAATATTTAGATAAACTTATGAATGATTAAGCCACGGAAAAAAAAACAGGTAAGTCATTTGGGGCATGTTCTTTAGTTTGTAAGGATGACACCCCTAGGTAATTAATTGATTCTATTGTTGACCATGTTGTTGACAAAAATATTAACAAGGCTAAATGGCTACTTTACTTGACATTGTTTCATTTCTCATGTTCTATTATTTTTTAAGTTTTTATTTAAATTCCAGTTAATAACATATAGTGTAATATTAGTTTTAGTAGTAGAATTTTGTGATTCATCACTTACATCAACACCTAGTACTAATCTAACAAATGTCCTCAATACCTATCACCCATTTAACCCATTCCCCCACCTACCTCCCCTCCAGCAGCCCTGTTCATTCTCTGTAGTTAAGAGTCTTTTTTATGGTTTGACTGTCTTCTTTTTTTATTGTATGATCTGACCTCTCATGTTTTTGTTTTTGTTTTTTTAACTCTATCATTAGGCTACCACAATCATTAACAATCTGATGTGTCCATGTAGTATGTTTTACATCTTAGGAAGCAAATTTATTTTTACTTATACACATAAACTTCTCTTAAACATAAATTCAGGTCCACAAAAAAGGAAAATTCTTATATTTGTCTTATATATGATAATAGGTATACGGTAGACCAAAAAACCATGTACAGTAAGTTTGGTGGCTAACTTAATGTCTGCATACTATATGTATTTTCTGAGTAACTCCCTGGTTTTTGATTTGGAGGGGAGGATTTCATAAGCTTACATAGTTTATTCTTCTACAGATCTCTGTGGATCTGTAAAAACATCTCTTCCCACTCTGAAGTTGAAAAAAAGAGTGGTAAATTTAGTTTCTTCATTCTTGTATTTTCTGGAACAAGAGGACATAGCACATGGGACAAAACAGATTAGAAGGTCAGAGTTGATAGGACACTGATTCTGCCAACATTACTTAATACTTTTCCAAGCAACCTACTTTTAGATCTCTTAATTTCCCTGTGAAAGATTTTTAAAGTACATTAAACAAGAATATTACTCATAGGGGCACCTGGGTGGCTCAGTCAGTTAAGCATCTGACTTCAGCTCAGGTCATGATCTCACAGTTCGTGAGTTCAAGCCCCACATCAGGCTCCATGCCCACAGCTCAGAGCCTGGAGCCTGCTTCAGATTCTGTGTCTTCCTCTCTCTCTGTTCCTCCCCTGCTTGTTCTCTCTTTCTCTCTCTCTCTCTCTCTCTCTCTCTCTCTCTCTCTCTCTCTCAAAAATAAACATTAAAAAAAAAAGAATATTACTCATTCAGGAACCTTGCCATTTTCAAGTCTATCTTCATCCCAGTTAAAGCTAGAATCTTTAAAGATAGAGCATCTTTTCATATGCTTATTTGCTATCTGTGTATCTCCTTTGGTAATAAATCTGTTCAGATATTTTGCCCACTTTTAATTCAGTTGTTGAAATTCAAAAGATTTTTTTAATATCCCTAACCCCAATATGTGGAGGGATAAGATTAACTATATTCTTCGCTGACTGTCAGAGTGCAACAAAAATCTGGCAGGCAACAGACAGGCAGGGGCTAGAGGAAAAGGGTTTGGAGATGGGACAATATGAACATACTGTCATAACTGGACCTGAAAGGGAAGGTGTCCACATATAATTAACAATACTCCTACCATTCAACAGTTATATTTTGTGGACAGTTGGTCCATAAAAGAAAGCCAGCAAACATTACAGGTTCTATTCCCTAATTACAACTGAGCCTGAAAGATACCCTAAGCTTGTGCATCAATATTCTTCATTCCAGGAACAGAAAATACAATACAAATAAAGGCACGAATAGCAGGAGTAAGAGGGACTTGAAGGAAGGGAAAAAACACTGACTTCATAAAATTTTACAGTGATAAGATCTTTGGAAACCAACTACTCTGTATGTCTTTAGAAAGATGCATTTACTCAATTTTGATGGTATTGCCAATATGTTGAATCAATGAATTTCTTCACTATGCTGCATAGTAAATTATTTCCCTCAGATCTATCTTTACTGAACATGAAGAAGAGTTAGTTACCAAGTACAGCTCTCCAAGAGGAGAGGTTTTGTCTCTCAATTGAGCCTAGCACAGAATTGGCTCGCAGTGATTTGTTGAATGTTGCATGAATGTATCAACCTCACACCCTTCATATGCTTGTAAGCAACTGTTAAAATCTCCCTCAGCCTCCTCTTCAAGAGTATCTCTGGAAGAAGTAGCAGTTTTGTGGATAGATAGATAGATAGATAGTACTCAATGAAATGTATTTACCTTTAACTGAGAAAGAATTCTTTGAAGCAAATATGTTTGAAAGCAGAATAATGTAAGTTTCGCATTGACTGATGTAGATAAATTGCTTATGAGAAAATGAATGCTCGTGTACAATTTTAAATGTATTTTGGTCCTAAATTTATTGTTAAGATAGTTTATTGGGCCTACATTTTCTGGTAAACAGCTTCTATCATGAACTAAGTTTTATCAGAATGTCAAAAGTATATAAGATACGTGTACTTAACATCATGTAGCTGCCAGTATTTTGTTTTCAAATGTCCACCTAGACCAAAAGGAGGTGACCTTTAGCAACGTATACATATTATTTAAAATTGACTTCTTCAGAAGTTATACGAAAAGAGACAGACAAACACCAAATTATCTTAGGCTGAAATAAATTTGTTCCAGAAGGTAAGCAGAGTGACTGCTTAACATGGAAGACAGATCTCTTTTTTTCGGGCTAGTGTTTGGATTAGGACTATTAGGTGGATAATCTGTGCACATGCTGACTTCGTTGCCTGGAGGCAATGATTCAGTGTTTGAATTTGGGAAAGAAGTGAGTTCACTTTCCCCATGTTTCTTTATTATCTTTCAGTCAGAGTAGGTGACACAAAGGGCTTTGTGGAGATGGCAACCCCCAGCAGGCTCTAGGTTCTTTTACTTCTCCTGTGAACCCTAGAATCCACTATTATAAGATAACACAATTAATATATTTGGTTAATAATACTAATCTTATCTTTGGATCACTTTACCCCCCAAAAGCATGCCCCATAACTGTTAAGTAACAGATCTAAGACAGAACCTTGGAAAGTACTAAAAGAAATTAGAAAGCTAATCAAATCAAAGCCAGCAAGAAAGAAACACAAGTATATAAATTATTACCGAAACCGAGGAAGTGTAATTCCCATCAAACCGGCATGAAACTCAAATTAGTTACAAATGATTGCATAATTTCTGGAATCAAATATAACTGAAATGTCCTGTTTAAGAGTATTGATGCCACACCATCATTTCATTGGGTGTGGGTGGTGGGAAGGGTACATCAGTTACAGTTCTTATCAATCCTATATCAGTTCTATAATGATGTAAAAAAACACTTAAATGATTTTTCAGGTGAAGTAAAAAGAATCATGTCATTCTTTTAGAGATTTATTCAGAAAACAAAGCATTAGAAAATCTTTAGAAAGTACATTAGTGTGTGGTACAGTGATGGCAGTGTTTCCTTTTTAAAGAATTTAAGTTGCAACAGCTGATTTCAGCAAGGTTAGAACTATGCCAGAATTAGAAACAAACTGTTCAGTTGTTTAACAAATAGGATGATTCCAGTGGCATATTGCTATAGTATGTCATGGGAATATCCTTGAACTGTATTGCACAGAATTATATTTCTATGCCAATTTACTGACCTTTTTCTTCTCATTTATTGCCTCTCTGGAACACAAGGCGGGCAGTTTTCTCCCTGAATCAGACAGCAAGAAATTCTCTTTGTTTGCTTTGCATTCCCTGTACCTTCTAAACTTTTATTCAGAAACTATTTTTTATCTGATCATGTAAAGCATTTACAACACTTTACTACATTCTAAAAATGGCTCCAAAATTATCACAAGAGATGCAGATGATATAATCCCAGAATATGTGAGAAAAATATCTCTCCTCACCATCTAGAAAATCTCTCCTGTTTTCTGGCTTTTCCCAAAATCTAAAGTATCTTCAATAGGAAACCAAGATTTTCATTACATAGGATTTGAGATAAGGTTCAGAAATCCCGGAAATACTTGGGAGAGGTAACATAGAGACACAAATATATTCATACTGTGGTATAAGTGACTATACCTTCTCTGAAAGCAGAATTTGATTTTGCTTGAGGGGAATAAGTACAAGTCTACCAACAATGAATCTGAAAGGGGAAAATGATCATGAAAGAAAGAAGCTATGGAAAGTTGCATTAACATTTTACTTACAGGTACCTCTAGAAGTTAAGACATCTTAGGCTTCATCTAATCTATAAAGACAACGGTTTAGAAGATAAACCACACATCCACTTCATCCGTCTATTGTAACTATTAATGTGTCCTGTGAAATTTTGCTGTGTGGTAGACATTTGATGTAATCTTTCCTCTCTCCCTCTTTAACTTGTATTTAAATGTTTTGTCACCCAGACCATAAGGGAATTCTAAACAATGTGGTTTCAGATCTTGGTGGTAATCAGCATTAAAGCATGATTTAATGCCATTTTGGCTATTGGTTTTCTTAAGAATTTTTTTTTTAATTTTTTTTTCAACATTTATTTATTTTTGGGACAGAGAGAGACACAGCGTGAACGGGCGAGGGGCAGAGAGAGAGGGAGACACAGAATCGGAAACAGGCTCCAGGCTCTGAGCCATCAGCCCAGAGCCCGACGCGGGGCTCGAACTCACGGACCGCGAGATCGTGACCTGGCTGAAGTCGGACGCTTAACCGACTGCACCACCCAGGCACCCCTCTTAAGAATTTTTAAGCACACATTCTTTGCTACCAGTTTAAACAGTGATGTTCTAATACAGAGTAGTTACATTTCTCACAGAAATTCAAGTGAAAGGAAAAAGAGGAAGAAATAAATCATCAGAGTTTACAGAAGATACTTACAATACTAAAAAGGAGATCCAGACCCCCTAGCTCTTACTAGAAACTCACATTGGCCCACTCTATGTTACCAAATATGTATCTAGCACTTCTGTTCCCATCGCCATCATGTCAGTCCAGAACTTATTATTTGTACCTCAACTATTATTTCAGTTTCCTGCCTAGATGCCTGCCTCCAGAGAGCATGTTATAAAAGTTACTGTTCTGCTGTATAACTTTCAATGGTACACTCTATTGAAAAGCAAAACAAATTCAAACTTCTTATACTTGGCATTCAGAGCCTTCCAAAATCTAATCCAGTCTACTTTTACAATTTTCACCTATTATTCCTTTACAACTTACATGAGCTGTTGGCCCCAAACAAACTGATTTACTCGTCTTCCTCTCCCATACAAATTGCCAGGTACTTTGTCTGCTTCTGCCCACCATACACATAACTACAGAGAATCTCCATTTCTGTATTTCCCAAACATTTCCTCATGGATTGGCTGAATGGAATCATGTGATGAATTCTTTTAAAAATGTCAAATGCCCAGTTCTTACTTCTCAGAAAGTCTGATCCAGTAGGTCTGAGGTGAGGCTTTGGGATCAGTATTTTAACAGCTTACACTAACTTGAGTGACACTTTTCTTTCAAAGCCAAACGAAATTCAAGTGTCTGCATAATGTTTTACATAGTTTTCTGATCTGTTATCTCTTTTACTTTTAAGAACAACACATTGCTGTACCTTTAGTTACACTCACCTCTATTCTTCTGTTGTTATTGATATTTTTAGCACTTTTTTAATCATCTGAATTTTAAGCCATTTGTAGAGACTATCTTATACTTCTGGAAATCCCTAGTACTTAGAAGGCTCTCATTAAATGCTGAAGTAGATAGAATGATACATAAACCCCTTGTAACTAGTGTGTCATAAATCAGCAAATGAAAGTTAGTAATTATTCCAGGCTTAAGGAATTAATGAGTTTCCTAATCATACTAAGCAGCAGAAGAACTAAGATTAAAAGATTAAACTGGAGGGGCGCCTGGGTGGCGCAGTCGGTTAAGCGTCCGACTTCAGCCAGGTCACGATCTCGCGGTCCGGGAGTTCGAGCCCCGCGTCAGGCTCTGGGCTGATGGCTCGGAGCCTGGAGCCTGTTTCCGATTCTGTGTCTCCCTCTCTCTCTGCCCCTCCCCCGTTCATGCTCTGTCTCTCTCTGTCCCAAAAATAAATAAAAACAAACAAACAAACAAAAAAAAGTTAAAAGATTAAACTGGAAGTATTTGTTAAGTTTCCTTATAATTTTGATTATGCTTTTGGAGTTTATCTAATTAGATAAGAAAGTACAAAATTCCATGGTTCATTCAAACAATAGTTCATCTCAGATTATGTTTCATGATGCCAACTCAAAAAAGTAGAGACAAGCTCCAAAATTTCTACTTTTTTAACCAGTTGTAGGTTTTTCCTTTTTAGTTTTGGCAAAACCTTGCTTTACCTTATTTATATTTTGAGCATGCCACACTTCCATGCATAAAAACTTTCTTGTGTTTTCTGTTTGCTGTGTAATGTAGCACATCTCTTTCTCTGCCTTGCTTCTAGCACATTAAAGCTTTAAGAAATGCACGCTAGTCCTACAATTTCATGAGATGGCTAATAAGTCTGTGTTCTTCTTATCCATATTATTATGATTTCATAAACATTGAATATGGTTCATCTTAAATATTTATTATTATAGATCGTATCCCAAATTTTTTTAGCCTGTGTCATATATGTCTTATATCACTCATTCATTCTAATTCTAGGATATTTCCATTGTACTGTGTAGCCTTTATTAACGCTAAGCAAAGAAGACAACATCTGTATTCCAGATGTAGATATATCATGTTTACGCAGAACTATTATAATATGTTCTGTTTTGTGTCTTACTTTCTTCCTGATGATGCCCGTTACTTTATTGGTCTTTTGGCTACAATTGCACACTAAGATATTATCTTTAGGAAAACATCCAAAGTGATTTCTTAGTGCCTTTTTTGTGAGGAAGTTATTATTCAGAGCCTTTTATCTTATACATATAATTTAAATTTTATTATAAAATATATTACATTCAAACTCATCTCCCAATTTTCTGCTTACCTATATACATATGTTCTGTCTGACTGCATTTTATTATCATTCACTTATTTCACTAATTTAAAGATGTTAGCATAATCTGCAAACTTGGAATTTTTGCTGTATATTTTCACTGTGAGGAAATGTTGATTCATTTTATTGATCCCTGAGGAATATCACTGTTACATATTTTCATTCAAAATATTCATTCAAATTAATTCCTTATTTTGAAATTTTCCTTTTTCTTCAACCAGTGATTCTCAGAATAAGCTGGGAGTGGGAGTGAGGGCAGGCTTCGTTGGACAAAGAACATCTTTCAGGGGAAAAGTTTTCGGGATCACTGGCACTTTTTAAAACTATACATGCTACATAGAGATTCTTAATTCCAACCTATCCTTGGATAGTCACACCCTGCCCAACCCATTCCATGTCGGTAATGAGCCACAAAAGTGGCTCAAAGTGATCTGTATACAACAGGTATTTGGGGGTGGAAGAAGTTCAGAAGCTATTCAAAGCCAGGTTTTAATAAGTATCTAACTCCCCCAGCAAAAAGCATCAGCTTTGTCCCACAATCAGAATATAGTGATTTAAACAAACAAACAAAAAAACCAATCTTTGTTTCTTGAACCACATCAAATAATTTTGAAGATGAAGAATGAGGCCTACATGCTTAATTCCTTAAAGAGCACTAAATAAATAGTTTTAATTTTCTTCTCACAGAAATAGTTGCCTCTCCTCAACATCTATTCTACAAACATTGTTAGTATTTTGTAGACACATAGCCGTGAGTCAAGGAAAATTAGGCAGAAGAAAGTCTATGAGAAAGGCAAGGAAGCATAGGAGACAGTGGCATTTTGGCATTAGTTTGCTGTGGTTGAGACATACACAAGAGAGATGGCCAAGACAAAAAACAAGAAACATAGGCAGGGGCCAAATCCTGAAGAACCTTATGTAGTTAGTTGAGTTTGGATTTTTATCCTGTAGCTGCTGGGGAACCACTGAAAGGTTTAGAAAGGTGCTTCTACTAGCAGTGTGGGGGGTGGCTTGGTGAGAGGTAAGAAGAAAGAAGACATCATAACACTGTCTAGGCAAGAACTGTCGAAGCTACATGGTAAGGGTGATGGGAATCTGGGTGATGAGGTGAGGGTACTTGATTCCTGAAGTAAATTTATAGGCTATATTTGCATAAATGGTTAATACAGACCCTCAGCCCTGTTTTGGGTGATTTAAAACACAGCCCTCTTAAAAGTCTTCCAAGTATTGTTGATACTTAGAGGATCTGATAATGTTGTATATACTACAGCACAGTTCCAGCATGCCAAAATTCAATGGATAAATGCCTAAATTAGGACCTAGAGAAGAAAATGTTATGATTTATTTGAGTGTAAAATCAAGTTTATGATTTATCCATAATCTTCCAGATAGTCAACCCCTTTGTGCATTTTGGAATGCTCTCTACTAGCCTAAGCTCCTTTCATATTCTGATATCTTAGTTGTTTATCTTTTAAAGATGTGTTTTAACTTAATTGAAAGGAAAATAAACAGGAGAAGGAGGGAAAGAGAACAGTCATGGAATCTGTGAGCAAAAGTAAGTTAGTTTTCTCCCTACTGGTAAAAGTCACCATGACCTGCCCTACCTTCCTTCCTATGTTTTCCAATTCTGTGCCATTGCAAGTGGATCATGTACAAGGAATCAGGAGATGCAATGTTAAAATAGAATGATGAGAGAGTCCTAAGCCATATTTGCCCATGTTGAAAAAGAGAACTGTGGGACTAGATTAAAAATATTTCTCTACAAAGGCTCAATTTCTAGTCAGTATGAGGAAAGAAAGGATTGCAGAACAGCCTAATATTAAGAAACCTCATCTGAGAACATCTAAATGTTGTAGACGTATTTTAGTGGCTTACTATTCATCTGCAAAATGCATTTGTTTTGGAAAGGATTTTCAACAAGATATTTTAAATAATGGGATCCTTCTTTTGTGCATTTGTTTGTGATTAAGGTACAAGAAAAGCAGCAATCAGTTTCCCAAAGCTATACTTAGTACATAAATCAGGGTGTCCTGATAACCATATACGGATAGCAAGTTCTCAAATGTTTGATTTCAAATTAAATAAATACAATAATTAGCATAAGGACATTCAGCTTGAATTTTCCATGATGTCTCTTATGTTTCAATCAAGTATCAAAATTTTTTCTAAAAAAAAAAAAATTCAGGATTGACTTTACTTTTTAAGGCCTTGAGAGAGTGCATACTGTATCTAGCTTACAAACTATTCTAGCCAGTGTATCTGCAGAGATCATTCTCATATGAACAAGTTAAACTGGAATATAGACAAGACAGCTAGCATTAAGTGCAGAGAAGTGCCAGGGCATGAAATATGCAGTTTCTCAGATCAGCTGAAGTCTGCATTGAAAAACAAACATGGTGTCTGGGGCACCTGGGTGGGTCAGTTGGTTGAGCATCCTACTTTGGCTCAGGTCATGATCTCTCAGTTCGTGGGTTTGAGCCCCGCATCAGGCTCTGTGCTGCCTGCTTCCTTGGAGCCTCGAGCCTGCTTCAGATTCTGTGTCTCCTTCTCTCTCTGCCCCTCCCCGCTCATGCTTTGTCTCACTCTGTTTCTCAAAAATAAATAAATGTAAAATGAAAAAACAAACAAACATGGTGTCAGATTTGCCACTGATCTTTTTATAACTTTAATAATGACCAAGGAGTAGGTCTCTCTAATAGTTTTTAAATCTAAATAAAATGAATCCATTAAAGTTTTGACTGTGTACCTGCCCTGTGTCTAGTGTTATACATGGATCTGTTGTTGTGTAGTATGTGAAGAACACAGAAAATAAGTTGCTAGGTCTCTGTCTTGAGAAATGAATTGTTTGGGGGGAAATAAAGAGACCTACAATTAGCCCACATGACAGGGAAGACTCTAAATGGCAAAGTAGGAAGGAAGAGAAAAGATCAGTGTCACTAGTCCAGTCAGAGAGGACTTCTGAAGACTGGGGGGCCTTGAATGGCAATATCTGAGTCTGGGAGAAACAGATTAGAAGGAAATATACCTTAAAAATGGCTGAAGTAGGGGGAAGAGCAGTGTGTACAGGGGAAACCTGGCCTCACTGGATTAAACAGCATCTCTCCTTTGTGGTCTACATGGATAACAGCTATCAACACTGGATTTTGACATAGTAGAATTTGGTTTGGTTAGTAGCCTTTTAAAAAAGAAAAGCCAAGAACAAAACCAAACAAATTATGAAAAAGCAAACACACAAACAACTCTCTTTTTTGATAATTTACTTTGCATACAAAGACTACAGCTTTCACCTCTAATATCTCTCCTCTCAGGGCAGAAAAATCATATTGCCAAGACAGAGAAGCTCTACAATTTTTACAAGTACAAGAAGGATTTTAGAATTGTTTAATCATTAGTATACATGACGGGTATCAAGAGTTCTTCCCCCCCCCCCCCCGCGCCCAGAATATAATGAATACAATGTGTGTGGGTTAAAATATTTGTTTTATGACTTGACTGTTGCTAGAACATTTTTGGAATTCATTAATACTCCCACCTCGAATATTTGGTAATGATTGCTTGGACTATGAAGAAATGTCAAAATGTAAGTAGTAAAAACAAAGGAATCCTGGTATTACAGATTTAGAATTTGAGCTAATTTGAGTACATGCATTCCAGACTTTGCAGTGCAGTCAGAGATTATATCTGAACACAAAACATACACCTGAAACAAGTAAATTATATTTCATTCCACTAAAACTCAAATTTCACCTTCCCTAAGCATGACTATATGTGTCCCAGCATATCATTATCTGTGTGTGGATCAGTTATTATGCATGATATAATTAAGTGTACAGTTTGTTTCTAGGGCATTGAGGTTTTCAGACCTTTTGTTTTCCTTCCTGGAAGCATCAGAAATAAGTTGAGTAGGTACCAGGGAAATGATTCCACTTTTCTTCCTCTCTTCAGAGTCCAGGGCCTGCCTCTCCCATGGTACGTGATGTTCTGGCCTGACTTTCCTTGCACAGGTTGCCACAGCACTAACAAAGACATGAAGGCTGTTCTTGGTAGAGACAAACTAGGCAGTGGTGAGGCGTGGTGCCAAGGGAGGAGGGTGATAGCTGTGGAAATTTAGCCTACGTGCGGAGGGTGTGCTGGTACATATTTAACAACTGATTCTCCAGAAGAAAAGAAAAACTCTGATGTATAGTATTTGCCAATTTCCATGGTGTAAATACTCCCACATGTCCAGTTTCATACCCTTATCAAGCTACCAACATGGTTTAAGAGATAAATGTGGAGCTGGAAAATGATGCATACTGTTGGCTCTCAGGAGCCAAGATGAACGGGCTCCAGCACACCATTGCCTATAGGCCTCAAGCACTGTGAACCATAGCCTGGCCTTGGACCGTGGAAATGTGTGAGATCACTATTCAAAAGCATAAAATAATAACGTACAACACTATACAAATATTAGTTATAATCATGCCCCAAACTCTCTGAATTTACTTAAGGTCAAAATTTGCAAAACAATAGAAGAGTTGTAAAAGAAAACCAGAAGACTTTAAGATACACTAATTAAGATAAAGCTATAGGAAACCATAGCCCCTTTATCAGGAAAGGCAAAGCATTTTACCATGATGCTGAAACGCAGGTTCATTTTTTAAATCACTTGTCACTCTTTAAGCAACAACAACAACAAAAAGAACACTACAAGAATGTTTAGCACGTGGATAAGGAGGTTCAGAAAATGCATTGAATAGATTTACTAATCATAGGTGTTATAATTCTAAGAGAGCTTTTGATTTTGCCGCAGGCTCAAGTGGTTGTGCTCCAGAGAGCACTAACACAGACATGTACAATGTGCACACCTCTCCTCTAGGACAGCTTACACCTACAGGCCAACTGTAGTGTGGTAGGAGAAACAGGTACACACCCACAGTGTCTCTCCTGGACCAAGATTGAGAGCATTTTGAAATTTCCCAGGATTTTCCCATTAGATATTTTGTAATGTTTGTGTTCATATCACCAAAAAAGGAGACGATACAGTCAAGTAATAATTACATAAGAGTAGCCTTTCAAAAATAAGACAGAAAATAAGAATAATCACAGTAATTGTCTTATTAATATGGATAGCAGATGAATATTTTTTGCAACCAGTGGTAATTTTTCTCAAATAGCCTAATAAACATTAATTAAAATATTAATTAATAATTTAAAATACAGTAAAACCTTGGATTGCGAGTAACATATTCTGTGTTTCAAAAGACAAGCAAACATTTCTAATAAATTTTAACTTGATAAATGAGTGATGCCTTGAAATATGAGTAGTATGTGACACCGAATGTCACATGATCACAACTGAGTCAATGGTTCTTGAAATTCACCTTGATTTACGAGTGCTTTGGATTACAAGCATGTTTTTGGAATGAATTATGCTTACAAACGAAGGTTTTACTATAATTAATAATAATAAATAATTAAAATAATTGATTATTTATAATTGAAGATGTTGGGTAACCTAGTGAGAAAATAGACAAAATACTTGAGCAGGAGAAACCTTGGAATTTATCTGCAAGAATTATTTTTTTTTGTCTATAAATTGAATTTGTAGAATAAATTTCTAAAAGACAAGATTTTAGGAACTTCAAAAATATCCACAACTGTAACTAATCCCATTGCTATTATGAAGCATTATCATAAAGTTGATTTTGAGCTTTGTTGTCTGATGTATTACATTTTCACTTAGTCTGAAAGTCAGAAAATATGGGAACATAAAGTTCACTCTGATTTCTATAAAGACAAGAGCTTGGCAATGGTAAAAAGCAATTTCTGGTCATTGCTTTCTTAAAGAGTTTCTTATAGTGAATATTATCTTAAAATGCATGCAATGTTGAATCCTAAATTGAGAAAGATGGAACAGGAAAATCTTGGATGAAATATAATCCAAATAAAACTGAAACCTCTAAATGATAATTAATTAGAAACACAAGTTAACTAGGCTGGAAGTGCATGTTTATGAGTTTAAATGACCTTTAAAGATGACTCAAAGCCAAATAATAGCTTATTTGTGGACTATGACTATTTAAATGTACTATTTTTTTTGTTCTTTTTCCTCAGGGAACCAATTGTTTATGTTGGTTGTTATAAATACCTTGATTTACCCATGTTATCTAGCTGAAGCCCTATCTTAGCTTTCACTAAGTTTTCAGAGAATTTGTACGTATTTTATCTCATTTGATTTCCCCAACAACACTTTTGCTCTGGAGTGAATATGGTGATGGAAAAAAATCACTAAAGAAAGTATTACCCACCCAAGGAAAAATAACGTCAGTAATAGGTTTAATACATTTTATATGCACATTAATTCAATTATTTTAATTGTTAACGTTTTGTTTTTGTTTTTGTTTTTTTGCTATTATAAACCCTTTCCAAAAATACATCATTTAATTGAGGACTACAGAAACTTCTAGGTTTCTTTAACATAATGCATTTATGAACTCTCTTAGTTTTAAATAATATAATAAATAACACCCTCAACATTCGCCTTCTATTTTCTAAATGCTGAATCAATAATTCGTTGGACATCTACTGTCACTGGCACCTTGGGGCCACTTCAAAGACTCTGACGATCGCACTCAGTTAATAAACTCATTTTCCAAGTCTGTGCTCGGTGGTTTCTCTCCTCTTAAGAAGCAGAAGTGGAAAAGTTTCTGTTGTTTAAGGAATTTGACAGTCCATTCATTCTTTAAGAAACTGTTACTACAGATTTTTAAGAACTGACATAAGTATATTTTACCAAATTTCAAGTTTAGTCCTCTTGATTTTCCTGTTTTAATGGCATCACAGTTTCCCCAGCCATTCAGCTTTTAAATTTAAATGCTTTTTAAAAAATTCTTATTTTGGGGGGCACCTGGGTGGTTCAGTCAGTTAAATGTCCAGCTCTCAATTTCAGCTCGGGTCATGATCTCGTGGTGGTGAGATCAGGCCCCATGTCAGGCTCTGCGCTGGGCATGGAGCCAACTTAGGATTCTCTCTCTCTCTCTCTCTCTCTCTCTCTCTCTCTCTCTCTCTCTCCCTCTCCCTCTGCCCCTCCCGTGTTCCATGTGCACTCTCTCTCTCTCTCTCTCTCTCTCTCTCTCTCAAAATAAATAAATTAAAAAAAAATCCTATTTCTCATCTACCACATCTAATTTCCATTCTCCATGAATTCCATCTATGGGAAAGTTTGCCCATTTTTTTCCATTTCTATTACTAACACCATTGCTACCATTTTGGGAATGTTACAGTATTAATTGAACTCTCTCTTCTACCCTACTCTCTCTTATTCCAATCCATCCAATAAACAGCTTTCTGCTTTCCTAAAGAAATAACATGTTACATAAGCTTTTCATAATTACCACTGTCCATGAAATGAAATGCAAAGTCCTTGCCTTGCATTGTATAGTATTCATCTTAGCACCATGGTGTAATAGTAAAACCAATATTGGCTTTGAGACATGGCTTTAAATCTAGATTCCTCTACTCCTCCAGCCCTGTACTTTTAGGCAAGGTAAATAACTTTTCTGAGTTTCCTTCTCTGTAATATGATCACAATCTTATTGATTTTTTAAGAAATTTAAATAGATTAGATTAGATGTGTAATACACTTGACCCAGCACCAAACACATTATAGGAATTGTTACCTATCCTTCTCCAGTCTGATCACTCATTAAGAAAGTTAAACTGTCACTGATTCTCACAACTCTAAAGCTTTTGTTCACTCAGCCTGCAGTGTGACCTTCAACCTTACACTCACTTATCTGTCAACATCCTATTCATCTTTCAAAGCTAAGCTCAAGTGCCTGATCCTCCCGTGTTTTGCTCTTTTCAGAATTCCCAAACTATATCTCTCACTCTTTTGAGAAAGAACAGTCATCTTGTCCTGCCTTATTTTATAGTTACTTGTGTAGTTAACACCATCTTTCCTTTTAGAATCTTAACTTCTTGAGGAAGACAAAGCCAAAAAACATCCCATGAGTATTCAATAGAGAGAGTGAGAAAGAGAGATCTGGGTGCTTGCCCATGGTAGAAATGCTACATTTGTTGAATAAAGGGAAATATAATTTTTAAGGAATTTTACTTCAAATATGTTACCTACATCACATGACATTTTACATTAACCTGTCTTAACCCTGTCAAGTAATTTTAATTGGCAGATACAATTTGTCATACAAGACACTTTCCAGCTGCTTTCTCTTTCCATTATTTCAACTTCTAAATGTAATTGTCCACTTCTTACTTCTTTCACAAAAGATGCTGTTATGATCATCAAACACATTATGGGAATTTGAGTAATAATTCAGGTCTCAAGGTGAAATAGGGTACAGAAATGAAACGCTGAAAATATAGTGTATTGAATTCTAAAATATAATGGATTTGGAATAAAGGCTAAAAAAAATCTCTGTAAAATGTGCTTAACAAAAATCGAATCCCGTAATAGAGTGTAGAATTACTTTAAAATTTTAGAATGTCTCTTAAGAGTAGTCATAAAAGGCAGAAACACACTAAAGCACATAACAGCATGTTGAGCTCTTAGTTATTTATGTTAATGGAAAGCTTTTGAGCTGTTATTGATGTTAATGGAAACCTCTTCCAGAATTTTCCTGATATTCCCCTCCACAATATAGTTTCCATTCTGAAGCGATTTCCAACACATTTTAAGCTAGGCAGTGAAAATTGGAAGGATCATGTGTGGGTGCCAAAAGTAAAAAATAAAATAAAATAAAATAAAAAAATAAAGCCATGGTTCAATAATACCCAACAATGAAAAGATGGCATATTTGACACATACTGAAAGTTTTCTCCTATTGGCTATACCAAAAGTAGAGCAGTTTTCCTAAGATTTTATTTTCTTATTTCTTATTCTACTTTGAGCAAGTAACATGCACATCTACTTAAAACACCAAAAGCATTTGTTTTAAACACTACCATTTAAAACTATGTGTGTCTAAAAGTATGAGACGTTTGATAAATTAAATTGTTGAAAAATATTTCTTAAAAGACTTTTCTATATATTCTTTTTTATAACTGATGATAGATCTAACCACGAATTCAGTTTAAAAACTATTTTTCTTATATTGCTCAGAGTGCTGCATTTAAGCACTTATATAGTATAGCACTTGCTACTTCAACATGCCCTTACTAAACTTGCATTACTTAAGAGAACATACAAATTATTTTGAAAAATACTGGCTTTTGATCCACTTTTTTTAAAAAGTACCTGGTGTTTATCAAAAAAATAGATATTTTAAAAATGAAATTAATGTAGAGATACAGGTTGACCTTGCCTTTCATGCTAGATGAATTCATCACAACTCTAATCTCTACATTAGGGATACCATGTTTGCCTGTAAGCCTGTGTATTCAGTATGTGGCACAGTGATGACACATGCATGAACAGGAATATCCCCCGAGACTTCAGGTACCTAATCTTTAGCATGCATACAAATCACCTGAGAAACCTAATAACAAGATTTTGATTCAGTGGGTGAGGATTGATAGTTAGGGAGTGTGCTTTTAACAGTAAAATTAATGATCCTAATGCGGGTGGTCTCCAAACAATACTTTAAATTATACTGCTCTATAGGGACAGGGTCCTTGTTTTCTCTCCCGGCTCACTAAAATTCCTGGAATTGGCTGATAGAGGATGGTGAGACTAAAAGCCTATCTGGAGTAGTTTAGGAGTATTCGTTGTGGGGAATATTTAGATCTTGAGGTATTATCTAGATTAAAAGCACAGATAAGTTGCATGGAACTAATACCTTCTCATTAATAGGGAATTTCACAAAAGAACTAAAATTACTTAAGGATACACAAATAGGTAAATATCTTTCTTTTTTTTAAGTTTATTCATTTTTGAGAGATAGAGACAGAGCGTGAATGGGGAAGGGGCAGAGAGAGTGGGAGACACAAGAATCCAAAGCAGTCTCCAGGCTCTGAGCTGTTAGCACAAGAGCCCAAAGCGGGGCTCAGACTCATGAACCGTGAGATCATGATCTGAGCTGAAGTCGGGTGCTTAACCGACTAAGCCACCCAGGAGCCCCATTAAATAGATATCTTCTATATACAGAGCAGGGACTCGATAAATATTGGCTATCATTGTTTTTAACCAGGATTTTTACGTAGAGTAATATCAGGGTTTCTTCTCCCATTCTCTCTGTATATGCTGCTTCTCTGGGATTAGACTGGAAATGGGGAAGAGGAACTATCACCTAGGAGAGACCTCCTAAGAGCTTCTCCTTCCGTAAATCTCTGGGTGATTGATGATATGTTTCATGGATTCCAAGGCAATTTATTTAGTCTATTTGTGATGATAACATGCTAACTGTACTTCAATATGACATGTGCTCTTTTTTTGTAAAAGCGTGTCCTATTTACGTTTTGTGTCCTTACTCAACAAAGAAAGGGAGGAACATTAGCCAATGGAAATACAGAGAAGCGTGGAAAAGCCTAGTATATTTGAGGCACAGCAAGCAGTAATGTATAGATAGAACAAGAGGAAGAGGGGAATAGCAAGTGATGTTGGAGCTACGTGTTTAAATTTGACCCTATAGACATTGGAAAACCATGAAATTCTGAGCAATATAAGTAAGAGTACAATAATCAGATTTTGGTTTTGGAAAGACACATAGTGACAATCTGAAGGATGGATTGGAAGCTGAAAAATAGAGAAATTTAGATTATGTAAAAGATTAGTGCAGTGACCCAAGAGGGAGCTGATGTGACGAAAACCTTAACTAAAGCAGGTTCAATGGGAATATCTTGGTATAGAAGAGAGGAAAGGGAAAGGAATTAGCCTTTATTGATAAACACCTTGAATATACATTACACAGTTTAACCTTTATACAACCCATTTTATAAGTGAAGAAATTAAGGCTCAAGAATATTACATTTCTAGCTATAAATTATATGTACACTAGGGATGAAGCAGAATTTCAAATTCAGGTCTATTTGACTCATCTTTTCTATTATACCATACTACCTCTCTAGCCACATCGATTTCCCCGAAGATATTAGGATCCAATTTGAGAGATACTGAAGCAATCGAACAGTAGGATTCAGTGGCCACAAAGGAGAGTTAAATGAGATGGAGGAATGCAGGGCTTCCAGCCGGGTCAACTGGGTGGATGACCGCGTAACTTATACATGAGTACAAGACAAGAGCAGTTTTAAGGAGGAAGGTTCTGAATTCATTTGGGAACTTACTGAACTTGCAATGCCTGGAGGCTATCAGAATTGTCTAGTAACCATTTGATATGTGGACCAAGAGGGGTGCCTGGATGGCTCAGTCAGTTAAGCATCCAACTCTTGCTTTAGCTCAGTTCTTGCTCTCAAGGTTGTGAGTAGAGTCTCATGTAGAGTCCCGCATCCAGCTCCACAAGGAGCATAGAACCTGTTTAAGATTTTCTCTCTCTGTTCCTCCCCTAGTCGCTCAGATGCACACACACACACTCTCTCTCTCTGTGTCTCTCCCTCTCTAAATAATAACAATAATAATGAAACAGCTTTGGGGGCACCTGGGTGACTCAGATGATTAAATGTCAGACTCTCGATTTTGGCTCAGGTCGTGATCTCATGGTTGAGCCCTGGGTTAGGCTCTGTGCTGACAGCTTGGAGCCTGCTTGGGATTCTCTCTCTCTCTCTCTCTCTCTCTCTCTCTCTCCTTCTCTCTCTCTCTCTCTCTCTCTCTCTCTCTGCCCCTCCCACACACACACATGCTCTCTTTCTTTCTCTCAAAAATAAATGTAGAGGAAGAGAGAGAGAAAGAGAGAGAGAGAGAGAGAGAGAGAGAGAGAGAGAGAGAGAGAAAGAGAGACCAACACCTCAAGAAGAGAAATGGAATTTCAGAGTTCAGAATAATCAATATGTGGGTAATAATCAAAGTCATGGGTATAGATTCAATTATCCAAGACTATAATAGTAGAAAAAGATAATTACTATAATAAAGAGTATAAAATGGGAACCAAAAATGCTATAACTTCTCATCAACCTCGATGCAGTGTTTTAGGATTATGATTACTTTATAAAAACCACACTTCCACAGTTTTAAGAGAGAGGAAAAAGGTCTGTATCAGCAACATGATTTTTAAGTAGAGCAACATTTTATAAATCTGGGCCCTCTAGAAGGGAAAACCAGTTTAAAATGTTAAAAATCCAGACTTTGGAATATTTAAAATATTTAAAGAAATTTAGTTTTGTCATCTTTTCATTCATACCACAGTAAGTAAGGCATATAACAGCCAACATTTATAAGGCACTTATATGTAGTCTACCCTACGCTGTGCTTCACATATATTCATTATTTTAATAATTTCATAATCCTATAAGTTAGATATTATTATTCCTGTTGATCTAGTAAAGAAATGAAGATTCAGAGAGCTTAAGTAATTTGTCCAACTTTAATGTTTGTGTTTATTCTTGGATTTGAACCCAAACTACACTCTCTTTATTATACTTCCTAGAAGATCATTTCCAAGAGAGCTCTTGAAGGCAGTTGCTTAAATTGAAAACTAACACTTAGAATTGTATAACAATTCTACATGGAATTTTCCCTCAAGTGTCAGAAAGTAGTATTTCAGCTGAGCTCTAGTAGCTTATTTTTGCTTATTAGTTTGTTTACCAAACATCTTTTTTTCACAGATAGGATAGAAATAAATGTCAACTGGGGTTTGTTTTAATTTTCATATATCTAAATTAGTAAGGTAGCTCATGCTTAAAATTCTGACTAGTATAACTAAATCAAATTTTGAATCCATGTCATGTAGTGAAGTAGGCTATCATATTGACAGAAAGTTTTCCCAAATACCTTTTTTTCTCTACTGATTAAACACAGTCTCAAATTCTGAAAGAATCCTGGTTCCTGGACTCTTGTAACCATAAGTTGCAACTGCAAGAACCACATATAAAATAAGTCATTGCCTAAGAGATTGCAAAATTTGTTTTAGTTTATTCTCCTAGGCAAAGGGTTTACTTAACTTCTACTGATCAATATATAAGTATGGCTTGAAAAAAACGTCACTTAGCAAATAATTGTAAGTATATACATTTTTGGCATAAACTGTGATGATGGATTCACAGATGTATACTTATCCCGAAACTTATCAGGTTGTATACATATTTACATCTCCATACATCTATGTCAATCATAACTCAATAAAATGATCTTTTAAAATTATCAATCCTCAGGGTTCCTGGGTGCCCAGTCAGTTAAGCGTCCAACTCTTGATTTCAGCTCAGGTCATGATCCCAGGGTTGTGGGATCAAGCCCCACGTTAGGCCTGTGCTGAGCATGGAGGCTGCTTGGGATTTTCTCTCTTCCTCGCCCTCCGCCCCTCCCCCACATGCATGCACTTGCACTCTCTCTCTCTCAAAATAAAATAGTAAGATTATCATTCCTCAAGAAAGCCTTCAAAGTTAGAATATATGTTTCGTGATTTGTGATATAGTTAAAAATTAAGATGAGTTTAGGCTTATGATTATGTTTTACTTCAAGTTTACTTAAAATATCAATGTAAATGAATCTGTTGGATAGTCAATACAGATAAAGGTGAGTTGTGGAAGAATTGTAACAGGATTTGGAAAAAAATTACAATATAAAGACTAAAATTTCAATACAATTAAGATTTCAGAATTTAATCTTGTTATTGTTATTATGGCCTGATGTATATAGTTTAGTTATTGTAATGGTGATGCTTACAGTTATGGTTATGATGATGGTTATAGTTGTGTAATGGTTCAGCCTTTGGAAATTTTATTACACTTAACTATTTCCAGCAATGAATAGATTTCTTTCTAATATGAATGTTGAATAAATAAAAAATATTTATTATATACTTGTTTCAACACTTCACAGGGAAAAAAGTCTTCATCACTGTAATACTAATTTCATTCCTCATAAAACGTTTTTATTTTTTATAACTTCTTCTCCTAAAAAATATTAAGTGCTATGATACATAACTATATTAAGAAATTATTATTTTAAATGTTAGAATTATTATAGTTATCAAATTTTTTGTAGAAATTGGCAAGCACTAAATTGGTTATAATTCCATAACAGCATAGGGCACCCGGGTAGCTCAGTCAGTTAAGCATCCATCTCTTGGTTACCACTCAGGTTTCCACTGGGTTCCTCTTAGGACCTCATGGTTTGTGGGATCAAACCCTGAGTTGGGCTTGGGATCCTCTTTCTCTCTCTTTATCTCTCTCTCTCTCTCTCTCTCTCTCTCTCTCTCTGCCCCTCCCCTGCTCGTGTGCATGCACATTCTCTCTCTCTCTCAAAATAAATAATAAAATAAACATTAAAAAAATAAAAAGAGTTCCATGACAGTATTATTCAATTCACATATAAGCAGCCACACTCTTGGTTAATATTTTGGAAGCAAATACATATATGTAAATTCTACAGAAAATTATCTTCTGATATATTTTTTCTAAGCCATGGGATTAATATCTAACTCCTAAAATTTTGGTAGGATTAAACTATCTCTTAAAAACAGTTTGGTAAAAATTAGATATTTTTCCCCACATGCAGATGGCACTGACTTGGGCAATACATTTTCTTGGTCTATTCAAAGAAGTTGATTAGCTATAAATATGCTAACTGCATCTTTAGACCAGTTGTATTTTCCAAACATAGTCAGCCCACATGTGAAAAAGAATAACTAGATAGCTCTTGAGAACCTAGGCTATCCTATTGCCTATAACAGATTTTACAGAAAAATAAGATGAGCTTTATTTTTAAATGCATTATCATAACAAGTTCCATTTAATTAATTTTTGGCTGAATTGAATTTAAAGATCAAGAAAGTAATTGAAAACCTGTGGTATGGGATTCAAGAGGCATAAAGAAAGTTTTTGTTCTCCAAAATACATATTTTATCCATAGTCTTGCCTGCTAGATCTCTGAAATTGTACCATTGGAAAGTAATTGCTCTACACTAAGCATCATATCTCCAGGGGCACAGAACTAAAGTGCAAATATTCCTGAGAAAGTTTACACATTGAGCTATTAACCATTATTACATCAGTTTATAACATTGATTTCTAATGGTGTGGTTGGCTGAGAGGAGGATCCTGAAAAAAATGGCATTCAGTAAAGTCTTGAAGGATTAGAGAAAGAAACAAATATGTAACAACATAATTTGAGACAAAGGCCCAGAGCATAGAGCTCTGGACAGTCAGGAGCCCAATAAAAGTTCCAAAACTTGGAGTAAGGAATGGCCTATAATGACAAAAATTGCCAAAGGTGACACGGAGAGCAATGAACACACAATTTATCAGTTTTTCACTTAATGTCATCTCTCAGCTGTGAGTCTTGACATACATACTAAATTCACTTTTTGCCATTCTAATTTCATTATGGTGACTTGTCTTCTGAGAGGGCATGTTTATCCTACAACTTTATGTTTTTCATTTATTTCTGAGTCCTGCGGACTTACACAACTTTGGCACATGCATTGCTGATCCATTCCTTATGAGTCCATGCAACTGCATCTGTAGAATGTGCAGTGTCACAGTCTAGTCTGTGATTGAGCATGACATTGTCCTCTTTTCATAAGTCTTTGGAGTGTTCTCTCCATATATTTCTAAAAGCCTGTTTCCCAACTCAAGAATTAAGTTAGAAATTCAGAGGATGACAATATCTCTGAAGTTAAGTCATCTCTAGGAATATCTGACCTGTTTACATTCAAGTGTGTGTGTGTGTGTGTGTGTGTGTGTGTGTGTGTGTGTGTGTTTAAAATTGACCAGAGTGTTGAAATGAAGCTAACAAGATAAAATTTAAGAAAGATAATGTTAGGGTGCTATAAATACAGGTTTGAAACAGTGATTGCACAAGTACCTGACTTGGTAACAAGTCATTTGAAAGTGACCTGGAACTTTTAGTAGACAAGCTTGAGATGAGCCAACAGTATAGCACATTTGCTCCAAAATGACAAGCTAGGCTGCCTTAATAGAAGTGTAGTGTTGCTGAGGGAGCAGTATTCCTGCTGCTCTTGGCCTCATCTTGCTCATTTTTTTTTAATTTTTTTTCAACGTTTTTATTTATTTTTGGGACAGAGACAGACAGAGCATGAACGGGGGAGGGGCAGAGAGAGAGGGAGACACAGAATCGGAAGCAGGCTCCAGGCTCCGAGCCATCAGCCCAGAGCCTGACGCGGGGCTCGAACTCCCGGACCGCGAGATCATGACCTGGCTGAAGTCGGACGCTTAACCGACTGCGCCACCCAGGCGCCCCTCATCTTGCTCATTTTAGAGCTTTGTGTTATAGGTATCTCATTTTAGGTGGTGTCCAGAGAGGACTGGTGGATGGTGAGAAGCTAGAAAATCATATTTAAGGGTAATGGTTGAGGGAATTTACGTTGTTTTGCTGAGAAGAGAAAAGCTTAAACAGAAATGTGAATGTCTTTATATACCAAAATTACTGTCCTATAGTGGATAATTTATAGGGATAGGAGTAAAAAACACTCACTAATCCATGGTCTTATTTTAGATTATTGGATAGATTGACTTTATCATAGTTATGTTCCATACAAAAACGAGTAACATTAAGTATTAGAAGCTCAGTATAAGCCTGTGTAGATGAAATTACTTCTAGTAGCAAGAAAAACTCGGACTTGGTAATAACAGTCTGAGGTAGTGCTAGAAAGAGTAATAAACAATTCTCTGCACTCTGGAAATATCATTCAAGTGTCTATTCAAGTCCCTAACTATTAGCTAACTCAGTATTTTAAATAGCCAAAACCACTGAAAATTTGCATGGGAACTCTTAAGATTTTAAAGCTAAGGGTGACGATAACGTGGTTTAACCCTTTTATAAAGAACGGAGACTGAGAAAAATTAAATGATTTGTATAGGTCATAATACAAACCACCAGTAGATCAGGAACCAAAATTCTGGCCTACTGATTCCTAGTTCAAGTGTCAGGTTTGTTCATTACACTGGTTAATTATTGAAGTGATATTAGGGGCATTGTTTTCTCTTTGTTGTATAAAATATTACTTATAGAAATTCCTCATTTATTTTGAAGTCCCTTAACAAATCATACCTCCACCTCAATTACAGGGAGTATCACCAGAAAGTAATGCATAAATGCTTCTAAAACACAAAAACAGAACTCCTAAAAACTTACATGCTAGACTTATTAACTCTATGCATATTGGAAACTCACTCAAGTCATTTATTCAGGTATTATGTCTATTCAGAGTTACCTAATCCTTCTGAGCCTTTATTTCTTCATGTGTAAAAGAAAAATAATAATGCCTGTATCTTTCAGTTATTTTGAAGATGCAATTAGGTAAAATGGCTTAGCTTTGTGCTTTACGCTAAGGAAAGTTACATAAATGTCAGACATTATTACAATTCACTACTCACGTACTGGAGACGTGACATGGTGCTTCTGACTTCTGCAGGAGTACAGGGATGGACCTTTCCTAAAAGGTCCAGAACCAAGTGAGGGTCTATAACTACTTCATGGCCAGCTATCACCCCATCCATATAGTGGACAGTGATCCTTACTTCCATAAGCCAGAAGTGGAAGTTCCTTCCAACCCCAACATTACTCAGCCTGTACAAAACAAATATCTAGTCACAGAAGAAGGGAAAGAAAGAATCTGAGTCTAACCTCATCCTCACACCACCCTATCACTTGTTTTCTGAAGTAGCCTTTTCATGTTTACCAAATGTCCTTCGTCCCAAATATATACACATTCATAAACCTAAAAATGCTTCACACAAACTCTGTGCCCTCATATTGCTATGGCACTATACCATATATTTATTTGGGAACGAAACTTGTGCATAATGCATAGGCTATATGTCTTATTGATTTAACCACAACTAAGGCTATAATCTTCTTATGGTGAAATTATGGGGGAATATATGTATCGGTCATGGTTCAAGTGAGTTAAGTCACAGGACATAAAACTTGTGCAAATGTAACAATAATATTTTGTAAAGTTAGAGCTGTGTTTTGTATCTTCTAAACTACTCTTCCAAGCGTATCTTTTGATTATTTCCAAAAGCCTGTTCTCCATATTACTTTCTCAGAAAGTGTTACTCTCTACATGGTTATAATGGTAACAAGTCCCGCCTTGGAATGCCAGAGCAATGGGGGGATTCTGGTCTTGGCTCTGCCACCAATGACCTTAAGCAAGATGCAGCATTCCATGTCCTGCATCTGAGCTAAACTATAATATGTCCCTCTACGTCTGACGCGGACTTCTCAATTGTTCACATTCTTACTGTTTCCTTAGACATAGAAGCCATGCTTTTCCTCAACACCGTAATATTAGTCAAATAGTATACCTTCTAAGGGAGGCACAGTCACTTCGCATATCTCATCCCTGCTTGACAGACTGTTGTACTGCCAGCACTGGTTTGGCTTAATCTCTGGTATCAGGCAACTTGAATTTGAACCCTGGTCTTGCCAGCTACTGCTTCTGTGACCTCAGGTACATCTGTTAATGACTTTGTGTCTCTGTTTCCTCATCTGTAATGTGAAGATAATAATGCCTACCTCATGATAATTGTGAGGATTAAGTTAATAACTGTGCCTGTGAAGCACTTAGAATTCTTGGCACATAACAAAAAGATCTGTAAATATTATCTCCTATTTTTATTACTGTTCTTAGAAATCAATGTGTTTTATTCATTTAGTCATCCAGCCATTCAGCTATTTAATTAATCTTGATTAAATATCTGTAACCATTCTCCCAAGAATATGCATTTGTAGAAAAAGTACTGTGGTTTGTTTGTTGTAATTCTGACAGTCTAGAGGAGAATACAAATTCATGTGTTTAAATTTCAGATCTTAAATCTCTCAAACCCCATCTTAAGATTTGAAAACTACTTTTGTATTACCATCTTTTCATTCTAGTGATCTCTCTAAAATGAAAAAATGGGGGGGGGGGTTTCTGGGTGGCTCAGTCGGTTAAGCATCCAACTTCGGTTCAGGTCATGATCTCGCTGTTTGTGAGTTCAAGCTCCGTCGGGCTCTGCGCTGTCAGTTCAGAGCCTGGAGCCTGTTTCAAATTCTGTGTCTCCCTCTCTCTCTGCCCCTCCCCCACTCATGCTCTGTCTCTCAAAAAATGAGTAAATGTTAAAAAAGAATTTAATGAAAAATAGGGAAACATTTTTGCAATCATTTTAATGTTTCCATAACAATTAAACATAGGTTATTCAAGAACTCTTATAAGCCAAAATGATTCTGATATTACTTACAGATCAGAGTGATTTGAATATGCTAAGATCTTAAAGACCAACTGATATCCTAAGTCATGTAATATCCCTAAATACAGGTACACACACACACACACACACACACACACACACACACACCCCTAACCTCAATGCTTAAAATTGAACTTAATATTGAGCCATTTTCAGTTAATCTATTTATAATTCCTCTTTCTTATGTTCAAGTTGTCCCTGACAAGTTTCTGCATTTATATATTTATTTTTGTCTTCCCCTAAAGTAATCAAAGAGGGGTAACATTTTTATTGTTCTCTTTGCTATCCCTGGTACTTGACCCAGTGCCTAACAATATGTAGTCCATAAATATTTGTGGAATTCATCCATTCATCCCCTCAACAAATATTAATTGAGCACCTACTGTGTTCCAGGCACTATTCTAGGTTCTGGATATATAACAGTGAACAAAACACCTTCTTCCAGTCAGGGAAACAATTTACACACAAGATCAATAAAAATAATAATAGAGTATGTTAGACAGTGATAAATGCTAAGGGGAAAAATAAAGGAGGAGAGAGGATAAGAAGTATGCGTGTTGGGAAGGGGTACGGAAAAGGTCTCAGCGAAAAAGTGACATTTTAGTAAAGACTAGGAAGGAGTGAGAGAGTGAGCCACCCACATATCGAGGGAAGGAAATACTTGGGACAGAGAAACAGAATATGCAAAGGCCAATGCAGGATCTTGCCTGACTTTGTCCTAAAAGCAGCAAAGAGGTCAATGTGAATCAGGCATCATGTGCAAGGGAGATGGTGTTATTGAGAGTTGTGAGGGTTGCAGATCTTCTAGGGCTCTGTGAGTCATCGTGAAAACCTTTGATTTTACCTCGAGTAAAGTAGGAAAACATTGGAGAGTCTTCTGAGCAGAAAGTGACATGATCTGATTTATATTTTGAAAGAATCACTTGATTCTGAATTAGGAGTGCAAGGGTGGAAGCAGGGAGACCAGGGGCTAGTGGCTTAGACTAAGGTGGCAGCAGTGGAGGTGGCGAGAAGCAGTCAGGTATGGATGTGTTTGGGAGATAAAGACAATAAGATTTAATAATAGTGTAGAATGAGTGTAGAATGTGAAAAAAAGAAATATGTCAAGGATGATTTCAGAGTCCAGAGCCCAATCAACAGAAAGACTGGCATTGTCATTACCATTTTCAAGAAGCATTGAGGGGGAAAATACTGAGTTCTGTTTCAGACATGTTAAGTTTGGGATTCATCCAGGTAGAGATGACTTTTTGAGTCTGGAGTTTAGAGGAGAGATCTAGGCTAGAGACATTAATTTGGTGGTCATTAGCCATGAGACTAGATGAAATCGTCAGCAGATGAGTGTAGACAGAAAAGAGACATATATGAAAGTATTTTATTACATCAGTTTTTTTTAAGTTTATTTATTTATTTTATTTTTTTTATTTAAAAAAAATTTTTTTTCAACGTTTATTTATTTTTGGGACAGAGAGAGACAGAGCATGAACGGGGGAGGGGCAGAGAGAGAGGGAGACACAGAATCGGAAACAGGCTCCAGGCTCTGAGCCATCAGCCCAGAGCCCGATGCGGGGCTCCAACTCACGGACCGCGAGATCGTGACCTGGCTGAAGTCGGATGCTTAACCGACTGCGCCACCCAGGCGCCCCTAAGTTTATTTATTTTGAAAGAGAGAGAGCATACGCATGTGAGCCAGGGAAAGGGGCAGAGAGAGAAAGAAGAGAGAATTCCAAGCAGGCTTTGCGTCAGCACAGACGCCGATGCAGGGCTCAGTCCCACAAACTCTGAGATAATGACCTGAGCCAAAATCAAGCGTTGGACCCTAACCAACTGAGCCACCCAGGTGCCCCAGTCATGTCAATTCTTATAAAGAAAAAGAAGAACATAATAAAAAGGGCTTAAATCAAAGCAGGGATAATTTCCTTAAATATGAGAAAGTGTTCCAACTGTTAGGCTAATACAAAACGGGGATGGACTGCAAGAGGTTCCATTTTGGAGAGCTTTAAGAAAGGTCTGACAATTGTAGGTCATAGCTGTCTTAGACTACTGCTGGTTGGAGGAGCCTTGCTTACCCTGTCAGAGTGTGACTGAAAGAGGAAAATGAGAGGCACGTGTGTAAAAAGCAACATAGTTTATTATAATTAAGTGTATATCCATAAATATATACATATATCTTCATGATCACCAAAAAAATTAGTATATGCTCATCAAAAACTATTTGGAAATCACTAAAAAAAAAGGTAAAGAGATTCACCTTGAACATATCACTTATAAAATCTAGTATATTTATATTTATCTTCAATCATTTTTCCTGTGCACTTTTATAAAGTGGTTTTATAAGTAGTTTTTTAATGTGATAAATATAAATTATTCTTTTTAAATTCAAGTACAGGTAATTTACTCGGTGGCTTTAATGAATATTTAATATGTACTTCAGTTCTATATTGTGTCTAGTTAAAGCAAATAAACAGAAAAGGAGCGAAAAGAGTTAGAAAGGAGAGAGAAAAAAGAAGAGGGAAGAAAAAAAGAGGAGGAAGGAGAAGTGGGGGAAGCAGAAGAGTTGGAGAGAGCATCAGTGGTGAGATGCCAGGGAGAAGGTTGAAAAGAAAGTTGTAGTAATTTATGAGAGAGCTCCTGAATTAATCTCCATTCATCTTGCCCTCCAACACCGCAGCTGTAGACAGGGGCAAAATGTGTCATATTCCTCCTGCCCTTTTAACTTCAGGTTAGTTTGTTAGTCAATAGGATGGCTAGAGCCGCCTGTGAGTGAGGAAGTCTTAACCGATTGCAGAAGCTATATCTAGATCCCTACAGGACAACGGCCTGAGGGTTCTACCTCTGCCACAGATATGAATCTGTATGAAAAGCAAAAGCCAAGCCAGCTGTTTAGTCAATTTATTCCTGTTCTGTGAATCTTTGATTTTATGTTTTCTTCATCACATTGGTGATAAGTTAGCTGAATTAGTTTAGGGTCATTAGTAATAGGGACAAAATCATTCTAACATAAAAATTTTCTCATGTGTTAGTAATTTTCCATGGATAGACTATAGGTTTACTGAAATCAGCTTTTTAAAAAACATATGTGATTGTTTGGAAATATTATAGCATAGAAGATCATTTCTCTTCACACACCCAAAATTCAGTATTTCTCTCTTTCTCTACCATTAACTAGTTTTGTGATCTTGGCTTACTTCTTAGGGAAACTCAAAGCAGATTTAGCCCTACGTATTTTCAACGTGAGGAGACTGTATTTTGACAGCAGTGTACGAAAGTAATTTCTCAGTTAATATTCTCAAGTTTTCACACTTATCAAAAGAAATAACAATAAAATGCAAGATTATTTATAATTATTTACCATGGACCTGGTGGGCTGTCTCCATAAATTATTACAAGGATGGGTTTGTGGAAGTCTTACGTCAAGAGTGGGAAACCACAGGCTTGTATATCTGACCTTTAGCATGACTTCATTCAGTGACTTGGGTAATATCAGTCGGTTCACAGTCGAATCCCCTATACTCCCTAATTATTTTGGGCTCTCTGATTATACCTGCCATACTCTGTAGTGCAGAGAGTATGGCAGGTGTACTCTCTGTAGCCCAGAGAGTATGGCAGGTATAATACTCTGGGCTACAGAACTTCCAGAACATCCCTCTGCCTTTTTGTCTCTCCCACTTCGTCATGTGTCTGTGTATCCCTTTTCCTTCTCATTTGTGTTCACTCTTCCTAGTGCTTCCCCTGCTTATGTCTTTCTTTGTTTACTTCCTCACATCCTTCCTTTAATTCTGTCTCCACCCTTTCACTCTCTTTTTGCTCTATCTTCTTCTTTCGTGCTATGAAGTTAAAATGTGTTTTGAAACATTTCATTTGTTTACTAACTCTGAGTTACCACTTCTTTGCACCATATTCTTTCTCCAGGACTTACCATTCTTCACAGTTGCCCTACTGCATCCATGCCTTTTTGCCCACCTTCAGTCTACTTGACAGCTCTTCACCCTCTATCAAAATCCTCCAACCAATCCCCCTTTGTTCAAGTGCACTTTTTCCATGAAAGTCTCTTCTCCTAATTCTTCCACTTGGTCATTTTCACCTCTTTGGATGTGCCCAGAAGTATTCACTTCCATGCTGATCTCTCCCTTGCTCATATGAAACATATTAATAACTTTTGGAACTTAGCAAATTATTTCTTATAAAAGCATATTAAAGGCAAAAGTTATATTATTTATCTTCATAGCTTTTATTATACAATGTCACCTTGTACATTAGTGACTTGCATTTACATGATTAATTTAAATCCTAGTGAACTAGATCGAATTTTAACTCCATGAGACAGTTAAAATTTTCCATGAATAATGACTTCTGACTTTAAAAGTGTTTCCACTTTTATCAGAAGTCTTCTTTAGGAAAATTGTTGTCCATATACTCCCAACCATAATATATATCCTCTTTCTTTTAAATATAATATGATAATATAATATTACATCTTTATTCATCTATATTTTAAAAATAGTAAACAAAGTAAATTAGTAAAGCATTGGTAGTTAGAAACATACCATAGTTTTAGTATATAAAAAAGTTAAATCAAAAACAACATCTTTATTCCAGTAAGCAAAAATTCAAGAATTCATGTAAAATTTTAATGTCCATGGGGAAATCTGCACCATATTATTGTATTGTCCCTAGATTTTAGGACCAGGAATTTAAAGTGTTGTACTTCTTTACATCTATTATATCAACTCTTCCCCAACATCCTTCTCACCACCTCCTCTTTCTTTTCCTTTACCTCTCATCTCAGCTAATAGGTTAATAGTTTGCATGGAGTAGTTACTCAGTAATTACCTTATTCATAGCCCTGTATAATTGCCTACTGGTATAAAGCCACATGCAGTGGCAACCCACTCTCATAGTTATTTAAGAATTGAACAGAGAAAAAAGCTCAGTTCTAGGATGTTGCTATTTATACCAGACACTTCAGATCCCCTTCCATTTCCTTTCCTTCTTTCCAAAATGATTCTCTGTTTGGGCTTCTACATGACACCTAAATCTCTACTCAGTTATTACCATCTACCAGTTATGTGCTGCCCACACCACTCAACAGGTTTGTTAGGAAGGAAAGATTGGAAATGGAAGAGGCAGATAGGGTAAGACTCCTAGAAACTGTGAAGACAGAAAGTTCCTATCTTGAAGCCTGCTGTATTGCATCCCCAAGAACCAGCACAACTCCTGGCACGTGTTAAGGGCTTAAAAATATCTGTCAAGGGAATGAATATGTAAGATCAGTATTTGGGTTTGTGTTATAAATGACCAATTATAATCCATTTGCTGATCTCTTCACCCTGTATAAACACTGGGGTTTCACTTTATAAACGCTTCAGAACAGTGTTCTCCTCTCTCTGATGACTCTCTTATTTATCAAAAACATACCCACCTTTTAACACCTGGTGGAGAATAAAAGGGAAATGATCCTAGTAGTAAGAGTGTTTAATTAAATAGAGGAGAGTCAGCTAAGCTTTTCTTTTACAAATCACAATAACAATGTATATTGCTTATACAATAGATGTATTATTTTAATTACAGAATTAAAAACCAGAAGACTTCTGATTCTAATCCATATAAGACTAGATTTGTTGTGTCTCAGGTCTCTCATCAATAAGATGAGCACAGTGAACTAGATCAATACTTTGTATACTTTTTTGGGAAACACAAGTACTTTTGGGAACCTGACGAAAGCTTTGATCCACTCCCGAGTATTTGGTATACAATTTTTTCTTACCAGTGTTTCTAAGGGCCACAGGCAAAACTCCATGTCAAGGTCCCTGGACTAGATGATGTCAAGGGTTCTTTTGAGCCTTATTAACTCCAGAATGGAGTTGTTTTTGTCTCATTCAGCCCCACTCTAGCATTGTGAAAGAAATTAGATGTTTTGCTTTCAAGTATTAACACACACTATATGGTTTGCTCTCGAAGTTTGCAGTAAGAAAAGAGAGCCGCATGCCTCCTAATGAGATCTTAAGCCAAATTAGCAGCTTCTACAAGGACAGCTGTCTATTAGCTATCTATTCTTCAGGCTGATTTCACAAATGTGTTGCTCTATTATTGCTTTAACTTACTCTTTATTTATACTTTGATTCCCAACTTGACTGAAAGGTTTTCTGATGCAGAAACCATATGTGGTAGCCAGCCTTTGGTTTGGCCTATAATGATCACCACCACTGGGCATTCACATCCTTGTGTAGTTCCTTCCCACATTTTACTGTATGGTCCATATGACAAAGAAAATGAGGCAAACGTGATGGTATGTCACATGTCGCTTCCATCTTGAAGGTGTCCTCTCTTGCTTCCTCTCTTTCTCTCTCCCTCTCTCTCATCTCTCAGTCTGAGGGAGGCCAGCTACCATGTCACCAGGACACCGAGGAAGCCTATAGAAAGGCCCTCATAGTGAGGAGGCGTGCTGGCCCACAGCGTGCTGTGAACCTGAGGCCTTCCAACTGCCATGGGAGAGAGATTGCAGCAGAGCCTTCAGCCCTAGTCAAGCCTTGAGAAGATCGCTGCCCCAGCTCACAGCTTAACTGGACCCCCAAGAGAGACCCTAAGCTAGAACCACTCAGCTCAGCTGCATTCAGATTCATGACATTCTGACACTGTGAGATAAATAAATATTGTACTTTGGCTAACATTTTATAATTAAAACCTATTCAAGCAATCTGCTCTAACCCCTTTAAAACAACAACAACTGGGGCCCAGTATAGTTAGGAACTTGCCTAAGGTCATTTAATTAATTAATTAATTCCTGGAAGGAAAAGGATTAAAGCCCGGGTTCCATAATACCTAATACAGTATTATTTTCATGTCCCCATACTGCCACTTACTTTCTATTCAATCCAGTCTGCTCCTAGGTGGTAAATAATATGTATTAATGTTTATACTAAAACAAAATTATTGGTATGATAAACTAAGACTGATAAGTCATAGATGAATTGTTCAAGCCTACTTTGCTGCCCTTTCTCTTCTCCAATGGACAATCTAGTTCATTCATAAACTCCTATCACAAAAAGTTGATAGAGAAAAGTAATGGATATTAATTAACATGTGCTAACTTTGCTGCTTGTGGGTGGTTGTGGTGAGATTTTTTGGTAAGAATAGAAGTTAAATTTTCTGATAAAAATTTTCAGTTAACAATAGATATTAAACATCCAGGTCATTTTTGTGAATAATGAAAATAACTATTTTTTTAGTTACTGCTTCTACATCCTTCTTCAATGACTCCTTATTACCTGTAGCATAAAGTTCATGTTCCCTAAAATGGAAAATAACTTTCCAAGAATGAGACTTCACTACATGCCCATCTCTCCCTGCTTCCTACCTTGAAGGGTATACTTCAGAAACACTAATTCCCATACGTACGTACCTCCTGATACGCCACTCAGCTTTTCCTCATGTGCTATTTTCCAGGAGGGGATGCTCTTGCTGGGTTCCCTTGCCCATTCCCTACCCACTTCTCTAGCCCGGTTCACTACCACTAGCTCTTTAAGATCAAGGTCAAACATCATGTCCTTTAAGATTCTTGCTTTGTCTCTCCCAGGTTATGTTACCTGCCCTCCACCATGGTCCCTCCTTGAACATATTTTTATCACATACTTACCATATTCCATTAAAATTGAGTTTTTGGTGTTGATCTCCCAAATAGGCTGAAATTTTTCAAATAGTAGGTCTCCACCTATACATCTATGTATCCACACAGCATACAATACATGGTCAGTCAATATTGCAATAAATAGTATTCTAGATGCTGAAAACAGCCACTGCAACTTTGAGGATAAAAACATTGTAAGATATTTTTAAGATATTGGGAAAAAAAACCTAAGTTTAGTCGGGTCACAAATAATGTATATGTCTAGTTTTCAAAGATATCTGATTTTTCAAAGAAAAAACCCAAATATTAAAAAGATAGAATTCCAGATATACTGTCTTTGCAACAACTCATTTTTATCCCTCCTCCTTTTTTTTTTTTTAACCTTTTTTTTTATTGGGCAAAGTCCTAAAAGGATTAGAAATAAATTGAGAACATAGCAATCATGGACAAAAGAAAGAACCAATTTGCTAGTAAGCTATTTCTCTTTCAACCTATCCTGCAGAAGTGCTTGTTAGAACAAAGTCTCTGCTGTTTCTTTTATTTATTTTTCTATTTGCTCTGTTTGGATTTAGTGGCCTTTAGAGAGGGAAACTATCTGGCCATACTCCTAAAATTCTCTGACTTATTCTCTGAAATGTAATTGTATATATGTATCTATTCTATAATAATTATGCAGATGCTAATGAACAGAAGCATAAATATTTTAATAAATGTCAGAAATGTGTTTAAAATGCAACCAAATTAAATTTTGTAGCATCTTTAGTAATTTGTATGCAAAATAAACTGAAAGTTTCTATGCCAACTCAGGGGAAGACATGTGGAGATGTTTTGTACAAGGAACGTTGGAATAGAGTTTTTATTTAATAATAGGAAAATAATGCCAAGTACTCATTAGGTCATTTTATAGAGAAGAAAATTTCAGCTGTTTATAGTTCTTCATATGCAAATTATCCCACTGCATGGTTCAAATTCATATGTAAGGTTTTGCTAACAATAGTGACTGTATAGTGATACATGTAATGAAAACCGAAACTATGCTTTGTAGTTAAGCCTCCTTGGTCCATATTTCAACTCCAACAGTTACTAACCATGGAACCTAGAGTAAGTTACCCAACTTTGTGACCTGAAGTTGCCCCATCTGCAAAATGAACACAACTCTGCCAGCTTTATAAGTCTTCCATGAAGCTTAAATTAGGTACTATGCAAAAAGTGTTTAGCACAGTGCCAGGCACATGGTAACCCCTCAGTAGGTTTCTTTCTTTCATTGCAGAAAAAAAAAATGTTATTGAAAAACGCCTTGCTTTTTCCCCTTTAAAGTTTCTTAGTAACTTGTGTTGGCTCTAAGGAGACTGGAAGGTTTGAATCAGTATTTTGAACATGAACTTTTTGCTCTTTAATATTTAGTGATCTTAGTCACAGAGTGAACTTACCAAGCCTGCTATTTAATATCTGCTCTCTGTGAGTTAACTGACTACCCAAGATCTTCCAGAAAACAATCCAGTCATTGCACATAGAGGATTTGGTATGATCATTTCAATCACCAGCTAATTTTTTAACACTAATCTTTCTTAATTAAAATGAACAAAACCCGGGGCACCTGGGTGGCTGTCTTCAGCTCAGGTCACGATCTTGTGGTTTGTGAGTTTGAGCCCCGAGCCCCAAGCTCCTGTCAGTACGTCGGGCTCTGTGCTGACAGCTCGGAGCCTAGAGCCTGCTTTGGATTCTGTGTCTCCCTCTCTGTCTGCCCCTCCCCCATTCTGTGTCTCCCTCTCTCTCTGCCCCTCCCCCACTCACACTCTATCTCTTTCTGTCTCTCAGAAATAAATAAATGTAAAAAAAAATTTTTAGTGAACAAAACCTAAACAGGCCTATGTATAATTTTAAAACTAGAACTTGTATACTAGCAAGCTTATCGGCAGGCCAATTTTCTGAAGGTCTTTTCCTTTCTTTCTGTGAAGTGGGTAGTAGTGTAACTGCAAGCTTACAGCAAAGAGGTATTTTGAGAATTAATTAGGATGGAATGAAATGCTCTGCATCAATTTCAATATTGACATGCATATTTTAAAAAATTAACACTATTTTAGTTATCTACTTATGTTTAGTCACTCAATGAAAATGTTCCTAGTTGTACATTGTGTAATTTTATATAGACTAAATTAGAAGATTTACTAAAATAACAAAATGTATTTCTGCATAGTAAAGTAATTTTAATAGTGATGTTAATGTAAACTGTAAAACCATTAAATAGTACTTTAAAACATCATGAATGTCCATCAACTGATGAATGGATAAAGAAATTGTGGTTTATATACACAATGGAGTACTACATGGCAATGAGAAAGAATGAAATATGGCCCTTTGTAGCAATGTGGATGGAACTGGAGAGTGTGATGCTAAGTGAAATAAGCCATACAGAGAAAGACATACCATATGTTTTCACTCTTATGTGGATCCTGAGAAACTTAACAGAAAGCCATGGGGGAGGGGAAGGGGGGAAAAAAAGGGGGTTAAAATGGGAGAGAGCCAAAGCATAAGACACTCTTAAAAACTGAGAACAAATGGAGGGTTGATGGGGGGTGGAAGGGAGGGGAGGGTAAGTGATGGGTATTGAAGTGGGCATCTTTTGGGATGAGCACTGGGTGTTGTATGGAAACCAATTTGACAATAAATTTAATATATTAAAAAAAAAACAGAAAAAAAATAAAACATCATGAATATTAAGTCTAAGTACAACTTAATCACCATAATATGGATTTATTCTCATCTCCCTTATGGATGAATTATTATTCAATATCCGATCTGCTTCAAGCTAGTTACAAGAAAATTTCAAGACCAAGTTTGGTCAGAATCTTTTCAAAGTCGACAGCACCGCCTTATGTCTATTAAGCATCCAACATTATTTTGTAATGCATTATTGGTACAGGGAGTTGAGCACAATTTCTCAGAAATAGAGACCCCTCAATAGACTTATCTAAGTGGGAAAATAACTCGCTTCACTGCCTACTTCATGATTCAGAGGAGATAAAGCTGTGCACAGCTGCTGACTACTGAGTGCACCTGCTTAAATAGTTATAACGGGATGCATCTGTAGTAAAATTTGGCTTATCTTAAAGAATGCAGCAGATAACTTCCATAATTTTGTCCTTAAAAGATAAATATATGCCTCAAAACTGTTGTTTCTCTCACTTTTTAGGAATTTCTTTGGGAAAAATATCCTTCATAATGATAATGTAGTTTTTAGGGTGAATATTTATGAACACCTGACCTAAATAGGTTACAATTATGATCAAAGATTGAAAAGACATTAAAAAGTATGCAGTTATCCAGACAAACACTATCATTCCAATTAGCAGAACTTAAATTATGCCTGCAGAAAACAGTTACCCTTTAAAAAATAATTATCCTGTAAAGGAAATAGTCATTTTTAGTAAATAGAGTGGTCAATGGCTGAAAACTGAAAAAGAGCAAATGTTATTCTCATATTTTTAATTGGGATAAAAAGGGGGTTTACTTTCATGAGCTTAACATTGATACCTGGCAAGATATTAAGTCATTTTCCATTTCCCAGCCTCTCAGCACTGTCTTACTACAAGGCATCTACAAAAGTATTTCCTCTGAAGGTAATTATTTGTCCTCTCTCTTTCATACTGCTCCTCATCTTTTAGGTCATTTTCTCCCAGAAAAGACTTCCATGCCCGTTTCCTCAAGTGGAGTTAGGCAACCCCCCCCCCAAGTTGCTCTGAACCTGCCCCCTCTGACTTGTTGTAGTTTACCCTCCACCCTCAACTAAACTGTTAATTCTCTGAAAACATGGACTGTGTGGAATGTTTACTATTGTAGCCCGAGTCTGGGGTAGGGAAGGTATCAAGAATATTTGTGACATTAGTAAAAGAATGAAAAAAGTGAAGACCTCAATCTTTCATAGTTTTGTATGATGTCTTCACTATTCATGCAAACAAGGGAGAAAACTATCCACTGCCTAGAGATGCCTCAATATGAACCAGACTGACCAGGCTCTTATCAGAAGTACAGTTTGAGACACTATAAAACACCAGAAGACTATCCGAGGATCAGGCTACTGGCACTAAAACAAAGTGAGAGTGTATTCACCAACTTTCCACTTCTCCCCACCTCTCTCCCCCTATGCGTTTGTTCTGTCCTCCCTTCAACACTAGTCACTGAGTCCAGGATCAATCTTAGATGTGCTACTAAGTAAGTAGATTCCCTATCCAAAAATTATCAGCCCACTGCTTGTTTTTACTAGTACAGCTCATTTAATTCTTAAAGACTTTTCCTGTCTGTATCTCCTTTGCATGCAGATATTCCTTAAACCAATATCAACTAATTATCATTGTTTTCTGCATATAGTTTTTGATATGCAGGAATTAGTTGACAGTCAGATGAAAATAATTAGATGCTTTGAGCATGCCTCGCCAATCATCCTTCCAGGATTACCAGCTACCTGGGCCTGCTTAGATCATCGGCCTCTACAATAAAATTTTTCCACCCATCCCTTGAAATTACCTAGAAAAACATGAAGTCAAATAGGTTCTAGAGGCCAATACTTTTTTTTTTAATATTAGAGAATACGAGAGAAGAGGGAAATGAGGTGTACTAGTCTTATTTCAGCAAAACTTTTCATTCTTGCCTGCATTAAATTTTCATGATCATTTAGTAATCAATTTCTTATCCATAATTAATTTTAGATGTGTGACAGCTTAAGATAAAATATATCTTCCTCTACCACTGGGAGACAAAAGGAAGAGTAAGACATGATGCTTATCTTTCCAGAACTTACATTTTTTAGTGGCATTGCCAAATGCAGAGACAGAAATGTAAGACAAGGCAAATGTGCTACATATGGCTGGAAAAGGCAATTCTATTTAACGTCTCCAATAAGTGACCTCTTCAAAGGGTATTGAAATTAATTCATTAAATTAGCACTTCTTCAGGTTATGCTAAATTTAAAATTTTAAATAGTTTTTGGTCAGTAAATAAAACTTGTTCTTTATTGATGCAATTGAAATAACTTCAAACTTTGGCTCTAGCTACTAAAAGTCAAAGTTTATTGTTTTTAGGTACATAAGTAAGAATTCTTCAATCACATTAAAATCCTAAAACATTTTTAGGTTAATGGTTGGGAAATGTTTTGGTCAGTTTCTAGTTGCAAATAATAGGTACTGGACATCACTTCACATTATGAAAATGGTCCTTTAAGCTGCCCAGAACTCAGAAAAGAGCTTCAAGCTAAACTTAAATCTCACTGCAAATCTTTGGATTTCAGCCCAGCTTACATCTATACCCAAAATGCTACCCTGCTTATCCAAAATCATATGCAGCCTCCTGACTTTGGCACAAATTCTTGGTTCAAGGTCATTCTTAAAATATTGCTTCAGGTCCATTTTGTAGCCTTTTTATTTGGAACAAACAGCTGAGTGGAAGCTTGATTTAGTTCTTCACTACACCATAGAGAGATCCCTAGGCAATAACTCTCAAATTGAAATTTAATGAAATTTAAATGTTTTACCTAAATCGGAGGGGAGAGTTGGGGGGCAGGAGCAGTGTATTCTGTTGTCAAATAAGTTTGAGAAACCATACAGAATCTCCTGGAGTTTTGCAATTTATATTAGTATAAATTAGGCTCCGAGAATTTCTACTGTGAAAACTTGCTCAACTTTATGTAACCTAATATTTCCCAATGAATTAGCCATAGAAACTATGCTGCACACAACACCATAGTATCTCGAGGGACACTAGTGTTCTAAGAAACAAAGTTTGGAATTGCTGCTTTAAGAAAAATCTGCATCCTGAGTTGATTCTGAATTTGATCCCAAAGCATTTTCTCAACATTATCTACAATTACCTCTAAATTTCAAATAGGCAGATAAATATAAAATATTACATGATAATTTTAGCATAAGTATAGTATTTAAGGATATTGAAATATACCTAATTTGTCTTATATTAATCATAAGTATAAACTGAGTTTGAGTATAGTCCTGATAAATAAACAAAAATTATTACAATTTTAGGCACAAATTTAATGGATTCAAACCTGCTATTTGAGTGTCATCTGCAATAATCTGTTATTTCAACCCCTCTGTACACTATTTAGTTTTGTTTTGATCTCAGAAATTCTCTCACTATTGTCTTATCCATTATTGCATCCCATTGCCCTTATTCCTTAAGTGCATCAAAAAAAAAAAAAAGAAAAAAGATAACAGCGCCATGTTTTACGAGGATCCTTTGTGTTTAAATCCACCCTAAGCTTAAAATGCAGAATCTAGGGCACCTGGAGGGCTCAGCTGGTGAAAAGTACAAGTCGATCTCAGGGTTGTGAGTTCAAGCTCCATGTTGGGTGTAGAGATTACCTAAAAATAAAATCTTCAAAAAAATAAAATGCAAAATCCATTTATTTTTATATAAAGTCCTTTGTTCCTTTCCTCTCTTGCCTATTTCTTCTCCTGTTTGCAAAGATGTTGTCAATCTACTTATTCTCAGAAGGACACTAGCTAATGGTTATAGCAAGTACTCATGCCCACTCCAGGAGAAGTGATTACGTTCTTCTGCAGGGAAGTCGACTGGAACAGAGAATCTCTAGAGCCAATTCTCCCCAGTATGCATCACATCTTTTACCTCTAAGAATGATGTTCTAAAGGCAAATTTTACCTGGACATGAATATTAGATAATTCATTTATCTGCTTCCTCATCCGAATCCCTTTGTCTTTGTATTTTACTACACAAACCCTTTTGTGCAGCTAAGGTAAATAGCTTTAATGACATTTGCTTTGTTAGCAAATTAGGTATAGCTTCTCCACCTAAGTCAGGGGCAGATATAATCTCAAATGTAGATATAAGTCTTGGTCAAGAAATGGTTAAATGTTCAGTGACTCTTTAATGTGGCTTTCTGAACCATGTGAAGGGCAGAGGATTTTCATTTTCCAACCTATTTTGTGTGTAGAAAGACTGGATATGAACCTGGAGTACATTATACTGAGTGAAATAAGCCAGACACAGATGGACAAATACTACATAATGCTTCTTACAGAAGGAATCTAAAATAGTCAAACTCATAGAAGTGGAGAGTAGACAGGTGGTTGCCAGGGGTTTGGGGGAGGGAGAAATAGAGAGATATTAGTTAAAGGGTCCTAACTTTCAACTGTGCAAGGTGAATAAGTCCTAGAGATACACTATGTAGTGTAGTGCCTATGGTTTATACTGTTGTATTGCATATTTAAATATTTACTAAAAAGATGGATCTTATGTTAAGTGCTCTTATCACAAAATAATAAATTAAAAGGCAAGAGGGAACTTCTGGAAGTGATGGATATGTTTATGGCATAGATTGTGATCATAGTTTCACAGATGTACAGATTCATCAAGTTGTGTACATTAAATAAGTACAGATTTTTATATGTCAAAATACCTCAATAAAGTGTTTTTAAAAAAAGAAAGTTTGGAGATGGTTCAGAAAAGGAATTTGTATGGAAGCCCATTTCATTTAATGAATTCTTTTTTTCTCCATATTACTTAGATATGCACAATCTCTGCATTTTCTTCTGTGTGCCATATGTGAAATTAAAATATAGAAAAGTATTATATTCCAACAGTCATGTAAAAGAAGCTACTGTGCTACCAGAAGTTTTGATACAGAAAAAGAAAGCTAGGATCCTTAGAAATAAAAGAAAGCTTACTTTAATCCCAAACTTACACAGAAAACAAACCTCTAGTTTCATATCCTTCTCAGTAATCTGGATAGACCCTCTAGGATTCTGGCTTCTTCCTGCCCTGGGTTTTCTAGACTTGAGGTTGTCTCTTTAAATCACTGTCTTGAACTCTGTGGGGTGACCATAGGAGGTGAGAGCCTAATTTGGGGACATCTGAGTCCATGGTCATAAGTGGCTCATTTAAGTGCCAAGTAAGCTGGCTTTGATGTCTGTACTCCAGGTCCCCTACTGCATCACCACTTGAAAGTGTCAGAAGAGATTCAGATCTGCCTGTCATTCTGAGACTGTGGCACAGGACCTATTCTTCCCTGCAATGAACTCATTCACCAAAGAAGCCTTTTTACATAGTAGCTACAGAGCTGTCATCACATGCATTTCCAGGCCAGTTCACCAAATATTGGAGCCACAGAGATTTGTCAGAGAGGTCAAATGGACCCAGAAGAACTTCCTCAATGCATAATTCAGACAGTCATTCCTGTTAGGCCCATTTTGAAATCCTCCGGGGTGTAAGTTAACTATGGAGCCGTCCCGGGGTTCCAAAATAATCCTGGGACACCTGAGGGGATCCAGGCTGAATTAGAACCCTTGGTCCCATTAACTAGTGGTTTTTTAACTTCATCAGCACAGTAAAATCACTAGAACACTTTAACAAACACCGATGCCTGAGTCTTTCCCACCTACTCAGGATTCTGACTTAATTGAACTGTGGTCTCCCAGTAATCTAACATGAACCTTCGCTGTGATCCAGGGCTTCTCAGGTTTGGCAGCGTGTCACAATTATCTGGGGAGCTTTTAAAATTCCTGGTGCCCAGGTTGCGCTCCGAATGAATTAAATACGAGTCCTTTTGGGTGGAACCTGGCATCAGTATTTTTTTTTAAGTTCCCTAGCTGATTATAATATTTAGCCAGGGCTGAGAGGTAGGGAAACTTGGAAAGGGGAATTTTTTTATATATCTGAAAGCAGACTTCTTGCGTTCTCTCCAATTCACTTGGGTCTCTGAATGCTCTAAAACTGTAGGCTAAAGAGTTGTAATACAGCTGAGTCACAGAGGAAAATACATGTTCATATGCTCTGGGTTGGTATATAAATGAAAATGATGGTCAGTTCAAATAAGGATTTACAAATTAAATAAGAGATACACCTGTGGCAATAAATTATTTGAATTTTGCAAGTGCCAGACACTTGTATTAGCCAGCCTCCCTCAAAAAAAAGAGGAAAACTATACAATGAAAAATAATCTTTATTATTAGAATTCTCAAAGGGTAGCTGATATTTCCAAATCTGCTCCCCAGCAGTTTATCCATCTTCCCCTAATTTAAGGCCTTGACAACTTAACTTACTCAAGGGAATGCAGGCCACCAGTTCTACAGGGTACCATTTTGTCAGTAATTCACAGATTGTGGGTCAAATCCATAGATATGTTCCTCATTGTCTATTTTTTTAAGGTGGTTGCCCTGGTTTTCTTATTTTGTTTTGATAATGTGAATTATTGTTCTTTTAGATAAATGGCTAAGAGCTGTTTGGAGCATAAGCAAGTTTACTGTCTCCATATTTAGAGGTGGTATGTATATTCGCTAGCTATTAGCAGAGATTTGTGCTGAGTAGGATCTTATCCAAAGAATTGTTGACAACTGGATTGCTGAAGATTCTGTGGCCAAAGTCAAATCCCACAACACTGTGTTTATTTGCTTTTTGCCAATTGTTAGGCCATATCCCGTCACAGTCTAACAATCCAAAAGAGAATGTTGCCAAATCATTGGCTAGCTTTCAGAATGGCTAACTCTTTGCTTGCTATGGAACTTATAATGCTTAATTCTACTAAGTGAAGCATACTTTTTCTTGAATCAGTGGTTTAGCACAATTGAGGATTTCTTCTTAAAAGGAATGGGTGATATTGACCATTGTTGAGAAGAGTAACTGAATACCAAAAGCAAGAAAATCATTTTGAGAGACTGAGTTCTTTGTTCCGCATCTGCCTTGCAGGGCGGTTGACAGTTGCCCAGTGCACTGCTGCCATCTCTCACTTGGCACCTCGAGTCCCAGCTTAAACAGCAGTGTTATTTCTGTCAGGTGTGGACTGATTGACTCTGTCTGTTGATGGAGTGCCTGGTCCAAAAATTATCTAAATTTACCCTTTCACCTTGTCTCCAAGAAGAGAGCTCTGACGACAGCAGTAGAAGTGTTGACCATCCATTACAAATCCCTTTAAGATGTTATTACTGGGCATTTTATGCTTTTATTACCCTTATTATTAGTTCAGGTTAGGTTCCAGTTGCATTGCTTAGAAACATACTGCAAGGCTAAATGTGGAATCATCAGAGAAGACAGACTTTTCTTGCCTCCTGGGTGAGACTAGTATGCAATCTGAGGACCAGTTCTCCAGTGACAACTCCTCTCTCCTCAGTGTCAGAAATGTGGTCCGGCATCTCCTGGCCTCTCATGAATTCCTACATTTATATAGTTGGGTCTTACTTATCTGTCTACTAATACAAGGCTTATTTTTATTGGGTTGCTTGGTGTGCTTTTCCTGCAATTTAGTCCTTCTAATCTAAATTTAAAATACTTCACAAGACAACACTATAAATTAAGACTGAAGTGAGATCCTCACAACCCAGGATAGCTTCAGTAATTTTTAAAATTTCCTAAAAAATGAGACATGAGCTGTCATATCTGGCTCCATACCACTCCCCTTGTCTTCCTCTAGGCCTTCCATCTACCTACCCAACCCAATCTTTTGGAAACAAAATTATATACCCATATTTTTTTTTACCTCTTCTACTCACCCCAGTCCATTTTCTTAGCAATATCACATTTTTATGAAGAGGTTATCCTTCTGCTAGTGAAGTAAGCAGTCCTTCAAAACCTATTAATATCATCAGGTAATTTTCCTCTTCATCCAAAGCAAAGCCACGAGAAAAGAGTGGGGACCTCATAGTAACTCAAAGAACAATTATGTTTCACACAGCTGACATCTAACTTTTCATGCAAAATTTTATCATCTAAGATATTTAAATCTATACATTTTAAAAGACCTCCACAGAAGGCGTTTAACAACCAGCTAACAAATTTATGGGATCAGAACACTGAAAATGAAATTCAAAGTGCTATTCTGATGTATCACACTTTCTGAACTCTGCTGCATTTTACTCCAGTAGACAATCCAATCACTTTTTACTCTCATTGTAAATAGGAAGGAAATATCTCTTGTTCATTTGTTCATTCATTCAGTTAATGATTGAGGAATGTTAATAGTTTTCATATTTATAATTTCAAGTTTTTTGTTCTTTGACTTCTTAAACAAATTTTATTGAGCACTTCCTTTGTACCTGGATACAGTAGCTTCAACTTCACATGTGTCAATTTGCATGTTTTATGTAGGGGACATTCACACTTAAAATTAGTAAGGCTGCCCCTTAAATAACAGGAAATGAATATCAGAATTCTCTTCTAATAAGTTATTCTCCATATTTTTCAATGAAGTAATTACTTTTGTATCTTAGGATTTCCTGTTGACAATTGTGGATTAACTTCTTTTTAACTATGGTGAAGCCTGACTGACCCCTTCTTCAAGAGGATAGCAACACAACCTGACAACAGTTTTAGGTTTTACTTAAAGGATCCCATTGAAAGCTTCCCTTTCCAGGAGAATTCACCCTATCAAGAAAGTATGTTTATATATACAGCCTATGAAAAGCTTATAGATGTGAAGACTATATAATATATACCATGTCTTTATGAACATTAGTATTGTGGCATTCTATTTATGATACAGAAAGAGTTTCTCTCTCTCTCTCTTTCATTTTCACTGTAGAATTAGAATAGAGGAGAAATGGTGTGCCAGATTGGCCTTATGGTTACTCAAGGTTAATGCTAAATTGTGTTTCAGATATAAAATAACTTTGGCATTTTGTGTACGCCTACAAATGCCGGAGTTTAGTGGTTTTTAAGAAACTTTAACACAGAATAAAACACATATATGAATGCATCCCAGTTGTAGATATTTTTCATCCCAAATAATTACACATGCTATTCATTTTCACTGGATTTTACTTCTAATTTTTCACTTTTTCATTATTTGACAAAAGCATTCAAAAGGAATTAGTGGCCATGTAGAAGAATTCTACACAGTGTTTAGATTTGATAACCATATTGGTACAATTTCAAATTAGTTCCAATGGCTCATCTTATAATGGAGATAATATTCACTTATCTCACTCAAAGTATATAATAATTACATAATGAGTACTTAGATCTGTTCATACTTATGTTATGGTTTAGAATAGAATAGACTGTAAGAACTAGTGAGTGTATTAGAGATCATCTGTATATACCCCATATCTTAGAGATGAAAAAACTGAAAATTGGAAAGAATTAAAAATTTTTCCAAAATTACTCACAGATAGGGAATAGACCTATGCATCATAACTTCCACCTGGGCTCTGTCCTCTTGTCTCTTCTACCAGGTTCCATTATTCATGATAAATCTCATAACTTTTAAATAAATTGATTATAATCCAAATTCTGTTGCTCATATAGAAGTGGCTATCCACAGAACTTTTCTCCAAATAGTCATTTCTTTAGCTAAAGTTTAGTATAATCAGAACAATCTTCCAAGACTAACATGATAATTTTACTAATACCAGTAATAATTAAACTATAACTATTAATAATCCATTAAAAAGGCCTTAGTGTTCTATATCAATTATATTTAAAAAGAAGATCCTCTCATTTTCATATTGGAAATATAATTCCCCAATTTCCCACTTATTGGCTCGTTAGTTAAGAAGCCTAAAAACCAAGGCACCTGGGTGGCTCAATCGGTTGCGTCCAACTCTTGATTTCAGCTCAGGTCATGATCTCATGGTTCCTGCATTAGGCTCTGTGCTGGCAGTAAGGAGCCTGCTTGGATTCTCTCTCTCCCTCTATCTCTGCCCCTCCCCTGCTCGCTCTTGCTCTCTTTCTAAAATAAATAAACTTTTTAAAAAATCCCTAAAAACCATTCATTAAACAAGCAACAAAAGTTTCAAGTACTCACTGCAAGCCTTAAGCAAAATGCACTGCAAGTGCTTAAGCAAATGTTTACACCATCATCCCCACGCATTCTTTTTCAATTGACTTTAATATGCATAATATTATAAGATGATAAGATAATAACATTGTTCAAGTGCTAGTAATACAAACCATTTATTTTCATTCAGGGACTTTAAATTCTTACTATTTATATCCAATATTCTACCTTATTAAATTTAATACTATTGACATTGTTTGTTCATCATAACTTCTAAATGACAAATCCAACCCTGATATTTCAATAGGACAAAAATAACTAATTCTTGGAGAAAATGTAAGGTACACTAACAGAAAATCATGGACTTAACATCTCTTGCAACTCACTTTTATTTCTTCCTTCACATTTACATTTCTCTTAAGGTAACACAAAATTATGGCATGGAAGATTTAAAGAAAATGTTAGGAGGAACCTATTTTCTTGCTTAGGTAATTAAACAAACAACCTAATACAAACTCATTCTGACATGAACAGATGGACAGATTCCCTTCTGTTTTATAACTGTATACAATTGCACAAGTCCCTGAAAGCATTTTTGAGCACAGATTATGTATTTTACACCACAGAAATATTCTTTCAAAGAAAATCTAATTGTTTTTTTAAAATGAATTTTCTGTTCCTCACACTAATAAGTTTTTGTTGAGCATTTACTGAGGACTCTTTTAGAGTTCCTAATGAGTTTTGCTTGAGGACAGTGATTTCCATCTCAGTGTGAATAATATCATTTATATTTTGCGTAACTTACAAGCATTTTGACCGTAGGACATAGGGATTATATTTTCAAATTGGCTTGGGTTATCAGCTCCAACCATAATATTAGTAGATTTGACCTGTTCCCAGAAGATGTTATTGGAAACATAGTTCAACGATCCCAATTTAGAGAAATTAGAAGATGATAGGTTTTTTTTTCAAAAAATCGAAAAAGAAAAGTAAGAAAGCATGTCACTTGAAAAATGGTTCTTTCACAGATTAAGGTTCATAAGCCGTGCTATAAATAAAAGACATCACTTACTATAGTTGTTCTTCATCTCTTGGGTCCCTTTGACTTTGCCTCGTTTATCAATCCTCAGATACCACTGTGTTCGACAGAAGAGTCTTCTCACTCGTATATCCCCTCCTTCCATGTAATCATAACTTCTTGTATGTCGCTCAGGGCTGGAACAGTTCACATTTGTAGCCATTTGCTCTGGAGTCATGTCATTGCAAGCTAAAGATATAGTGCCCACTAGACAGATAATGTGAAAGCATGATCTGTAGAGCAAAGTTGGCAGGATCCATGTCAGTATCCATTTGCGCATTATAGTGTAGTGCTCCGGGTGTTCATGAATAACATAATGAAAATTAAATCTTGAGTTGATTGTTGCTCCTAGGTCATTGACCTCTTCCTATCTGTGAATTGTAGATTGATTTAAGAAAGAGTAGTTGTTTTTTTCCAAATTGTTATCCTTATCCTTTTAGTTCCTGATAACAATACAGGATTCCTCCTTAAATAACTCTCAGTTGGTATTTCCTTATAAAAACAGGTTGCACTAAGTTCAGTTGCTGCGACACTGTTTACTACTGGACTTCTGTTTGCCATGAGACATTAGGAATAGGGAGGGGAGGCAAGGGAAGATGAAACATTGTATGTATAAATGTTAGTGGGTAAATAGTATTATAACATGCAGTGTAGTTGGTACTGTGAAGGCACATTTAAAACAACTTTCACAGAGGATGTCAACATCTTTATCTCTCTATATGTAGATTTAGAAAAGTTATACATTACTAGAGACAAATCAGAATATGATTGTACCATTTATTCTGATTGCTGTTTGGTAAGAAACATCCTGCAATTAGAGCTATTGATTTAAATTAAGTCCTAAAATTACTACTAACAAAGTATAAACGCTTTCCCTAGATTTGTTTATAGTATGCTTTTATGTTTGTGGTTAATCAATTATTTTCTCTTGAACTACCCACATTTCTCAAGTTAAATGCCAGTATTGTCTGCAGAACTTTATGTAAAGTTCTACAGCGTAATTGCTATAGATAATTACAAGGCTCAAAAATCTGGTAACTTTACTTTTCCCCTCAGCACTAAAACAAGAGAAAGAAGTAAACTACTAGAAATCCACTCTGCATTATTTTTAAAAACAAATAGCAGTAACTTACTTGTTCTGTTGATAACAGCTGGATGCACAAGAATTCCATGTCTGTTGTCTGCCTTGTGCAACTTGAGCCTCTCTACTGTAGCTACAAACTATTTCTTAGCTGAGAAATTCTCCAGCAGAATCATAATTGTTTCCATAAATCAACAGGCAAAAGGATTTTCTCTCTGTGTGAGAGCGTGTATGCTTGTGTGTGTGTGTGTGGAGCCTTTTTATTCAGGGCTTTTCGATAAATACCTTTGCTGACCTCATTGGAAGCAATTAAAACTTAACCAGTGAGCTGTTAGTTGAATACAACAGCAAGAATAAAAGAGGCTTATATAGTATTCATTCAATGGTCATGAGAGGGAGCTATGAACATAGTTTATGACTAAATCTACCAGTGGGTACCTACTCTGTAGAAACAGATCTCCGATTCTGAAACAGTTAAAAGGGGAAAAGGAATTTTTTACACCATCTTTACAATGTAGCAGTTGTATATAAGTTGAAAAATATTCCTTTGAACATATATATAAAAGGGATTTTTGCTAGTTAGAAAATCTTTTCCATAGCTTTATGATACATGCATTTCTCCTATTACTTCTTTGTACTCAGAATTTTAGAATAAAACTAATATGTGTTTATTAACTCACATCTTAGTGCTCTGAAGCACTGTGTAGCTGAGTCAAGGGTATAGCTTTTCATGCAGAGGTATTTGACCATTGTATATGAGTATGTTTTTTATGTTTTATATTCCTAGACTGAAACTTAGAACATCTAGTTTCTTATTTGAGCTGAGCCACTAATTACCAGTATGACCTTGGGCAAGTCACTTGGCATTTCTGAGTCTCAGCTACTACATTACTGCATTTGTAAAAATAGTGCATTAGTCTGTGGTGCCCTGTAGTTTTAAAATTCTATGACTTGGACTTATACTAACTACTAATATAAGGAAGAAGATGCATACTTTCAACAATTGTAATTCTTAAAAATTAAAAATAAATAAAATGGTTTTACAATGGTTATCAATGTTTGACTTTTTCCTCAGTAAGAACATTGGCACAATAAATAAGTGTTACTCTAGGGATGAATTATAAGAGCTATAGTTAATGTAAGTTAAGAGAAAGCTATTTTACTTTTCAGCATGAGTTTTCCTCCCCTTTATTTCCTGTTCTGGCCTATAAATAGTGTAGTGGCCCAGTATTTTATTAGTTATTTGCTGCAAAATGATTGCATTGTTAATCTAAATCAATATTTAGGAATGTATATTGAAATTCTCTTTCCCATGTTCATACTCCCAGCACACACACACACACACACACACACACACACACACACCCCCACTTGAAATGCACTACTTTACCACCAGGTGGTGCATGTAGACCAAATAGGAAAAGAAAATTAAGTCCTTTCAGATTATAGTGTATGTGATTTCCTTGCTTTTGGGCAACAAAATCCAGAGCATGGAATAGGTTAAATGTACCAAGTTACTCTTTAGGCATCAGATATTGAAATTTGTAAGTTTATTAGAGCAGAGGAGCATGGAACCTTCTCTAATTGCATCTGTTGAAAAAGCTAGATAAAAATTCTATCATGTATTTCTCCAAATGGAGGAAGAAGAGAAGGAAAGAAAGTATGATGTTGCTGTGTTCTGAACCATCCCTCTATGGGCAACAATAAAGAGCAGTGTCAGAACTCCTGGAACTTGGATATTCCTTCTAAAGTGAAAATTGTTAACAGTCAGTTCACATGTAAGGATTTTCAGAAGCTACTAAATCCATCTGTTCCATACTGACCCTACAGATTTTAAACTAAGAAATCAACAGATTAGAAGTCAAAATTTGCTAATTCAATGCTCAAGACTTAAAGAGATGGACAGTTTGTTGATAAAAGTGCTAGGGCCTCCTTAAAATCTGCTAGATAGAGTTAACTGTAAAATTGGAAACAAAGTATAAAATTGTGATCTCTTCACTTTACCTTCATTAGATGTTATTGTACTCTGTGATTTGAAAATATAATCCCGGTAGTATTAATGAGTGGCTTAATCTCGACAAGGGAACTGTATTTAAGTCTTTTAAGAAACAGTGCCTGATACTTGCCTAGTTTGATATGGGGATAGAATATGTAAAAAGAATACAGAGGATCTATTTCAACAAATATCATGAAAACATTAACAGCTGTTTAAGTATGATTACTCACCATCTAGTTTTGCTTAAGCAACCTCTGTTATATCCCTATTTCACAAAGAGGTAAATGATAGAAAATAGCTTTTGTTTAATTAATTTTTCATTTCAATAATTTTAAACCCATGTCACATTCATAAGTATGTATAATGTAATCAATAGAAGGGAACATCAATCATTAAATATTTTCATTATTTTACCTTTTTATGTCCTATCCTGTTCCGCATCCTCTTAGCTCCCATTCTTTATCAAAAAGTATAGACAATCATTGTTATTGGTTTCTTGTGTATCTTGTCAGAGTTTTCTATGCATATACAGGCAAGTTGAATACATATGTGTGAATACATATATATATATATATATATATACATATATATATATACATATTTTTTACTTTTCCCCCTTTTATACAAAAGTAGCATGCCATAGACAATATGCTGCATGTTGCATTTTTTACTTAATAAAAATAGAAAGTTTTCCCATTACTATTTAGTAAATTTCCTCATTTTGTTTTACAGCTACATAGTACTTCATTAATGGGTATATCACAATGTATTTGTCTAGCCTTCTATTGATAAACATTTAATTTTTTTCCAGTCATTTTCTATTACAAAAAAAAAAGCTACAATGAATAAAGTTATAAATGTGTCATTTTTTTACTGTGCAAATATATTTGTAACATCAATGTCCAGAATTTGTCCATATATATAAAATTTAGATAGATATTGCCAACTTAACCCTCCACAGAAGTTGTACTAATTTTATAATTCCACTAGCAGTACAGAAGTATGATTCTTGTTCAATATAGTATATTATCAATATAGTATATTAATATAGTATAGTATAGTATATTACTAATCTGACAGGTAAAATGGCATTCATTATAGTTATGCCTTGGGTTTCTCATCTTATTAAAGGAAATGACTATCATGGACAAGTACTGTAAGGAAAAGCTACAAACACCAATATGGTTTTATTACAGAGAATGAGAAGGACTGTGGTGCATGAAGAGGCTGCAGAGGTAGCCAGGGTCCTGTTGGGCTATGTCAGGGAGTTTGATCTTCATCCTAAAAGCAATAGGAAACCACTATAGTATGTTAAGAAGAGTGACATGAACAGAACCACTCTCCCTGCTCTATTTTGTTTTAACTCCAAATTTGTTTAACTCCTACTAGCATAAGCTTATGTAATATTAAATTATGTTCATTTATCCTATTTTTCTATTCTCCATATTGTCAGAAAGATAGCCAAACTTTGTAAATGGAAAGGAAAGATGTGGGAGAAAAAAGTCATATACACTTCCTGACTTGGATAAAGTCTGAATCCACTTCACAGGGTTCTGCTGAGTGCCTTGAAAGGAAGGGAAGCATCAGAGTGCCTTTGGGAAGCAATCTGGGAAAGTTAGAGTCCTTAGACTGGGGAGATAAAAGTCTATTTGGGGACCAAGCTCCTGTATATCTAGAAACACCATAGCACAGGCAGAAGCAGCAAAGCTCCAGGGAGGAAGGAGAGCAAGGACTGCCTCATGTGTCTAAATAGATGGAGCCATAAGTACCCCTCATAAAGATTTCCCATGTTTCAAAAAGAAATCTGGAAGCAGCAGGAAGCCCATACTTGAAGGAACTGTGTGAACAGAGTCAGTGAACACCCAGAAGTAACTAGAGTAGACAAATGACTTGAAAATCAGAATCCCTTGCCTTGTCCTTGAATCCAACACCATCTTGAGGCAGAAGAGGGGAACTCAGGAACAATAGAGGTTAAGTTTTTTACCTCTATTATTTACTTGGGGGAGGGGATAACATTCTCAAAGTTAATGCAAGGTTGATTTACAAACATAAATTTATATGTTATTTCTTACATATTTGAGATTATGGTCCAAGGTTTGTTTCCATTGCATTCCTCTACAGCTATCATCACACTGTGGATAAACCTTCATCTTTTCTCCTGTCAGTCCCATTCCATAATTTTTTTTCCATTCCATTAATTTAGGCCCAACTTTGGATCATGCTGTGTACAACCAACATTACTTACTTCCTTGACCCACTCACTAAACAAATATTTATCAAATAGCTACTTGGTGCCAGATGTTGAGATACAATGGTGAATATTCTGGAAGTGATCTCTGACCTTACAGAGTATGCATTCCAGTGAGGGAACAAACATAAACATGTATATCTGTCATGTGAGTAAATGGGAGGTGGACATTAGGATGCAACGAAGATATTCAAGGAGATGGGGGTAAATGGGTAGAGACTCCTACTTTAAGTAGGAAAGGCCTGTCTAAAGAGATAAATTTTAAGCTTCCTTGAGCAGGAATGGCTTCAGGTATGAGCAATGGGGAAAATAGTGATAGATAAATGAAACAAAAAGTAGGCAGGGACCAGATCATGAAGAACTTTGAAGGTCATGGTAGTAGGGGTTTGGGTTTATTCTAAGTGCAATAGGAAGCTGGAGTATAGGTGTGTCTGCTCCAAATCTGATGGACCTGGTCAAAGATAGTGGCTTAAACTCAGGAGTAAAATCTCAGAAGTAATTGAGCAAGCCTGGGGTCCCTATAAATCCTCAGCTTTGTAAACTTTGTGGTTACTCTTGGCATAATGCCCTAACATTTTAAAACTAATTGTACATAAGGGTACAAAGTCTGAGTCATATGTTCAAAATTGTGCCTCTGACTCAGCTGTATAAATATCTCAGTTTACAAATGTAACTTGACTCTTTGTGTCTCTAAGTCTATAAAAATGTATGTTTTATTTAATTCTATATATATAAAAAGTTCTCTGAAATGCTAATCTAAAGCTAAAGTTCTCAAAAATGTATTATTAATTTTCCAAATTACTACGCAACTTCAGACCTAGAGAAAGATATCTAGAGTTATTATGAGTTCTTTTTTTTTTAATTTGGAAATTTCTATATAATGAAGTTATATAATTCACTCTTAATTGGCTTGACTCCACTTACATTAATGCTTAACTTTAGCAAAGAATCAGTCTCCTTGATTCAGTGCTATATATTAGTGCCTAATTTTGACAGCCTAGTGCCATTCTAACAGTTGAAAAGCTGTAAAGCTTTATAATGGGTAGGGAGAGAATTTTTCTTCACCCCTAGGAGAATATCATGAAAGACAACAAGGACCCTGTGCAATTAGGGTTATTACATTCTTTGCTTTAAGTCGTCATTCTTTGGTTCCATATTCTCTGTCTACATAGCAAAACAGGAAAATAAGGGGGAAAACTAGCAACAAAAAATGTTTTTAAATCTTTAATAAATGTTACTGGGTTGCTAACAAAATTGTTTTTTTTTTTTAATTCATTAGCTTTAAAACCATGGCTTTTTAGCGCTACATGAACTTTTCAGAAGTAGCAGAAGGAAGCAGAATAAAGACAGTTATGATAGCAAAGAAGGAGAAGAAAGTTATGGAGTTAAACATTTTTAGTATAAAGATGCATCCATGAAAAGCCAGGTATCCATTAAATTACAGATTCTTATAAATCTGGTGGCTAACAAGATAACTCATACTTAAGAGAAGAGGTTAATATTTCTCCTTAGGCTTCTCTTCAAGCTAAACATTCTTGCCATCTTTAAATACTTCTCAAATTTTTCCCTCAATGGTATTTAATATTAACTTAATCATACTTAGTCCAATCCTTATTCATCTAATCACTTCCAAAAGTTATCATTTCTACCACCACAACTTCTTCCAAAACTGTTTCTTCTTATGAATTATCATCTTCATATACTAAGCCAAGTAATTGTTTTTTCTAGTCTTCTTTTCTAATATGAAAACCACTATTCCCAATATCCTCAGTAGTCCTCAATAGTCTTCAAACTCTAGACCCTCTCACTTGATTTAGGGTGAAGGGAGGTATACCTGCTCCCCACTTGTTTTCTTGGTAGGGAAAGGACTAATAGAGAAGAAATACTCCTTACAAATTTTCTCTCTCTCTTTGTCTCTCTTCCTTCTTATATCTTCAGTCTTCATGAGGGACCCAAGAATTGTGTAAGCAATAATCAGATATTTCCTTTGAAATTTTCCGTATTGAGTTTTTTAATGATACAATAAAATCCTTGATCCTATTTATTCTGTTAACTCAGCTAATTCAAATCATCACTTACCATGTATTTACATAGTATGCAAATATAATAGAGATACACTGTTGAATAAGATAAGCAAAGTCCCTAGGGGCGCCTGGGTGGCGCAGTCGGTTAAGCGTCCGACTTCAGCCAGGTCACGATCTCGCGGTCCGTGAGTTCGAGCCCCGCGTCGGGCTCTGGGCTGATGGCTCAGAGCCTGGAGCCTGTTTCCGATTCTGTGTCTCCTTCTCTCTCTGCCCCTCCCCCGTTCATGCTCTGTCTCTCTCTGTCCCAAAAATAAATAAACGTTGAAAAAAAAAAAAAAAAAGATAAGCAAAGTCCCTGACTTCATGAAACTCAAATTATGGAGGAAGGGACAGATAATAAGTACATAAAAAGAATTCTGATGATAGTAGAGGAAGAAATAAATAGGTTACTATGGTGGCAAATAACACAAATGAAAAGGGAAGAAAGGGCTTGTTGAAATCTGGGCACAAAAGGCTTTTCTGACAAGGTAACATTTAAGCTGAGATCTGATGGATAAGACGAAATCAGAAGTGGCAGCCCATTCCTGACAAAGGTAACAGGGAAAACAAGAGTTCTGAGGTGAAAATGAGCTTGGTGTATACTAGAAATTGAAAGGTGACAATATAACTGGAGCACAGTGAACAAAGGGAAAGTTGGGTGATATGAGACCAACCAATGCATAGGGGCTTTTGATACCAACAACAGTAATTTTGGGTTCAATTCTAAGTATAATGGGTTATAATCAATGAGTCCTGTGATCATTCTGAAAACATGGAGGATGATTTGGAGAATGTCAAAAGTTGAAGTAAGGAGGCCAGTTAGGAGGAGGCTATGGCTGTACTCCAGGTTGGAGGTGATGATATAATTTAGACTAGGATGGTGGAGAAGAGAGTGAAGGAAGTGAGCAAATAAATGTTGGAGACAAAGCTCAATGATAGATTATGTGAAAGACAAGGAGCTGTCAACGTTCAATTCCAGATATCTGACATTTGCAACAGGATAAATAGTGTTTCCATTTTGTGGAACCAAAGAAACCTGGGAGAGTAGTGGATGGGAAAATCAGGCAGTTAGAAATTTTAGCTACGAGGAATGCTCTAACCCAAAACTCAGTCTGGATCAGAGGGAACTGGACCTCTTACTCCCTTGAAATGAGAACCGGTAAGCATCTTATAAATCAATTACCACAAAAATGTGGAAGTAGAAACAGAATCTCTTTTTAAGGAACTCTGGTGCAGAAGGAAAGCTTTTCTCATGGCAGGCAGTATTAAGTCTGTATTTTGATGAAAATGTTAAGGGTCAGCCTCCCTCTTTTTTCCAATTAAGAACGTCTCTGACACTCAAACTATTGTAGGCCCCATGCAATCAAAACTTGAGTTATGTTATTGTAAAAGCCTAAAACAGTTTTATGGTTTGATTTCAGCCATAAATGGGTTTTAAAGTTGTCAAAATTTAAGTTAAGGTACTGAGGAAGAAGATTCTTAATAATAACGTTGGCATTTTTATGGGAATGCAAGCTGGTGTAGCCACTCTGGAAAACAGTATGGAGGTTCCTCAAAAAACTAAAAATAGAACTACCCTACAACCAACCCAGCCATTGCACTACTAAGTATTTACCCAAGGGATACAGGTGTGCTGTTTCGAAGGGACACATGCACCCCCATGTTTATAGCAGCACTATCAACAATAGCCAAAGTATGGAAACAGCCCAAATGCCCATCGATGGATGAATGGATAAAGAAGATGTGGTATATATATATACAATGGAGTATTACTCAGCAATCAAAAAGAATGAAATCTTGCCATTTGCAACTACGTGGATGGAACTGGAAGGGTATTATGCTAAGTGAAATTAGTCAGAGAAAGGCAAAAATCATATGACTTCACTGATATGAGGACTTTAAGAGACAAAACAGATGAACATAAGGGAAGGGAAACAAAAATAATATAAAGACAGGGAGGGGCACAAAACATAAGAGACTCATAAATATGGAGAACAAACTGAGGGTTACAGGAGGGGTTGTGGGAGGGGGTATGGGCTAAATGGGTAAGAGACACTAAGGAATCTACTCCTGAATCATTGTTGCACTATATGCTAACTAATTTGGATGTAAATTTAAAAATAAATAAAGTTAAGTAGTAGTAAAAATAAATAAATAAATAATTAATTAATTAATTTACTACAGACTTAACTAAATTACCACATTAATTACACTAATATCTCACCAAGAGGTAAAGGGTGAGATGACACTAATTTCGTCACAGGACAGCATTACTGGCCATCTCCAACGTACCCACTCTGGAATTTTTTCAAAGGCTGTTAATGTTAAACTTTGTTAATGGCTTTGTTAATGGCTTTGTTAATGGCTTTTGAAAATTAAGTACATCCAATTAAGAAAACAGTTACAAATTGTCCTACCATAGGCTTTAAAATCTATGAATGATTTACAGCCAACAGGGAGCAAACACTCGACCAATGAAGACTGATAAAGCTGTAACTTAATGGCTGACTCAAGTGGGAGAAGTATGGAGATAATAGCTTGATTCTTATCTATTTTTCAGTTATATTAATTCCAGCAGTCTGTCTAGATGCATGGAAGCAAACAATTTTAGCATCAGTCCAGGTATAGATCTGTGTGGAAGCACGAACAGTACCTGGAATAGGTTCAACAACAGATCTTGGCTCGTATCTTGTTAACCAGGAAGACCAGGAACACCATAGAAGACCTTGAATGCTAAAAATGAGATATGTAGGCTTAGGTTTTCTCCAATGCAATGTACCAAGCCTGATGTGATACCAAACTTAAGAATCTAACTGGGGGTTCCACAGATGGTGAAGTTCCGAGAAAAACAATTAGTTACAGCAAAAACTTGTTGGAGAACAAAATATATAGATACTAAATGCCTGGAATCTGTGAGGAGTGAACTGGTTAAATAAATTGAGTTCACATACTGAAATGCAAAAGAGGCACTGAAGCTATGCAAAACATGACTTAAATCAATATTCTATTTTATCACAAAACTTGACCTAGTTTCCTCCAATGATCATTCAACATTAGCATCCCAGACTGCAGGAGGTATAATATTCTCTCATATTATACACCCACACATTAGTGGTTAAGCAAGGCAAGTCTATTACCTTTATCAGCATTCTCAGAACCTACTTCTCTGTCAGTCCTAGGAAGTATATGGCATTCACGCCATACTGATTATGACCAAGGAGCCCCTATTTTGTCTCCTAGGTATCTTACGTCATCTCAAGTGCCGAAGTCATCTTCACATCCCACTTTAACTAGTTCTTTTTGCTTGATTTACTCCAATACATGGCTCCTGAAGCAGTGGATATAATCCTTTCTTCAAGGAAGATAACATGGTGGAACTCGAGGAACAAATAAACCTGACTTGAATCCAATTTCCACCACTGACTAACAATAGGACTTTGAGCAAGGTATTAAACCTTTAAGAGACTCAGTTTTCCCATCTTTAAAGTAGGACTGACATTTGTAGTTTAATGAATTAAATGAGATAATGTAAAATGACTATAAAGTGCTCAGCACAGTGCCTGGCGAATAATAAATGCACAGTAAATCATAGCTTTAAAAATAAAATAAAATAAAATAAAATAAAATAAAATAAAATAAAATAAAATAAAATAAAATAAAATAAAATAATGTTGGCATTTTTAAAACAAATCAATACTTAGCACCTGTCATTATTTTACCTAAAAGAAAATTGCTTCTATATCCTATATTTCCTTCTTAGAAAAAATATGCTAATAGAGAAATGTTGGACTAGAGTTGTTCAGATCAGCATACAGATTACACAATGAAAAGAATATATTAAAAACTAAACTTTCACCAAATGCCAAGAAAAATAGGTTAATTGGGGGAGAAAAAAGGAAAACCATATCATTCATTTGATAGTGCCAGAAGAACAATAAAACAAGACTAATTTCTTTGTAATAGAATTTTTGGCTACGCATGATTATAATTTTGATTTCCCAGCCTAAGTAACTTGGAAGTCAGAAACATTATATCATGAATTTATAAAGGTGCTGAATTAGTGAAAACCCAAAATTATAGTGTATTTTAAAAGAAATGCCAAGTGATATATTTGTAATAAATCAAACTGTTACCTGGCTTAGTTGAATCAATACCAAAAATATGGTGTTTATCATCTTATCTGCACATGTGAATAGAAAAGTACTAAAAGATATTTGAAAACTGCTTTTTCTCTTAAATATTTTTAAATGTCCCATGATAGCTGATTTATCTTATTAATTTGCACTATCTTGGAAATTTCTGCAAGGCAAAAAGATGAATTTCAATCCACATTCAATATGAATGGTAACAAATTTTGAATTAAGGGACTCCAAATGAATGAAGTTTTACCATATTTAAAAGTATTCTAAGATAGGATTTTTTTTAAAGATAACAATCATTTTATTATTTTTTCCTTCAATAAATAAAATTAAAGGAAATAATTCTAGTTCTTAGTACAACTAAGGGGGTAATTAAAGACTAATTCATAAGTGGTAATGAAATTATTTTTAACATACTCCTCCCTTGCTTTGACTGCCTTTTTCGTGTCTTCCATTTCATTTTATTCCATTTAAGACGTTGACATAATTGTGGTAATAAGTATACTTTTTTTCTAATATAATCAAATGTAAAACCAAGAAGGAAAATCAAAAGCATCAGAAGTGTTGTTCTTTTTACCCCTTGAAAAGCAAGAGAAGGGATGAAAAATAGAAAATTTCTGGATTATTTTGCTATACCCAGAACATGTCATATTTTAAGTTTAAAGGGGGACTTTTTTCTTTTCAAAAAGTGCTTATCTTAGTGCTTGATTTGTTCCCTTTAGACCTAAAAGACAATCTTGTCCTGTTTTTAACTTTCTTAGTTTACAGGTAAATTTAAATTATGCTATTTGTTGGTAAGACCAAATATTTACAGAGATTTAGAAATTTTTATACTGTTTGGAATTCTGAAACTGTTCCTTATCCTGTTCATCCTCCTTCCATTTCTGTCTTCACTTTTCTCCTCCACATTTTTTATTCTTTCTTCCCCTCTCTCTTTCTTGCTCACACATTCACACATGCATGCTTTTTCTATCATACTTATGCTTCAAGTTTCTGGAAAACTCCTTAGGTCATCCTCATATTAAATTTCTACTTATTTATACTTTTTTTCAATAGAGTTTTGAAAAATACATCTGGTTTATATTCTAATCATACCCCTCTGAGAATAACTTCATATTATAGAAGACAATTCTCAAATAATAACCCATAATGATGCCACCATCCGGTGATTTTTTTTTTCATTTTATTTATTTCAGACAGAGGGAGAAAGAGAGAGAGTGCAGGGTGGGGCAGAGAGAGAGAGAGAGAGAGAGAGAGAGAGAGAGAGAGAAAGAATCCCAATCAGGCTCTACACTCAATGCAGAGCCCAATGCAGGGCTTGATCCCAAGACCCCAGCATCATGACCTGAGCGGAAATCAAGAGTCAGAAGCTCAACTGATTGAGCCACCCAGGCGCCCCAACCTCTGGTGATTTAAAACTTTTATCCAATGATTTTGAAAGAGCTGTTCATCTAGTCTTACTTGGCAGGCTTTTTTTTTTTTTTAAGGTAAAGTTTATGGAGGTAGGGTTTGTATGGGTAATCATTTAAAGCAAATTAATATTTGGAAACCTATTCTTTCAAATGTGAAATCTTGAAAACTAAATATAGAAAAATGAGTCCATCTTCTCATTAGCAGTTCATTTTTGAGAGCCCACAAGCTAAAGGACACATACAAAGCATTGTGGGAGTGAGAAGATAGCAAAGCCTATGTACCCAGTACCAGCGTTATGTACCATGCTCTCTGCTCTTCATTCCATGCTCCTATCTTGCCTGGCACTTTGCAGTTTCACTTACCCCTCCAGTGACCCTGTGACAGTGGTGTTCATGGCCCACTTTACAGCTGAGGACACAGGCTCACTGTCAGAGAGGCACCACTGCAGGTCTGTGTTAGTTATCCCCTTATTACTCAAAAGACAGTTCCACAGGCTAGTATTGTCACCAAAACTGTGATATTAGGCCTGACAAATAAAGCCAAAAGCTGCATTTTAAAAAGATTCCCAGGTATTTCTTATGTCCTTTGATGTTTGAAGAACACTGCTGTGTTTGCCATTTTGTTCTTTCCCATGCACTTTCCACTGTAATATAGTGGTACAAATTATTTTAAAAGTAAAATTGATTCTTAGAGCATGTTGTAGTAGCAGTCAGTCTTTCTCCCTGAGGAAGTGTCATTAAAAAGAACAGGTCTTCCCGAGGTACTAATTCAAACCTTCCATAAATTATATTAGTGTCCTGTGGTCTTACAAATGAAACTGTTGGTGGTGTTCCTTTACTTGGTATGATTGATTTGATTAAGTTTGGATTCAGTTAGTCCCAGCAGTCAGGGTAGGAGCTTAATGGTAGCTAGATCAAAGAATTTGGCATTACCAGCCTTAGAAGAGACAATTCTTATTCTAATCATTCATTTTAACTATTAATTTCTCACTCACTTAGAAAGAGTTTGGTTTAATTAAAAACAGAACCAAATTTTGCAAATTTGATCTTGGAATATGGACTTATTTTAACGCATATTGTTAGTGGTGAATATTGAGAACCCACCCATAGAAGAGGTTTGAGAGCCTATAATTTATTTTTTTTAAATAATGGAATAAAATGCTACTTTCTTTGTTCAGTACAGAAGTCTTACTTATAGTAAATGTTCTGATGGAAAGATTTGGGGGAAAGGGTGGGGAACTGACACTGCGTCACTAAGACTCTGCTAGCATTTTTCCTATTAGAACACAATGGCTCCAAACAAAGAGGAAATGATATGGGTGAACCACAGCACCCTCCATTTAACATTTACACTAAGGAAAACAGAATGAGCTCTTGCAAAAGTTTTCTCCCCACTACATTTGACTCCTCCACTCACATTTTGAAAGAAACATATGTATTTCATATAAATCGTACATAACACTGACGTCACCAAAATGTGAATTCTTTACACTCTGATTTCGTTATTACAAGATTTTGAATTTTTTCATTAACAGTACTCCACTTTATTCCTCTATAGTAACAGGTAATTCTGCATGCCTTGGCTTCTCTTCTCTCCATCATTTTCATAGCAGTAGGGTTGGTTCGTTCTTTCTATTACAAAAGACTATACTCAGCTATGAAAAAGTTTGAAGCCCTTGGCAAACATTTTTAAATTATTGGATGAAAATAAATAAAAGAGATGTAATTGCTTTCAACTTCTGATAGGCTATCATGTTACCTTTCTCCTCTACAAACAGTGGGGAAATGAAATTTATGATAATTTGAAATAATTAGGCTCATTAGCAACTTTATGACTTAAAGGGTAAAACCACATCACTCACATTATTTGTTAAGCAACTATAGTATTTAAATGAACTCATAATTACCCACCAATTATTTCAATCATCCTCAAAGATTTGTGTTGAATACTTTATTTCCTGACAGACACATAGTAAAAATCTGTTTACACTAGGACAACCACTCCATCTTAATCTCCTTTGCTCTTTTTCTTTTTCATATTCTTTGAACATACCCCAAGGTAACCCTTTGCTGCAACTAGGGTGGTCTTCTCAAGGTCCTGCCTAAATGCCTCGTTACCCAGCCTCACCCCTGTGCACACTCCATTGGCCTGCATTCTTTTTTCCACATCTGAAGTCCTGCAAATCTGATCCGTTTTTAAGAGCACCTTCTCTGACAACCTGATCCCACAAACAGTCTGTCTCATCCTTAAAAGTTTTATTTCTGATACAGTCTATTTGCCTCTTTATCTCATATTAACTTTGTAATAGATGTTGACTTTTTCACAAGTATTCCCTGCCTATGTTGTATCAGCCTGATTATAATTGACTGCTGAGGCCAGGAATTGGATCCTTTGCTTCTCTATAACCTTGTAATATCTTTCACATAGCCCTACAAGAAATATTTCTTGAAGGAATGCATGAATAAATGGAAAATAGCGAGTTTAGTCTCAAGAAACCACATTGTGGTTTTTTTCCCATTTAAGAGAGGTAGATTAATCTATCCCCTCATGCCTTTTTTCATGTAATTTAAATTAAAGAGCATAATTTGAACATAAATTAAAAATTTTTTAAAGACCTCAATTTTACAAATGAGGAAACAGACTCAAGTGGAAAGTGGGTTGCTGGAGATTACATATATAGTTTGTGGCAAAATAAAACTAGAATTTAGATTCCTGAATCCTATTCCTGTGTCCTTCTGAAGGGCAATCAGTGCTCCCCAGTAGAGACACCAGGCTAACAGTGGAGTCTGAGCTTTAGGCCACTTCAAGAAAGGCATAAATGAAAGGTAAAGGTGAAGCACTCAGGTAGGTTCATCTTGCATATCACATGTTTAAACCCTTTGTACTAAAACAGGCATTATACTTATATATATATTTAATTATATATATATGCTCATCTTTTTCCTATAAGCATTTAGGTAGCTTTACATCAGTACAAAAGCATAAAATAACATGCTAAATAAACAGATAAGAAAAAGAAGGTTTAAGAAACACGAGATAGAAAAAGAAAAGTCTGAGATGAGGTTAGAATATAAAATCCTACTAAGAGATCCTTTACTTTTGCTAGACTTGACTCACAAATAAGATTGGCTCTAAGCTTACTATCTGCCAGGAAGGGAAATGACAACATTACTTATGTAATTGGGCAGTATCCATAAAATAAAAACAAACCATTTGTGCACACAAAGTGTATATGTTGCTTATACTAAGACTAAGTCATATTTTTTTTCCCTGTGAATCCCTGTATCAATTTGTATAGGCTATATTACAATGCAGTAACAACATCAGTAAAATTTTAAGTGGCTTACGCTGACAAAGGTTTATTTTTCACTCACATTGTGTATCCATTGCACATAGGCTAGAGTCTCCATTAGTATAGTAACTCAAACATCCAAGCCGAAGAAGACTTTATCTCATTCACTGTAATCACTGAAGTAGGGAGAAGAGAACTCAATGAACTGTAAATTGGCTCTTAAATCTTTCTCTCAAAAACAAAAACAAACAAACAAACAAACAAACACATCATTTTGCCTCAGATTTCATTACTTGATTCCCAGGAGCATGGCCACGCTTATACAGTAAAACCTTGGATTGCGAGTAACTTGTTCTGTGAGTGTTCCACAAGACAACCAAACATCTCTAATAAATTTCGACTTGATACACGAGCAATGTCTTGCAATACGAGTAGCTTGTGAAGCCAAATGCCACATGACCACAATTGAGCCAATGGTTCTCTCTTTCTTGCTGCAGAGGAGGAGGAGAAATAGGTAGAGGAATCCCTCACTTTTACACACATGTAAGTGTGTAAAATGTGGGGAAACAGTGAAAATTTTGCAGAAGAGCACCACCGGAATAAGGCTATAGCAGTATGAGCCATGACTCTAAGGACAATGCAGTGTCACATTTCCATGGAATCCTCAAAAGGAGGCATAAGCAAGTGTTGTTGGTTCCTTGTTAAATTTGTATGAAAAGAAAAAGATTCCATCGAGCCAATAGATAGCAGGGATTGTGTCAGTGATAGTGAAAGTCATCCTACACAATAACCCTCCTCTCTCTTGTCTCCCTCACACCAGCCATGAAGGTTTTCAAAGTTAAGTGCTAGTTAATTTGTCAATTTTCCTTTATATTTTGCATTTTCTTTATTATTTTGTATTATATTACAGTATTGTAATCATTTTTATATGAATATTTTTGCTTTGTGGAACAAATCAACTGAGTTTTCCATTATTTCTTATGGGGAAATTCACTTTGATATACAAGTGCTTTGGATTACAAGCACGTTTCCAGAACAAATTATGCTCGCAAACCAGTTTAACTGAAAGTGTAAAGAGGGAAGAAGCGGGATGCCTGGGGGGCTCAGTCGGTTAAGCCTCCGACTTCAGCTCATGATCTCAGGTCATGATCTCACAGTCCGTGAGTTCAAGCCCCGCGCTGGGCTCTGTGCTGACAGCTCAGAGCCTGGAGCCTGCTTCAGATTCTGTGTCTCCCTCTCTCTGCTCCTCCCCTGCTCATGCTCTGTCTCTCTCTGTCTCAAAAATAAATAAAAACATTTAAAAAATACATATAAAGAGGTAAGAAGTTACCATATGCCTTGGAAGGATAAAAAGGTGAATATTTATTCTGAACACCCCAGTCGATTACTGCACTTTCCCTAGACAAGCTCTGTGTTTAATATAATGTAAAAAAAAACAAAACAAAACAAAACTGTGTTGACATAGTGAATACAGCCAGAGTTGAGTCTATAACATTGTACTGTGTTGACCAAGTTAACAAAGACAGTGCAAAATCTGGGGCACATGGGTGTCTCAGTCAGTTGAGCATCTGAATCTTGATTTCGACTTAGGTCGTGATCTCTTGGTTCATGGGATCAAACCCTGTGTCGGGCTCTGCAATGCTTGGGATTCTCTCTCTCTCCCTCTCTCTCTGCTCCTCCCCCACTCATGTGCACACATGCTGTCTCTCTTTCTCTCTAAAAATAAATAAATAAACATTAAAAAAATTCAATGCACAATCTGGTAAAATGGATCTATAGATGGTGGGAAAATTACATTTCAATACCTAGCTTTTTGCGGTCTACCTTAATTGGAAAATGTCTCCATTCTCCAATGCAGAAATAAACAAAACTCAGTCACACCTCAACATTTTCAGTATTTTCTCTCAACAAAGCTTTTATAAGTATGGAGTAAAAGTGAGTTTGAATTTATACTCCTTAAGAAATAATCTTAATAACAACATTTACCAACATTTATATAACCCTTACAACATGCTAGGTACTGTGACTTGCATATAGTATCTCAATTTTAACCAGTTAATATGTCTGTAAAGTAATTATTATCCAATTATATTTGAAGTAACAAAGCTTAACAAAATTAACATATCCAGGGTCACTTAGTCTACAAATGGCAGAGCTGGCATTTAAATCTGTGTCCATCTGACTCTAAGGCCTATGTGCTTAACTACCACACTAGTCTCCTTTGGGAATGCAGGTTAGGTTCACATGTATGTACTTTAAACTACTGGTCAAGTGGGTCAGATCACCTATCCCCTGGGAGAGAAGAAGACCTGGCCTGCATGATAAGCCTCCCAAACTCTGAATGAAATTGTCTTGGAGCATATGCCTGCAGAGAGGGTTTATATCCTTTTAGGGTCATTTTAAAGGAGGATCAAGCTCTCAAAATTCTCTGCCATTTGTGGAACGTTCACAGATAGCTGTGATATTTTTCAAAGAAAATAGGAGCGATGGTTTGAAAAAAAGTATTTATAAAATAATACATGTAAAATATTGTCCCAAGAAACAAGTGTTCCGATAAATAAAAAACACCATACAGGATGCATAAAATACAGCAAGAAAAGAAACTAAGAAAGATTTAAGGAAAATATTAACACTTCAATACATAGTATTATCTTATTTTTTTAAATCTTAGATCCAAAACCTAAACTATTATTACTCATAGCAGAACAATTTAAAAGGCATCTTTATACCATAGTTTCTTTATACTAGTTTCCTTATCCTTTGAATGGTAAAGTGAACACAAGGCCAATCTGATATAGTGTGACTGAGTAATTCAGAAGGTGAAAAACAAAATTCTTTTTTCCTAATTCTTTTGCAATTCTCAGTTAATCTGCAACTGCAAGAATTCCTGTGTTCTTGTGACACTTTCATGTTTTCTTTCACTGTAGCTCTATCATACTGCATTGCAATTATATGAGAACATGTCACAGACTTGTCCTCTCCTCCCCCACACAGACAATGAGCCTTGTTGTCTTCATCTTTGTATCCCAGGCCTTGAACATGTAGTTGAAATTCAGTAGACGTTTGTGAAATGAGTGAGTATGGGTAACATGACTGATAATTTTAATACATAGCAGTTTTTTATTTATAGTACCCAATCAGAGTAAACTACCCTGGAGAAACTGAGGAGTTAATCCAAGCATCTTAGTCAAAGCTCTTTCGGTCGTAACAGAAATCCACTTAAACTGGGTAATGGAATGTTAAAATGAGGCTGTTTCTGTCTTCGTTTCTTGTGAGGTCATAAAGACTGATGACATCAACAGATAATATCCTAAAGACCTTCTTGCAGGCCATTAGCCTACTGCCTCCAGACTATAAAAGATGGTGATGAAGGAATATTGAAGAATCAAAAGAATTCCTTAAGAGGAAAGTATTAGAGTACTTCTCCCCTCCAACCCAGAGAGAAAGAGCTTGGGAAGTTAAAAAGACCAAGAAACAGGTTTCTGCCAACTTCATTCAAACCCAAGTGTCGTGTACTTGGAGTAGTATGATAACTGATATGGCCCATCATTAGCACATGAGACTACATATGTCCACATTGCACATTATCATTCTTTTTCAATTAAAAAGGGGCATATTAGTGGTATTTTCATTTCTTTAAATACTGATGAAGTTGAACTTTTTTTTCAAAAGATTACCTACCAGTTTTATTCAGTTTTATGACTTTTATGTCCTTCATACAGTTTTTGACTAAGATTTTTGTTTCATCTGTCATTTTCTTAGAAATTGTTTTCCCAGGAATAAGAAAGGGGTCCACTTTCTTTCTTTTCCATGTGTATATCTAGTTTTTCCAACACCATTTATTGAGGAAACTATCTCTTCCCCACTGCGTATTTGGCATGCTTGTAAAAACTTAGTTAATTGTGTATGTATGAGCAGTATATGATTAGGTTTGTATCTGGGTTGCCTATTCTGAAGTGTGATGCCTCCAACTTTGCTCATTTTTGTCAAGATTGCTTTGGCTATTGGGGATATTTTGTGGTTCCATACAAATTTTTAAGACTGTTTTTTTCTTATTCTGTGAAAAATGCCATTGGAATTTGGATAGGAATCACATTGACTGTGCATATTGCTTCTTTAGTATGGACATTTTGACAATATTAGTTCTTTGAATCCATGAACATATCTCTCCAGTTATTTGCATCTTCTTCAATTTCTGTGTCATCCTTTTATAGTTTTTAGTGAACAGATCTTTCACAGTCTTGGTTAAATTTAATCCTAAGTATTTTATTCTTTCCAGTGCAGTCATAAGTAGGACTGTTTTCTTCATTTCCTTTTCAAGTAGATTATTGTTGGTGTGAAAAAATGTAACTGGTTGTTTATGTTTATTTTGCTGCATCTTTACTGAACTTCTTTATTAGTTCTAATAGGAATTTTTTAATTGCATCCGTAGGGTTTTCTACATATAAAATCCACATCACTTGCAAAAAGAATCTTACATCTTCTGTTACACTTTTGATGCCTTTTATTTCTTTTTCTCATATGATTACTCTTGCTAGTATTCCTAGCACTGTGTTGAATAGAAGTGGCAACATTGCCTGTGACCGATATCAGAGAAAAAGTTTTTGGTGTTTCCCCATTGATTCTAATGTTAGCTATGGGTTTTTCATAAACAGCCTTTATTGTGTTGAGGACATTGTCTTCTATATCTATTTTACTGAGAGTTTTTATCATGAATGAATGTTATTAAACTTTGTGAAATGCTTTTTCTGTATCTGTTGAGAAGATCATGTGGTTTTTATCTTTCATTCTGCTGATGTGGTGTATCACGTTGATTGATTTGCATATATTAAGCCAACCTTGTATCCCAGGGATAAATATTATTTGGTAATGGTATATAATTTTTTTGATGCGTTGTTGAATTTGATTTGTTAGAATTTTATTGAGGAGTTTTGTATCTATGTTCATCAGATATATTGGTTTATGGTTTTCCTTACTTTTGGTGTCTGTCTGACTTTGGTGTCGGGTGATACTGGCCTCATAAGATGAGTTTGGAAGTATTACCTCTGTTTCTATTTTTTGGAAGTTTTAAAGGATTGATATTAATATATCACTGAATGTTTGGTAGAATTCAGTCATCCTGCCATCTGGTCCTGCGCTTTCCGTTATTGGTAGATTTTTTTATTACCACTCCAGTCTTCTTATTTGTCATACGTCTGTTCAGGCTATCTGCTTCTTCCTGATTCAGTTTTGGTAGATTATAAGTTTCCGAGAATGTATCCACTTCTTCTAGGTTATTCATTCAGTTTATTGGCATATAATTGTTCGTAATAGTCTCTTATGATCCTTTGTTTTTCTGTGGTTTCAGCTGTAATGTCTCTTTTATTTCTGATTTTATTTGAGTCCTCTTTTTTTTCTTGATGAGTTCTAAAGGTTTGTCTATTTTATCTTTTTAAAAAACAGTTCTTAGTTTCACTATTCTTTTCTATTATCTTATAATCTTTATTTCACTTATTTCTGTTCTGATCTATATTATTTCCTTCCTTCTATTAACTTTGGGCTTAGTTTATTATTCTTTTTCTAGTTGCCTGAGGTATAAAATTAGGTTGTTTAATTGAGATCTTTCTTATTGCTTAACCTAGGCATTTATCATTATGAACTTCCCTCTTAGAACTGCTTTTGAAATAGCCCTTACATTTTGGTATTTTTCATTTTCTTGTGTCAAGATATTCTTTTTATTTCTCTTTTGATTTCTTGTTTGATCCATTAGTTGTTCAGTGGCATGTTGTTTAATCTCCACATATTTGTGAAATTCCAATTTTCTTCTTGTAATTGATTTCTAGTTTCATACCACTGTGGTCATAAAAGTTTCTTGATACGATTTCAGTGTTCTTAAATTTATTAAGACTTGTATTGGAGGATCCTGGGAAGATGGCGGTGTAGGAGGACGCTGGGCTCGCCGCGCGTCCTGCTGATCACTTAGATGCCACCTACACCTGCCTAAATAACCCAGAAAACTGCCAGAAGACTAGCAGAATGGATTCTCTGGAGCCAAGCGCAGATGAGAGGCCCACGGAAGAGGGTAGGAAGGGCGGCGATGTGGTGCATGCTACACGGACTGGCAGGAAGGAGCCTGGGCAGAGGGGTGGCCCGCTGGCCAAGCAGAGCTCCCGAGTCTGGCTTCCAAAAGTGGAGAGGCCGGATGGAGTGTGTTTGGACAGAGAGCAGGATTTGACATCTGGAAGGTTATAAGCTAACAGTCTGCTCGGAGAACGGGAGGACTGCAGGATGACACGAGGGAGAGTTGTTGAGCCCGGGACGACAGAGCTCAGCTTGGTGGGGAACAAAGGCACTCGCCAGCGCCATCTCCCTCGCCCATCCCCCAGCCAAAATCCCAAAGGGAACCGGTTCCTGCCAGGGAACATGCTTGCACCGCGCAAACATCCAACACTGTGCTTCTGCAGATCCATCCCTCCGGCGGGTCTGACTCCCTCCCGGTGCCCAGAGGCTCCTCCCGAAGCAGATCTCCAAAGGAAAACCGAGCTGAGCCTGCCCCTCCTGCCCCGGTGCACCTTGCTGATCCACCCCGGCTAATATGCCAGAACCCCAGCACCACAAGCCTGGCAGTGTGCAAGTAGCCCAGACGGGCCAGGCCACACCACAGTGAATCCCGCCCCTAGGAGAGGGGAAGAGAAGGCACACACCAGTCTGACTGTGGTGCCAGCAGTGGGCTGGGGACAGACATCAGGTCTGACTGCGGCCCCGCCCACCAACCCAAGTTATTCAAGACAGCACAGGGGAAGTGCCCTTCAGTCCCACACCACTCCAGGGACTATCCAAGATGATGAATCAGAAGAATTCCCCTCAGAAAAATGTCCAGAAAATAACAACAGCTAACGAACTGATCAAAAACGATTTAAACAATATAACAGAAAGTGAATTTAGAATAATAGTCATAAAATTAATCACTCGTCTTGAAAACAGTATAAAGGACAGCAGAGAATCTGTTGCTACAGAGATCAAGGGACTAAGGAACAGCCAGGAGGAGCTAAAAAATGCTATCAATGAGCTGCAAAATAAAATGGAGACAACCACGGCTCGGATTGAAGAGGCAGAGGAGAGAATAGGTGAACTAGAAGATAAAATTATGGAAAAAGAAGAAGCTGAGAAAAAGAGAGATAAAAAAAATCCAGGAGTATGAGGGGAAAATTAGAGAACTAAGTGATGCACTAAAGAGAAATGATATACACATAATTGGTATTCCAGAGGAGGAAGAGAGAGGGAAAGGTGCTGAAGGTGTACTTGAAGAAATAATAGCTGAGAACTTCCCTGATCTGGGGAAGGAAAAAGGCATTGAAATCCAAGAGGCACAGAGAACTCCCTTCAGACGTGACTTGAATCGATCTTCTACACGACATGTCATAGTCAAACTGGCAAAATACAAGGATAAAGAGAAAATTCTGAAAGCAGCTAGAGATAAACGTGCTCTAACATATAAAGGGAGACCTATAAGACTCATGACCGATCTCTCTACTGAAACTTGGCAGGCCAGAAAGGAATGGCAGAAGATCTTCAATGTGATGAACAGCAAATATATGCAGCCGAGAATCCTTTATCCAGCAAGTCTGTCATTTAGAATAGAAGGAGAAATAAAGGTCTTCCCAAACAAACAAAAACTGAAGGAATTAGTCACCACTAAACCAGCCCTACAGGAGATCCTAAGGGGGATCCTGTGAGACAAAGTACCGGAGACATCGCTACAAGCATGAAACCTACGGACATCACAATGACTCTAAACCCGTATCTTTCTATAATAACACTGAATGTAAATGGACTAAATGCGCCAATCAAAAGACATAGGGTATCAGAATGGATAAAAAAAACAAGACCCATCTATTTGCTGTCTACAAGAGACTCATTTTAGACCTGAGGACACCTTCAGATTGAGAGTGAGGGCATGGAGAAGTATTTATCATGCCACTGGAAGTCAAAAGAAAGCTGGAGTAGCCATACTTATATCAGACAAACTAGACTTTAAATTAAAGGCTGTAACAAGAGATGAAGAAGGGCATTATATAATAATCACAGGGTCTATCCATCAGGAAGAGCTGAAAATTATAAATGTCTATGCGCCGAATACAGGAGCCCCCAAATATATAAAACAATTACTCACAAACATAAGCAACCTTATTGATAAGAACGTGGTAATTGCAGGGGACTTTAACACTCCACTTACAACAACGGATAGATCATCTAGACACACGGCCAATAAAGAAACATGGGCCCTGAATGACACATTGGATCAGATGGACTTGACAGATATATTTAGAACTCTACATCCCAAAGCAACAAAATACACTTTCTTCTCGAGTGCACATGGAACATGCTCCAAGATAGATCACATACTGAGACACAAAACAGCCCTTCATAAGTATACAAGAATTGAAATCATACCATACATACTTTCAGACCACAATGCTATGAAGCTTGAAGTCAACCACAGGAAAAAGTCTGGAAAATGTCCAAACCATGGAGGTTAAAGAACACCCTACTAAAGGATGAGTGGGTCAACCAGGCAATTAGAGAAGAAATTAAAAAATATATGGAAACAAACGAAAATGAAAATACAATAATCCAAACGCTTTGGGATGCAGTGAAGGCAGTCCTGAGAGGAAAATCCATTGCAATCCAGGCCTATCTCAAGAAACAAGAAAAATCCCAAATACACAATCTAACAGCACACCTAAAGGAAATAGAAGCAGAACAGCAAAGAAACCCCAAACCCAGCAGAAGAAGAGAAATAATAAAGATCAGAGCAGAAATAAACAATATAGAATCTAAAAAAACTGTAGAGCAGATCAACAAAACCAAGAGTTGGTTTTTTGAAAACATAAACAAAATTGATAAACCTCTAGCCAGGCTTCTCAAAAAGAAAAGGGAGATGACCCAAATAGATAACATCATGAATGAAAATGGAATTATTACAACCAATCCCTCAGAGATACAAGCCATTATCAGGGAATACTATGAAAAATTATATGCCAACAAATTGGACAACCTGGAAGAAATGGACAAATTCCTAAACACCCACATGCTTCCAAAACTCAATCAGGAGGAAATAGAAAGCTTGAACAGACCCATAGCCAGCGAAGAAATTGAATCAGTCATCAAAAATCTCCCAACAAATAAGAGTCCAGGACCAGATGGCTTCCCAGGAGAGTTCTACCAGACGTTTAAAGCAGAGATAATACCTACCCTTCTCAAGCTATTCCAGGAAATAGAAAGGGAAGGAAAACTTCCAGACTCATTCTATGAAACCAGTATTACTTTGATTCCTAAACCAGACAGAGACCCAGTAAAAAAAGAGAACGACAGGCCAATATCCCTGATGAACATGGATGCAAAAATTCTCAGTAAGATACTAGCAAGTTGAATTCAACAGCATATGAAAAGAATTATTCACCATGATCAAGTGGGATTCATTCCTGGGATGCAGGGCTGGTTCAACATTCGCAAATCAATCAACGTGATACATCACATTAATAAAAGAAAAGATAAGAACCATATCCTGTCAATCGATGCAGAAAAAGCCTTAGACAAAATTCAGCACCCTTTCTTAATAAAAACCCTCAGGGAAGTCGGGATAGAAGGAGCATACTTAAACATCATAAAAGCCATTTATGAAAAGTCCACAGCTAACATCATCCTCAATGGGGAAAAACTGAGAGCTTTTTCCCTGAGATCAGGAACACGACAGGGATGTCCACTCTCACCACTGTTGTTTAACATAGTGTTGGAATTTAGCATCAGCAATCAGACAACAAAAGGAAAGCAAAGGCATCAAAATTGGCAAAGATGAAGTTAAGCTTTCACTTTTTGCAGATGACATGATATTATACATGGAAAATCCGACAGACTCCACCAGAAGTCTGCTAGAACTGATACATGAATTTAGCAAAGTTGCAGGATACAAAATCAATGTACAGAAATCAGTTGCATTCTTATACACTAATAATGAAGCAACAGAAAGACAAATAAAGAAACTGATCCCATTCACAATTGCACCAAGAAGCATAAAATACCTAGGGATAAAACTAACCAAAGATGTAAAAGATCTGTATGCTTAAAACTATAGAAAGCTTATGAAGGAAATTGAAGAAGATATAAAGAAATGGAAAAACATTCTGTGCTCATGAATTGGAAGAATAAATATTGTCAAAATGTCAATACCATCCAAAGCTATCTACACATTCAATGCAATCCCAATCAAAATTGCACCAGCATTCTTCTCGAAACTAGAACAAGCAATCCTAAAATTCATATGGAACCACAAAAGGCCCCGAATAGCCAAAAGAATTTTGAAGAAGAAGACCAAAGCAGGAGGCATCACAATCCCAGACTTTAGCCTCTACTACAAAGCTGTCATCATCAAGACAGCATGGTATTGGCACAAAAACAGACACATAGACCAATGGAATAGAATAAAAACCCCAGAACTAGACCCACAAATGTATGGCCAACTCATCTTTGACAAAGCAGGAAAGAACATCCAATGGAAAAAAGACAGTCTCTTTAACAAATGGTGCTGGGAGAACTGGACAGCAACATGCAGAAGATTGAAACTAGACCACTTTCTCACACCATTCACAAAAATAAACTCAAAATGGATAAAGGACCTGAATGTGAGACAGGAAACCATCAAAACCCTAGAGGAGAAAGCAGGAAAAGACCTCTCTGACCTCAGCCATAGCAATTTCTTACTTGACACATCCCCAAAGGCAAGGGAATTAAAAGCAAAAATGAACTACTGGGACCTTATGAAGATGAAAAGCTTCTGCACAGCAAAGGAAGCAACCAACAAAACTACAAGGCAACCAACGGAATGGGAAAAGATATCTGCAAATGACATATCGGACAAAGGGCTAGTATCCAAAATCTATAAAGAGCTCACCAAACTCCACACCCGAAAAACAAATAACCCAGTGAAGAAATGGGCAGAAAACATGAATAGACACTTCTCTAAAGAAGACATCCGGATGGCCGACAGGCACATGAAAAGATGCTCAACGTCACTCTTCATCAGGGAAATACAAATCAAAACCATACTCAGGGGGCGCCTGGGTGGCTCAGTCGGTTGGGTGTCCGACTTCAGCTCAGGTCATGATCTCACAATCCGTGATTTCGAGCCCCATATCAGGCTCTGTGCTGCCAGCTCAGAGCCTGGAGCCATCTTCGGATTCTGTGTCTCCCTCTCTCTCTGCCCCTCCCCTGCTCATGCTCTGTCTCTCTCTGTCTCAAAAATAAATAAAAACATTTAAAAAAAAAAAAAAACACACTCAGATATCACCTCATGCCAGTCAGAGTGGCCAAAATGAACAAATCAGGAGACTATAGACGCTGGAGAGGATGTGGAGAAACGGGAACTCTCTTGCACTGTTGGTGGGAATGCAATTGGTGCAGCCGCTCTGGAAAACGGTGTGGACGTTCCTCAAAAAATTAAAAATAGACCTACCCTATGACCCAGCAATAGCACTGCTAGGAATTTACCCAAGGGATACAGGAGTACTGATGCATAGGGGCACTTGTACCCCAATGTTTATAGCAGCACTCTCAACAATAGCCAAATTGTGGAAAGAGCCTAAATGTCCATCAACTGATGAATGGATAAAGAAATTGTGGTTTATATACACAATGGAGTACTACGTGGCAATGAGAAAGAATGAAATATGGCCCTTTGTAGCAACATGGATGGAACTGGAGAGTGTGATGCTAAGTGAAATAAGCCATACAGAGAAAGACAGATACCATATGTTTTCACTCTTATGTGGATTCTGAGAAACTTAACAGAAACCCATGGGGGAGGGGAAGGAAAAAAAAAAAAAGGGAGGTTAGAGTGGGAGAGAGCCAAAGCATAAGAGACTCTTAAAAAGTGAGAACAAACTGAGGGTTGATGGGGGAGGGTGGGGTGGGAGGGAGGGGAGGGTAGGTGATGGGTATTGAAGAGGGCACCTGTTGGGATGAGCACTGGGTGTTGTATGGAAACCAATTTGACAGTAAACTTCATATATTGGAAAAAAAAAAAAAGACTTGTTTTGTGACCTAACATATGATATATCCTGGAGACTGCTCCACATGCATTTAAGAAGAATGTGTAATCTGTTGCTTTTGGATGGAATATTCTAGAGATGTCTGTTAAGTCCATCTAATCTAATGTGTCATTTAAAGTCAATGATTTGTATTGATTTTCTGTTTGAATGATGTATCCATTGATGCAAGTTGGGTATTTAAGTCCCCTCTGTTATTGTATTGTTGTCCATTTTCCCCTTTAGGTCTGTTACTATTTGCTTTGTATATTGGGTGCTCCAATATTAAGTACATAAATATTTACAAATGTTATATCCTCTTGTTGAAACGACCCCTTTATCATTATAGAATGACCTTTGTCTTTGTTACATTCTTTGTCTTAAAGTCTATGTTGTCTGATATAAATAAAGCTAACCCTGCTTTTTTTCATTTTTGTTTACATGGAATACCTTTTTCTATCCCTTCATTTTCAGTCTGTGTGTGTCCTTACATGTGAAGTGAGTCTCTTGTAGGCAATATATAGATAGGTCTTATTTGTTTGTTTATCCACTTAGCCACTCTGTCTTTTGATTGGAGAATTTTATTACACTTTTATAGGTACATTTATAGGTAATTTTTGAAATTTATGTGCTTATTGCCATTTTTAAAATTGTTATCTGGCTGTTGTGTAATTTCTTTTTTCCTTTCTTCTTCTCTTGTGATACGATGATTTTTTTTGTAGTGATATGCCTAGATATTTCTTTATATCTATTGTTTACTATAAGTTTTTGCTTTGTTATTAGTTTGAGGCTTACATAAAAAAACTTAAATTTATAACAGCCTGTTTTAGATTGAAAACAACTTAAGTTCAAACACATTTTAAAATGTTACGTGATTATTCCTCCTCCATGTTTTATGTTTTTGATGTCACAGTTTCTTTTTACCTTATGTATTCCATTAACAAATTCTTGATTATAGTTTTTAATACTTTTGTCTTTTAACCTACATACCAGATTTGTAAGTCATTAAGTCACCACTCTACAACACCAGAATATTCTGAATTTTGCTGTATATTTACCTTTACTAGTGAGATATATACTTTCATATGTTTTCCTATTACTAATTAACATCCTTTGGTTTCCATTTAAAGAAGTCCCTTTAGGGGCACCTGGATGGCTCATTCAGTTGAGCGTCCAACTCTTGATTTCAGCTCAGGTCATGATCCACGGGTTGTGGGATCGAGCCCCATATCTGACTCCACGCCAAGTGTAAAGTCTGTTTAAAATTCTCTCTCTCCCTCTTCTCCTCTCCCCCACTCATGCTCTCTCTCTCTCAAAAAAAAAAGTTCCCTTTAACATTCTTTGTAAGCCAGTGATGAACTCCTTTTGCTTTTCCTTGTCTGGAAAACTCTATCTCTTTTACAATTCTAAAGGACAACTTTAGAGTGGTCGTGTTTGGCAGAGGTTTTTTTCTTTCAGCATTTGAAATATATCATTCCACTCCCTTCTGACTTTCAAAGTTTCTGCTGAAAAATCTGCTAACAATCTTATGGGGGTTCCCTTGTGCATAATAACTTGTTTTTCTCTTGCTGCTTTAAGAGCCTCTCTTTGTCTTTAACTTTTGACAATTTAATTATAATGTGTCTTGATATGTGTCTCTTTGGAGTTATTTTATTTGGAACTCTCTGGGCTTCCTTGATCTAGATGACTGTTTTCTTCCCCAAGTTAGGGAAGTTTTTAGCTATTATTTCTTCAAGTAAGTTTTCTGACCCTTTCTCATTTCTCCTTCAGGGCCCCCTATAATGCAAATATATGATCTGCTTGAGGTTGCCTCATAAGTCTTTTAAGCTATCTTTATTCTTTTTGTTTCTTCCTCTTTTCCTTCTCCTCTTCTCCCCTCTTCTCCTTCTTTCCTTCCTCCTCCATGTTCTTCGTCTTTCTCTTCTTTACTGCTCTTATTGGATGATTCCACTGTCTTGTTTTCACATTTGCTGATCCTTTCCTCCATGTCCTATAGTGCTTCTATTGAACCCTTCTTTTTTTTTTTTTAATATATGAAATTTATTGTCAAATTGGTTTCCATACAACACCCAGTGCTCATCCCAAAAGGTGCCCTCCTCAATACCCATCACGCACCCTCCCCTCCCTCCCACCCCCCATCAACCCTCAGTTTGTTCTCAGTTTTTAACAGTCTCTTATGTTTTGGCTCTCTCCCACTCTAACCTCCCTTTTTTTTTTTCCTTCCCCTCCCCCATGGGTTTCTGTTAAATTCCTTAGGATCCACATAAGAGTGAAACCATATGGTATCTGTCTTTCTCTGTATGGCTTATTTCACTTAGCATCACACTCTCCAGTTCCATCCACGTTGCTACAAAGGGCCATATTTCGTTCTTTCTCATTGCCACGTGGTACTCCGTTGTGTATATAAACCACAACCTCTTTATCCATTCATCAGTTGATGGACATTTAGGCTCTTTCCATAATTTGGCTATTGTTGAGAGTGCTGCTATAAACATTGGGGTACAAGTGCCCCTATGCATCAGTACTCCTGTATCCCTTAGGTAAATTCCTAGCAGTGCTATTGCTGGGTCATAGGGTAGGTCTATTTTTAATTTTTTGAGGAACGTCCACACCGTTTTCCAGAGCGGCTGCACCAATTGCATTCCCACCAACAGTGCAAGAGGGTTCCCGTTTCTCCACATCCTCTCCAGCATCTATAGTCTCCTGATTTGTTCATTTTGGCCACTCTGACTGGCATGAGGTGATATCTTAGTGTGGTTTTGATTTGTATTTCCCTGATAAGGAGCGACGTTGAACATCTTTTCATGTGCCTGTTGGCCATCCAAATGTCTTCTTTAGAGAAGTGTCTTTTCATGTTTTCTGCCCATTTCTTCACTGTGAACCCTTCTTTTTTTAAGAATTTGTTTTAAAAAATAATAATAAAATAATAAAATAAAAATAAAAAAAATTTAAGAATTTGTTTTAATGTTTATTTTTGAGAGAGAGAGAGAGAGAGAGAGAGAGAGAATGAGGGAGGAGCAGAAAGAGGGAGACACAGAATTGGAAGCAGGCCCCAGGCTCTGTCTGAGCTGTCAGCACAGAGCCTGATGTGGGGCTCGAACTTATGAACCGTGAGACCATGACCTGAGCCAAAGTTGGATGCTTAACCAACTAAGCCACTCAGGTGCCCTTTTATTGAACCCTTCTATTGTATTTTTCAGTTCCATTATTATATTCTTTGCTCTGTAATTTTTGTTTTGTACTTTCTTATATTTTCTATCTCTCTGTTGAAATTCTCACTTTGTTCTTGCATTGTTCTCCTGACCTCAGTGAACACCTTTATGACTTACTTTGAATTCTTTATCAAGTAAACCACTTACTTCTATTTTGTTAAAAAAATTTTCTGAGGTTTTAACTTGTTCTGTAATTTGGAACATATTCTTATGTTGTTTTCATTTTCTTGGACTCTGTGTTGGTTTCAATGCATTCAATAAAACAGCCACTTTCCCAGTCTTGAAGGAGTGGCCTTTCCTGGCCTTACCCCTTGGTTTCTCTCAAACCTTTGTGATTTGTTAAAATAGGCTACTTTGTTTAAGAACAAAGTGGTTTCCAGTAGTTGAAGGTATGTCAAGAACTGTCCGTTTCCCAAAGGGAAGGATCTCAGTCAATATTTAGATTCAAGCTGAGTGGAAGCAAGACCCTCAGACAGCAACTTTGAAAATATGCAAATAAATCTCTTTCAGGAGAAAATTAGGAGGTGGAAATTTCTGTCTGTTCTCTCTGCCTTGAGCCCTGGGGCAATAGTCTATTAAGAACTATTTCTTTGTTTGCTACTGTCCTACTGAACCCATGAACACAAGCCCTACTAGCTACCAGAACCATGCTATCAAGGGATGTGTCCTCTGGATAGTGGCCACAAAAGTCTGTGCTCTGGCCTTCTCTTTTGTAGAACATTTTTAGATATGGGAACATGGTTTCAACATAGAACCCATCAGTGATAAGTTCATGTAATCACTAATCTCAAGAATGTAAAGAATTTATATGACACCAGGCAAGACTGTCAAGGCTTGGTTATAAAATAAAAGTAATCCAAATTCCTTTTAATTTTATTATTTTCAACAATTATAGTTTGTATTACTGTGTGCAATGAAATTAGTCTTAATTTTTGTTTCATTTTTAATGTTCTTATGTAGATAAATTTACATATGATATAGGAAAAAGGAATTTCCCAGACAGTATGTCCTAATTTTTGCTTCAGAATTCATTTAGTTGTTAGTTTTTTTAATATTTTCTATTCTACAGGAAAGACTTAAAATGGATAGAATTTCCTTCAACAACATCTTTGATCAAGTCAAGCTTAAAAGCTATTTTGTTTTACATTTGTAATGTGTGGCTCCACAGAGCCTTAGTTCATAAATACACTAGTTCTTTATTTCAGATACTTGCCACTTAGCTCTTTACACAAAAACTATAGAAATATTTAAAAACTAATCACTTGTGTTTTGCACCTATAACTTGTGTAAGTAATAATATGAGATTTAGTTCTTAAAGACACAGATATAATACCTAGTAAGCAGTAATAGAAAGAAATAATTTCCCAACCCAAAATAAAGGAATAATACTGTATTTTCCTTGGGAAACAAATGTGATATGGATCACTATTATATATTACACATAAAATCTTGATGTTCTTGGATATACTAAATTTAGTTCAAACTTGGTGAAACCCAAGGATGCTAGAGGTAGCGTACTTACATGCATATAGCACTTCATAATTAACAAAGTGCATGTATAGGCACTTGAACTCTCTAACCTCTCTGTGAGATTATTTATAATTATGTATGTTATATTAACATTACTAGGAGGAGAAAGTTAATTGTACTTTAGAGCATTGTGAAGAAGTCCTTAATGCTTCATTTTGCCAATTTAAAACAAATCACATATAGAGAAGGGGGAAGATGATCTGTATGTAGCTAAGTAGACAGATGTAACTTGTTTGACATCTAATATGTAAACAAACCAATGACTGGCCCTGCAAATGGTAGGACTGAAGGGACTTGGAGAAGTATATGTATAGGATCTGAAAAAAATCTGGGAAGCATGATAAGAAAACATATGCAATAAAGCAGTAAGGACATACTCATGGGTGTGCAGTACTTGGTTTGAAATAACTGTATCATTTTCCTGTATTACTGAAACAAAATTGTATTTGTTTTATTTCTTATTTGCTCAGATCACATGTATTTTGCATGACTACTTGTGTTTTCTCTTTCCTTTGTTTCCCCTTACACTTCAACACTAGATGAAACTCTCCAAGAGCAATTCTAGTTTAACTTAGATGTAAATGGATCTCTGAGTAATGCTTTTTTTGTGTGTTTCTCTAGTTTATTAACTAATTGTATTAATATATGCATGAAGTTTAATTTTGCCAAATTATGGGGATTATTTGCATCTCAGAAAGACTACTAATACTAAAAACTACAAAGGTGGATAAAGATAACCATACTTACTTGCATAAGTGTCTCCCTTTTAAACATTCCTAAAATAAATAGGGGATAGTTGTGGAATTGAATTTTTTCCAATGTAAGTGGAGTAAGACTGGAATATTTTGTCACTAGTGAAATTTCTGAAGACTAGTAAGAATAGATGAGACATTTTCTTATGGTTTTATCAAATAGGATTATTTTTGGCTTTTCAAATGATCTTCTCAAGCTTTTAGGGATATGAGAACAGAGGATATATGAAAACTATAATCAGGGAAAATTAATATTTTCACCTAAAATAAATATGGATTAGGGGACTATAGGAGAAAAAGCTAATAAATATAGTCATTTTAAGATTACTTACCATATCCTGGTGGAATTTTTCATTTTTGTAGAATTTTCTGCAATTTCTTTTGACTCTGGCATTCCTAAAATTTCCTTGCTTTGTGTTTTTTATTTAGTTCTTACTTTTTTGTCTTTTGCTATTATTCCCAGCTTAAGATTTTTGCCTGATATTAATGTATATGACCTTCTACTGATTAATTCTACAACCAAAGTTAAGTATTCTCAAAAGTAAGATTTTTATTGTAGGTACAATAGACATGAAGTAGAGATCGTTATATTATTAATATTATATCTGTTCATACAGACTAGGAATTATGTATTATATAAATATGTATTTAAGGATGATTCAAAATGGAGCAAGTTTTATTTTTTTAATTATCCCTCTCAGGGAATATTTGTATTGTTTTTTTATTTATCTTGTTTCTTTATACAAATGAAGGCAAATACAATATACTTTTACATTCTCCCTTTTATACTAAAGGTATATATCAGTCAAATAATATACTCTGCTCTACACATTGCCTTCATCACTTAATGATATGACCTATAGATCTCTTCTTATCAGTATGGGGATCTTCCTCATTTCTTCTTACAACTGCATAGTGTTCCATCAAATCGGGTGCCTTAGTTTATTTAACTAGTACTTGACTGTATTAAATACATGGGCTATTTATAATCCCTAAATTTTATAAATTACACCACAATCAATAAACTTGTACATGTGTTCTTTCATACTGTGGAGGAGACTGTGTACGACATAGTCTCAGATGAGTGATTGCTGGGTCAAAGAGAAAATATGTCTGTATTTTTGTAGATATTGCCAGATGTCCCTCCATAAGGGGTTGTTTGCTTTTGAGCAGATTTTAAAGGAAATAAATTATATGCTTTATTACCTTTCTTGCCCATTCTAACTCCAACTTAATCTAAACCTGGTTCCACTCAAAATTCTAAAATGCTAGTTCCTTCCTAACTCATTCTTTACTCTGCCAGAGATAAATGCCCACTTGCCTCTAGCATTTCAGGCTGATATTAATATCTTTTAACGTCTAATGTAAAAAATCAATCCAGGTGACTTTCCTTAACTCTTCAGAGCTGTATCATCAACATTACAATCTGTAGATCCAATTAGTCTACCTGGTAATTGATAATAACAATCAGGCCAGAATCTAGTACAAACCTCAGATTACTTGTTTTCTCTGTTCTGTGTTAAGATATCCTGAATAACTAGCTTGTTCTTTTAGGCTGATTGAACTGCTGATTAAAATACATTTCTTCTTTTCTTTAAAACATGGAAAGATTTCCTTGTTATCTTCATGTATCTTCATGCTGGTTGCAGGGGAAACTTACCAAATCTTTCGTTATTTGGATTTGTTGGCAATAGATGGAAAAGGTGGACCCTGACATGCAGAAGCCCAAGCCTCCTATTGCATTAAACTAGAAGGTCATGGACAGCCCCAGACCCTAAAGCAAAAGACCTAGGCCTGTGTCTTAAATGATAGCTTAGAGCTATAGCTTAGAGTCATACAACTTCCTGCACTTAATTATCCCATCTGTAAATTGTGGAAAATCTTACTTATCTCACAGAATGGTTTGTGACAGTGAAATGAAAGAGATAATTTAAGTGAATGAGTTTTATCAATTCTAAAGCCCTGTTAAGTAAAAATGAGATGGTATATTTATTTCCTCTAACTGAGGCAAGCTATAACAATATCCTAACCTCTTCTCTCTCATCCATCCATCCATGGCTCTTTCCATGTTTAGGGCACATTGCTAGAAGAAAATTATGCTTTTTTTTAAAGAAACAAAAACAATATTTAGGAAAATATTTTATTTTCTCTTTTAGCGATAGACTTCAATATGATGAAAATTTTAAAGAACCCAAGAGCATACACAATGCCCACATTCAAGGAAGAATCAAGTGTATCAAGACTAACAACAAAGGTTTGGAGCATAATAATTATAAAAAGTGTTCTTACTTTTTTTTTAATGTTTATTTTTGAAGGAGAGACAGAGAGAGAAAGAGAGCACAAGCAGGGAAGGGGCAGAGAGTGTGGGAGACAGAATCCGAAGCAGGCTTCAGCCTTCGAGCTATCAGCACAGAGCCCGACATGGAGATGGAACTCACAAACCATGAGATCATGCATGACCTGAGCTGAAGTCAGACACCCAGCCTACTGAACCACCCAGGCGCCCCCCCCCCCCCCACCAAATGTTCTGACTTCTTTAATTTGCTTAGTTTAACAGCTTCATATAGACAGTGTTCATTGTTACACTCCTGATATATATTTTAGAAAAATTTAATGATCAAAGTGATTTACCAGAGAAGTTAATCTTAATGTTAAAATGTTTTATTGTTTTTTAAAAATATCCTCTGTGTGCCTGGGTGGCTCAGTTGGTTAAGCATCTGACTCTTGATTTCAGCTCAGATCATGATCTTACGATTGAGCCCTGTGTTTGGCTCTGTGCTGACAGGGCGGAACCTGCTTGGGATTCTCTCTCTCCCTCTCTCTCTGCGCCTCCCCTGCCTCTCTCTCCCTTTCTCTCAAAATAAATAAATAAACTTTAAAAAATTTTTAAAATAAAATATCCTCATCTCTAATGAACAAAAAACCACATAAAATTCATCTTTTCCCACACTTCTGGCACTGCTTTTCTTTGGGTTGATATACAAACATTGATCTCAACTATGATCTCAGTAAGTTCTAGTCAAAATTGCAGGGAAAATGTCACAAGAGTTTTCATCAAACTCCTCTGAAGCCATGGCTCTGGAATAACTGGCCATATGTGTGTAGTGTTACTGATAAGTTGTGGGTACTTAGTTTTTACACGTTTCTGGTGGTTCCTCCCTAATAGAGACCCTCAGGGACTTGGCCACCTTATGTTGCTTTAGCCAAGATTTGATGAGGTTACAGGCTTGAAATTCTGAATTTGATCTCTTATTAGACAAATAGGTTTTAAATTGATTGCAGTCTTTATTGCTAAAATTTTGTCTGGATTGTCTAGTCAAGTCTGACCATAAATTTTAAATTATGCCTATATACAAACCGCTTTCTGAGGTCAATACTTAATATATTTCCCTATCTTTAATAACCCAGATAATTAAAATGTTTTCTAACCTTTACAGTGCTGCCAAGGGTGGTTTGTAAGTACTTAGAATAGAAACTGGTGATCTCTAGGAGTCAATTTAGGATCAATGACAATATCACACCATTAGGGTTGGGTGGGGACACGTACAATACTGCTGGATTTATAAATCAGGAAATGTAATAGAGGCTGTATATCTGATCTTCAGTAATCACTATAAATGGCCTTTTACACCTTATTTACAAGTTGAAGAAATATGGACAGGAGGATTTCTAACTGACTGAACAAACTTTTTCAGATGACCCTGTTAAAAGATGGAAAGCAAACTGCAGATCCATCTCTGGTAATACACCCCATTGCTGCATCATTGGCCCTGTCCTCTGCAGACTGTTTTATCAACAACTTGGATAAAAACATGGTTGCCATTTTTATTAGATATTTAGAAGTCATAAACCTTGGAAGAACGATGAATACATTGGATGACTAAAAGTTTACAACAGTTGAGTAGTAGGCCTAATCTTAGAAGATAAATTTTTATTATGAAAAAAGTATAAAGGTCCAAAATTACAGCTGCATAAGTATAGGATAATAAAGCCTTGGGTTAGAGGCATCTGAAAAGATTTGGAAATTATTTTTTTACAGTGATCTCTGTATATATCAACACACTGTTGACTCCCAAATCTTACTGCATTCTTGAACTTTTTAAACAGACATATGGGATCTACTCTATGTTGATTACACAATTATTGTGTATTATGTTCATTTGGGAGTCCTGCATTATAAAAGGGTGTAGACAAACAAAAGAGTTCTGAATAGAAAATAATCAGGATAATTAAGGGCTATAATTATATAATTAATGGTATATTTGAGCAATGACCAAAATATTTAAAGGCATTTCCATTAGAAAAGACAAGACTCTGGTGGTTGTAATAACTGTTTTCAAATATGTAGACAGCTACTGTAGGAAAGCAGGATTAGGCTTTTTCTGTGTGGCTCAAAATAATTGTTTTACCAATGAAAACCACAAAGTTCTTACATTTACTGGTAAGTGAAAGCTATAGGGAGACAGTTTTCAGTGCAACATAAAGAATTTTCTAAGCACCAGGGTTGTCCAGATGCCGAATGGGTGCCCGTGGCTTCCGAGTGCCCATATGAGCATTGGCAGAATGCACATTGAAACCTCAAAAGTCAAAGTTTACCTTTCTAGTCATTGACAGCAATTATCCTTTAATAACTTAAAACAATGAAGCCCCAAAATCCTCCTTCTAGCTCATCTCCTGTGACTCTTTCAAAGTTTATGGGATTGCTTGGTTCTAAGATTTAGTACTAAGTTGACTCTTGACTATATAGGTCTTGTTTTATGGGACCTTAAAGTTTTCTGATAATTTTCTACCATTATCTTTTGTGGGGCAGATGGAAGTAGTGAGGCTCCTGCTAATTGTTTTGGCTATTTGGAATATCTCTAGGAGTTCTTTGCACCACTTCAAACCTTCTGCTTTAAAGTATCTAAGACGGGGCGCCTGGGTGGCGCAGTCGGTTAAGCGTTCGACATCAGCCAGGTCACGATCTCGCGGTCCGTGAGTTCGAGCCCCGCGTCAGGCTCTGGGCTGATGGCTCGGAGCCTGGAGCCTGTTTCCGATTCTGTGTCTCCCTCTCTCTCTGCCCCTCCCCCGTTCATGCTCTGTCTCTCTCTGTCCCCAAAACAAAACAAAACAAACAAACAAACGTTGAAAATAAAGTATCTAAGAAAATGGCTAAGGCTCCACAAAACACTGGATATACACTTAATGCCTAGTTCTGCTATTATCGAGTTGAACTGCCCTTAAAAATCAGTGGTCCTTCTACGGAAGAAGTAGGTATTAACTGTGGTTTTCCTATGTAAAAAAAGGAGAACTGTGGAAAAAATAACAAATGTCTATGTCTTGAATTCCAGTAAGATCAAGTTTCTGTCTTACAGTATCCAAGGCAGAATCTGGGGAAAAGGTCATGAAACATCTTTCTTTCTAGACAGGTAGTATTTCCTTTTAATCTAGACAAAGCTTGTCCTGGTTTTGTATGCAATTTAAAGATCAGGCTAGATATACCTTATGTGAATTTCCATGGGAGATTGAGACGAAGTAAATGATTTACATCATAGAAAACATGTCTGATTTTGACACTGAGTTTTCACCATCAGAGAATTGCTTTGGATTATGATAGTCCCACTATTCAAAATAATTCTGGAGCATCTCTGAAGGAAAGCAATGAAAAAGTGACCATAAGCAAAAGAAGCACAAGAGAACTGTATGTATCAGTAAAAGCAAATGAGCATAAAATCTTATTTCCTCACAGGAAGTGGAATCAATAATAAATCTCACATCTAGACATTACAAAAAGGGAGGAAAGACTTAATGTATGAATTGTTGCTATACTGACCTTATATCCCACAAGAAGTCAGTAATAAAATCTTGGAGCAATTATATTTATGACAGAGAATTCATGGACAGTTTTTTTCCATTAGCACTTCGATTATGTTATCCACATGCCTTCTGGCCTCCTTTGTTCTGATAAAAATTCAGCTTTAAACGTATTGGGATTCCCTTATATGTTGTTTTTCTCTTGCTGCTTTTGAAATTTCTTTTTGTCTTGGTCTTTCAGCACTTTGAGTATAATGTGTCTAGGTGAGTATTTTTCCTACTTGGAGTTAAGCTTCTTGGATATGTTTTTCACAAAAGTTTGGAGGTTTTGGTCATTTTTGTCTTCATATTTGTTCCTGTCCCTTTTTCTGGAGCTCTGTTCATTTTCCTCTTTCATTTTTCTCTCTGTTCTTCAGACAAAATAATGTCTATTGACCTATTTATCAAGCTGATAAATAAAAAAGCTAGAAGAGCCTTACTGCACAAACTCATAGACTCATACTGTAATAAATTTCTTTCATTAAGAAGGTGCTTTGCGGAATTTCTTTTTATTTATTTTAATATACCTGATAATAACTATATTCATAGTTATAATACAGTTACATTTATTTATAGCTTTTTAAAAATACATAAAAGTAATAATTAACTTGATTTTTTTTCTCCTTTACAGTCCCATTATAGTAGCACTGGTCCAGAGTTTAACCGTGTACTGTTCAATTTTGGAGGTCAGAGTCCACTGATTTTATATTATCTTAAGATGCATGAGTTAGCTGGTATTTCCAAGGCCCCTAAACAAACCAAGATTAAATTCACTGAAATATTGCAAGAACCATATCCTTTTTTAAGCTTTGCTTTAATGTGATCTGTTGAAAACTTTTTACTTAATATCTCAATCAAGGAAAGAGGTGAATGCATTTTTTAACCAATGTTTTTTACTTAGCATTTAATTGTATTCAAAATGTTTGTACCATGTTTGGTTAAAGTATTTTCTCTTTTAGATCTAAGGCTGTGATTTTTGCATGTAAGAAAGATTTTAAGAAACAGAAAACTGAGGAACCTTATTTTTTTTCAATATATGAAATTTATTGTCAAATTGGTTTCTATACAACACCCAGTGCTCATCCCAAAAGGTGCCCTCCTCAATACCCATCACCCACCCTCCCATCCCTCCCACCCCCCATCAACCCGAAAACCGAGGAACTTTAAAAACTGGTATATGTAGCTCTTTAGCAAAAGACTATCTTTGCAACTTTACTGTTCAGTGTTCAGTTTCAAGCATTTGTCAGACTGTGGATCATGGGCTTCTAGAGTCTCCAGAGGAAAGTTTCAACCATGTTCTAGCTGTGTAATTCTTTATTCCAATGAAATTTATCAGAAAGGTCAGTATTTAAAATATAACATAAATGAACTTGGAGCTCTTTCATTGCAGCCAGGTGGGAAGACCAGAGTTCTGTCCACTTATACTCCTCTGTTCACTCTGCATAACCCATGCTGGCCCAGGGCTCACTGGGGACTCAGATGAACCTCAAAGGGATCTACTACAGTAGTTTCCAAATTGAAGTGGACACGCATGCACAATTCTGAGTGTATATGTGTTTACGCCTATATATATATATATACATATATATATATATATTATATATATATACATATATATATATTATATATATATATATAATATATATGTATATATGTATATATATATTATATACATATTTTTAAAGACTCTTATTTATATCTATTTTTATCTTTAATAATAAGCTTAAACTTTGCTAATATTTAGTAAGTAGGTACTTTACTCAGCTGACATTTCAGTCTGAACTCTACTGTTTTGAAGGATAATGATAACATCTTTGCTCTTGTGTTTTCTGAGTATCACAACATGTTGCTGTTTTCTTTGGTGGGAAGTAGATTTGTAGACTATATCATCTAGTTTAATAATCACTAGTGGACCAATAGCTTTAAAAGATTCGTGGAAAGAAACTTTGGATTGATGACAATATTATAAGGCAAGAATAAATTTTTTAAAAAATAAAGAAAATGCCATAATGATTTTTCTCCTACTCCTCAAAAGAGAGCCTTTTCAACCATACTAAGAAAATAAATTAATGCTGAGCCAATCAATTCTGCCAAGATGTAGGCTAAAAAAAAACAGAAATAAAAATTTTCAAGATGACTATTTGAAATGTGGATATACATAATTATTATAACTAATGAATCTAGCCCTAAATGTATGTTATACTTTTCAATATTAGCAAATGATTCTATAACTCCAGGTTAATTTACAAGGCATTTATAAACAACTATGTAGGCATCAAATCTCTATAATTTGAGGGAAAAAAAAGGTTTGGCATACCATTAATAAAGGTAAAGTTAAATTTTATTTTCACAATATTTTATCTGGCTTTTATTTGCAGATTACATATATTCTATAATATATGTAATATATTAATACAGATTAATATTACCTAATTCATAAATTGAAAATTATACCTGTGTGGGAGTGTGCTCACATAGCTGTTACTCATGGGACATATGATCAAAATGTGCTCTAGCAGAGTCTCAGGACTCTTCCTAGGACACTTCTCCTCCCACATTTTAATCAGGACACCCCCCAGAGCCTAACTGACCACATGTACATGGAATTAACTTGGGTAGTTCTGGAACAAAAGGAGAGATACAAGCTACAGGGCTAAATCAGCCTGTTCAGGGATATGTAAATTAAGTAATGATCCAAGGATTATCACCAACTTTGGATTAGTCTGAAAGAATTTTTTTAAATGTTTAGAAGTGAAATTTGAAAGATATATAAAACCCTTCATAATAAATTGCTTTTATCTTTAACTAATCTTAATTGTAATTATAAAAATGTTAGTCTTTGTGTTTACATTTCTGATGGGCATGAATTTGTCTAATGGCTATGCCAGGACAGATTGTACAACCAATTTATTGAGAATGTAGGGGGAGTGTAAGTAAGTGTGGGGGTGAGGAGAGGAGAAAATGGAGATCTAAAGCATGAAATCTTTTATGGAATGAGTATCTCATTCCATAATTATGTGAAAGAAAACACCCTTTGGAAAGAAATGCGGCTTTCTGTGATGCTTTCTGAGCTTGTAAAATGTTAATAACCCCAATAAGAAAAAATGTCTCTAGACCTAATGATAAACAAAATGATGATGATGTCTCATCTTCATCAGCACTTGGCAATTTTTCAAAGCATATAATGAATCCCACTATGTATTAGCACAAAAATGACAAGAGTCTTGTGACAGTGGGCATATCACACCACTTTATGGATAAGGAAATCAAAGCACAAAGAGGGTAAATGGTTTGCCCAGGGGATTCATGCAGTAGAGCTAGCACCAGAGTCTTCTACCGTTTCCTGGGCCATACTTATTTTCCTGACATGGTGATCTAGGCTATAATTCTGAGTGTGATACTGATGGTTGGCGGCGGTCCAGTAATGTTTTCCCCAAGATAATGATAGCTGCTAATGAAATTTCTGTATGGATTTCCCATAATTATTTGTGATGACTGTATGGTCATTGAATATTTCTCTCTCGCTCAAATTTTACTTTGAAGCTATTCAAAATATAAAATATTTTTAATAGTTTTCTCTGAGCTTGCTTATTGGAATCTTGTGGCATTCCTGAAGTGGAGAGACGATACTTTGCAGTGAGTACATCTATGCATGGTGAGGGAGTAGGAGAAAGTAGAGAAGGCAGAGAAGGAGATAAAAAATAACAAAAAAGATAAATATAATTCATTATATTTGAGGTAGGCAGATGGGCCCCAGTGATCCCCACCTTCTGGTATTCATACCTCAGTTCCCTTCCATTGATTGTGGGCTGAACCTATGACTTGATTCTAATAGGATATGGTTAACATAATGGTGTATCACTTCGACATTCAGTTGCAAAAAGACTAACATCAGTCCTGCTAGCATTTCTTGCTCACTCTCTCAGAGCCCTCGGGTTGGGGGTGGGGGAGAACCAGCTATCATGTTGTGAGCTGTTTTGTGGAGAAGGCCACATGGTAGGCAAGTGAGGCTTCCAGCCAACAGCCAGTAAGAAATTGACACGTTTAGTTTAACAATCCTTGAAGAAATAAGTCTTGCCAACAACCACGTGAGTGACTGACCTATGAAGTAAATCCTCCTTTGGTCCCTGCTCACACTTTTATTGGAGCTTCTGAGGGACCCTGAGCCAGAAGTATCCACTGACCTGTGCCCAGATTCCTGACCCACAGAAGCCATGCAATAACAAACATTTGTTGTTTTAAGCTGCCCAGTTTTGGGGTAATTTATTAAGTATCAGTAGGTAACTCAACAATGTTTGAGCAAAAGTCTAGATTCAGATGAATCTCTTCAGTAAATCCAAATATTTATCACATTGTAGTGTAAAGTTCACCTGTTTTTCTCACCCAATAGAAAACAAAGAATTATTTGCCTCTGTGTCCCTGACATGGGAAAAAAGTATCTAGCATACGATATATGTTAAATAAATATCTGATACGTGAGTATAGCATGGTTTTATTTAAAGATAAGGCCAGATTTCATTTTATTTAAAAAAAATTGATATTATTAAAATGAAGAACACTGGAGGATAGGGATAGAAATTTGGGAGTTATTGGTATAAAGTTCATCTTTGAAGTCATCATTATCAAAATGTTTTTCAAGTTTTATTGAACAGTTACTATGTACCAAGCGTTCTTTTGAGTACTTTACATTTATTAAATCATTTCATCCTCATGTCAGCTTCTGAGTTAGATACTATTATTGTCTCTATTTTAAGATAAGCAAACTGAGGCACAGGAAAGGTAACTTGCTAAGTGATTACACTTGGCTTCTATCCTTGGTAGTCTGGTTTCATAGCCAATACACTCTGATACTTAATTGTTTACTCAGAGAGAATGTGTAGCTCCAGAAGAAGATAAAAGTGTAATCTCATCTTTTAAGGATAATCACAAGTATGGTTTGGGGCAAGTGTGATAAGAGACAGGAAAGTCAACAGAGGACAAAAAAAAAAAGGGATGCCATGATAATGTTCCTCATATTTCAGAATAGTTATTTGAAATTTCTGCAGTTGCTTCTGCATTAAATCATTTTGGAAGTTTTTCTCCAGACTTTGAAGATTGCATGATCATGCACATTCTGTTTCAAAATCCTTTTATTTATTTAATGAGAGATTTTAATGATACACTTTCTTAAGCTCAATACAGAGCAATATTATATTTGATCACTATGCAGTTTTTAAATCAGAGTCTCGTGGGACAGATACATTTAAAAATAAATTTAAACATTATAGGTAATATTTCTTTTGATTTGGAGTGACTTGCCAAAGTCCTAAGAGGGAAGATTGCTTTATTGTCAATGTTTTAGATTTTGTATCTAAATACTGAGGAGACTGGAAATGTTGGTGGAGAGGAGGAGGCAGGGAACAAATGTAATTGTACTTCACAGGGGTGCTCATGATTCTGACAGGATTTTTAATGTACCTTCATAAGGAAAATAGTACATTTTTAATGTTAATATAAAATGTATTGGTAGAAAATTTGAATGTTTTTATGAATGACCTTTGAGTATTTTTTTAAACTTGATTACTTAGTAATAGAGTTATGAGTAAAACAGGAAAAAGTGTTTACTTCTAGGACCCAGAGCTGAATATATAATGTATCTTTAAACTGTGTAGAATTGTGTGCAAAACGTATTTGGAGCTCCTAATTTTCCCATCTCACATCGAGAAGGGATGTGATTTTGCAAATCACCTCAAGTTTTTAATGTGTTGAAAATAGACTAACAACAACAACAAAAAATACCCAGAAGTCCGATGATTTCTTTTACATGTGAAACACAAGTTACTTTTTTAAAAAAAGATAAAGAAAACTCAGGAACATGGGGCGCCTGGGTGGCGCAGTCGGTTAAGCGTCCGACTTCAGCCAGGTCACGATCTCGCGGTCCGTGAGTTCGAGCCCCGCGTCGGGCTCTGGGCTGATGGCTCGGAGCCTGGAGCCTGTTTCCGATTCTGTGTCTCCCTCTCTCTCTGCCCCTCCCCCTTTCATGCTCTGTCTGTCTCTGTCCCAAAAATAAATAAACGTTGAAAAAAAAAAAATTTAAAAAAAAAAAAAAAAAAAAAAAAAAAAAAAAGAAAACTCAGGAACAAAATGTTGGTGTAGTTTGTGTGGGTCCTATTAAAAAAGAATGTCTATCAGCTGCATCTATATTTCTAACATGAATTTAGAAGATCCACATTTGTTGTAGCTTAGAAAAAAAATCTGAACTCAGTGCAGTGTGATTCAGAGTGTTTGGTATTACTACAAAGACATGCTCCCACCATCACACACGCATATACAGACTTACTAACATGTAAAAACTGTCCGGGGGTGGATTATTACGCCCTACAATTGAAAATAATGGGTAATAACAAGAACTAAACCAGCATAAAAATAAAGTTATACAAAGGAATCATCTGTTGTGAATTATCTGTGATGTGGGAGAAGCAAGTAGCCAACAGTGGGGAAAAAACGAAAAGAAAGAAATCCTCAGACTCATGAAAGGTCACCAGTTCTGTATAACACTTGGTCTTCACACAGTAAGAGCCCAGTGGGAAACTCTTTGGAGCCATGTGCAACTTCTTTTCACTCTTATTTATAAAAATATTTTCAATGATCTTTGTCACATGTGCACATGTAGATTTTTTTCCCCCTCACCAATATGTGAATAGCAACCTGTGAGTTGTTTCTAAACAATATATCAAATATATTTTTTATTTCAAGTCAATGACATCTCAAGCTAATTGACACATACTAAGGATCTGGTAATCACATTTTTAAAAGGATAAATTAGCTAAAAGACAAATGTTCAAAAAAAACCTCTAATCCAGAACCCTCCCATCTAGTTATTTTTCTAGTAAAGACAAGACAAAATACTTTTTTTTCCCTCAGTTCTTCTAGAGTTCTCAGAATGCAGCAGATCTGAAGGACTACACTACTAGAAAGCCTGTTCCATTGTTTATGAGATTGAACTCCCAAAATTTAACCGTCAGTTTCCTTCAGCTTCAAAAATACGGGTGCATATATGACAATATTTATCTTTTAATGAGGCCTTTCAGATAATAGAAACCAGATTTTAGCTTCCTGGAATGGGAGGTATTTTAAAAATACATTTTTGTTGGAAACACCCAGCACCAAGCCCTGTGGCAACACAGACACCCTCCACCAAAACACAATGGAGGCCTGATCTTTTCTCTAGCTGTCTGCAAAGAGGAAAACCAGGGACAAGGTGTCCTAAGGCTGGGGAAAAGAAGAGATTGAAAAGGGAAGATAAGAGAGTAGAGAGGAATCCCAAAACTCTTTGTTGTACTGAAGGAGTCTCTAAAATTTACTCTAATTTGAGCTCAAATTTGAGCTTCTTCTCCATCTGTACCAAGCAGATGGATTGAACTAGATAAATTTCAAGCCTTCTTGAATCCCGAGATTTATGATTCTGTTGGAGGAATTTGACTTTCCATGCTGTCAGTGGCTAAACTAGTAAAGAGCTCAATTTTTTTCCTGGAATGACAACATTCTCATTTTGTCAACTCACTGTAGAACCAGGTTCTTCAGAGGGTACACTGTCTCATTCTCAGGTGTCAGCTTCCCTAAAAGGCCACCAGAATAACCAGTTGGCCAAGTAAAGCCAAGGAAGAATACCAATTTAGCAGAGCTTTAGTAGTGTCTCAAAATGGGTAAATTCGGGAATGATATTTATTAGTGTTTTAGGGCCTGAGTTGGATGATTTTTGAGTCTGGAGAGGTAAGGCAAGGAATTACTTGGGATCAGGTAGTGTTTAATTGGATTGGTGGGCCCAGTGAAGCAAGGGTCTTGAAGTGAGTTTTGATGAGCAAGCTACTTTTGCTGGTTCAGAGTCTTTTCTTTCAGGAGAAGGCATTTCCTGGAGTAAGCAGCTAAGTTATTTTTATTCTTATTCTCAGCATTGTTAAATATAGGGATAAAAAAAAAAAAGTATGCATGGTCCCTAAACTTTTTTAACACAGGGACAGCTTAAATAAGACATTTCTCATTCATATTTCTATCTCCTCCTAATGACAACAATTAGGCATCCATCCACAGACAAGAGTGCCTTTGTGGGGAACTGTGCAAATGGCACAATTCACTAAGGGACCTGAGGGAGTCTCACCCACCTGTGGGTCAGGTAATAGGCATACAGACCTCAGTTCCAGTTGTGGGTCCTGTAGTGGCCTGTAAACCACTCTAGCCCCTCATGGCTACAGTCTGGGAATCCCTGGAAAACACCTCATAGACCATCATCTATGGACAGGAAGGCCTTTGTGGAAGTCCAAGTTTCCAGTGGAGGGAAGTTGCAGCACTACTAGAGGAAAAAAAGAAAAAAAAGAAAAGAAAAGAAAAAAGAAAAGAAAAGAGAAAAGAAAAGAAAAGAAAAGAAAAGAAAAGAAAAGAAAAGAAAAGAAAAGAAAACATATGAGCGTGGACACACTGGAGAGGGTAAGAACGGTTAACAGTTTGACTTCACCCCTTCCCCAAGGTGAAACAGCATAAGGTCAAGAAAGATCTTCTTGGCCGTGATTTCTTACATGGGAGAAAGTGAGAGCATGTGAATGAGCATTCAGCTTTCCTAACTGTGTGGAAAGACCCATTTCTCAGCCACAAGAAATAAGGATATCTTACCATTTACAACAACATGGATGTGATGAAATTATGAAATTTGGAAGTTTTGGGTTTAGAGCGAATGGCTAAGAAAGAATTCTTGTGATGTTTTGGTGCAAAAAGGTGATTTTATTATAGCACAGGGACAGGACCCGAGGGCAGGAAGAGCTGGATTGTGAGGAGTGACTGGTTATATACTTTTTAATTAGTGGGCATTAGGGATAGCATAAGTCTCTAAGGAATTTGGAAGCAAGGCTTTCAGGACCTTGAGGGGCTAGCTGCTCTTAAGGTTACTTTAGTCTTTAATAAAACATAAACGTTAAGGCAGCCATGAGTTCCCTGAGGAAGGTCACACTCTGCATGTTTCTGGTATCTGTTGGGCTGCAAGCTGTAAGGAAATTTAATCTAAGCTACATTTCTCTTGCCTTTGCTCTCCTCATCAGATGGATCTTGAGGACATCATGCTAAGTGAAAGAAATCAGATAAAAACAAATAGTGTATAATTCTACTCATCTATGGAATCTAAAAGAGCCAAACTCATAGAAACAGAAAGTAGAATAGTGGTTGCCAGGGGCTTGGGAGTGGGAGAAATAGGGAGATGCTGTGGTGATTATAGTTAACATCTGCATTACATACTTGCAAGTTGCTAAGAGAATAAATCTTAAATTTTCCTACTGTAAAAAAAAATGGTAATTATGTGAGGTGATATAGTTGTTAACTAATGCTACTATGGTAATCATTTTGCAGCATGTTAAGTGTATCAAATCAACATAGTTGTCTGCTATAAACTTACACAATGTTACGTGTTAATTACATCTCAATAAAGCTGTAAAAGGAAAAAAAATGCTGGGGCAGGAAAGTATCGATGCTCTAAATGCCCAGATTTGCTTCCAGAATAAGAGACTGATTTTTCAGCTGCTGAAAAACTACTATGGCAGAGAGCCTTCAGTTGCTAACACCTTACAAGGATTGCATCATTTAATGATAGCGGTCTCACTCAAAGTCATGCCCTATGGCAGATTATATTTTTCAAAAGTGGCCACAACAGTATCTTCCTTCCTACATGTTCTAGTTACAATATGACCTTGCCACTTGTCCCATCAGGAGATAGCATCTATGTCCACTCCCCTTGAATTTGGGTGGACTTTTCTATCTTCCTCAACCAATGGAGTGTGACTTCTGAAGCCAGGTTATAAATGGCTTTAAAGCTTCTACTGTAATGCTTCTGCTTTTGCTCTTGGAATGCTCTTAGAAACATCTTCTCTGTGAGGAAGAAGTCAGACCACATAGAAAGTCCATGCTCCAGCGAGCAGCCAGAGCTGAGGTTGAGCCACAGGCATCATCAAAAACCACAGTATGTGAGGAAGCCTTTGAGATGTCTCCAGCTCCAGCCACAACCTGACCCCAACTAAAAGCCACCAAACTGAGCCCAGTCAACATCCAAAACTATTGAGATAATAGTAACAAATGACAGTTGTTGTTTTATGCCACTAAGTCTGGGGTCGTTCGTTATGCAGCAATAGATAACTGTACTATGCCCCCTTCAAAGGCAGCCCACATCCATTTACTAGTGTGATATATAAAGTCTCTGAGGTTGGGGCCTATTCTACCTAAACTCAGAACAATTCTGAAGGGTCACCCCAGCTTTGGAACTCCCTATAGGTCAGCTTATACTTTTCCTTGAGACTGTTATCACAGTTCAAGTTCTTTCTCTGCCCAATTTTACTTCCTTCCTTTGCAAACCAGAGATGTTAAGCCCAAGAGCACTCCGTAATAAACCTTCTGCACGCTGATCTCCATTTCGTATTCTGCTTCCAAAAAAGCCACCTGGGTTAGTATATTCTTAGTATTATTTAACACGGGGGAAATGGTGTTGGTTTCCGTTCTCACCATTACAGAGAAAACAATCCATTGATTGCTCACTGTTTTTCTTCTGGATCCCCAATAATCAATTAAATGCAAGCAGAGGGAAAAAAAAACATACAGAAACTACATTTTTAAAAAAATTTAGCATTGTACAATGGATCTCATCTGCTACCATGAAATGGGGTTACCTGCTCCAAGAGTTTGGGCAGAATTGGTCAGGGGATTTCCAACATTTTCTAGAGTTATTTCTTGCTAAGGAAAGACCTTACCATTATCTAGAAGCAGGACCAGTTAAGTGCTGAATTAGACTAACAATCCCATATCTGTTAAGTCACTTTTGCATTGTTTAGAAGACATTTACAACTCAAAATCCTGTGATCTAGTAAGATTTGTATAGCATGTAAGTGCCTACTAGTTCATAAGGGCCTTGACAACATGCTTTTAAGGGGAAACATGATGCGTGTGGACAAACTGTCAGCTATGTGCTGCAGAGATGACTCTTATCTCTGCTGTCAGGGAACTTGTTGTCTAATAGATGACCTTGTCTACAAGCTTGTCATCTGCACCCTAGGTACAGCCTTTTTCTGGCATTCTTCCTATGCTTACCTGAACAATTTCTGTTCTTCCCCATCCTGAGTGTTGAAAAGCTGCAGCACAGTGGCCTTCAAGAAAGATGAAGCCTTTAAATATCTAAGGAAGCACACTTCTTTTGCCTGGAAAAGTATGCAGTCTTCAGAGAAATGGGTAATTTTTTGCTTATTCTGGAAGCAGAGCAACAATTGAAACATAAGTGCTTAAGTATTAATCAATGGTATCTTAAACAGAGGCTTAGTCTGTAAGAAAATGGAAAGAAGTTCACCAGGTTGCTTTTTTCCATGAAATGAGCACCAAACGTGAGTCTGCTTCCTTTCTATAATCCCATGTATTTGTCTGCATAATCCAGTAGTAAGTCTTGGGGAAATCCCACCAGCAGGGTGAAAGAAAGAGGGAGTAGAAGTGGGGAAACCGGAGTCAAAGAATCAAGCCAAGGGGCGCCTGGGTGGTTCAGACGGTTCAGCATCTGACTTCGGCTCAGGTCATGATCTCAAGGTTTGTGAGTTCGAGCCCTGCATCGGGCTTTCTGCTGTTAGTGTGGAGCCCACTTCAGATCCTCTGTCCCCCTCTCTCTTTGTCCCTCCCCGCTCTCTCCCTCTCTCTTCCTCTCTTTCTCAAAAATAAATAAGTATTTTTAAAAAAATCAAGCCGGAGCATAGGAAAGCACTGAAACAAAAGAGGCACCTGTCAATGTCAATCTTGACAGCCATCAAGGGTTACAGTAAGGGGTCAGTCAGCTCACTGTGCCTTTGACTCCCATATTCTAGAGAGTACTGTTAGGAAAGGAAAGGACCTACTCACCCTGAGGCAATTAAGAGAGAAGTTGCCTGGTCTTAGGCATTATATAAGGCAAAAGGTGCAAGAACTATCAAGGTGAAATAAATGGACTCCGAAAAAGGCAAGACTCACAATGTCCTCAGGGAGATTCTGAAAATAATTTAAGAGATGGACCTTTCATTGGTTCTTACTGTGTACACTCAGTTTTGTGGAAAAGGTGGTTTTCTTTTTCTCACTGTTCTGATACCTTGATAGCTTCTCCAAGTAAGAGTTAACAAACTTAATAGTTTTGACCAGATAAACATATAGTGAGAAAACCAAGGTTAGTATGTGATCTATTCAATGATATTTTACAATATTAAATAAAGTGATAATATATACTATTTTGAGCAAGATTTAAAGAAATAGAGGGGCGCCTGGGTGGCTTGGTCAGTTAAATGTGCAACTTTGGCTCAGGTTCACAGCTTGAGAGTTCTGAACCCCGCGGACTCTGTGCTGACAGCTCGGAGCCTGGAGCCTGCTTCAGATTCTGTGTCTCCCTCTCTCTCTCTGCTCCTCCCCAGCTCGCTCTGTCTGTCTGTCTCTCTCTCTCTCAAAAATAAGTAAACATTCAAAAAAGAAAAAAGAAATAAAGTAATAGAAATATGTTCATAGAATTAGGTATTTATTATGTTTTTTATAATTTTGAAAATACACTGTCCCATATGTTAGCCACTAGCCATGTGTAGCTATTTAAACTTATATTTAAATTAATAAAATTAACTATAAGTAAAAACAAAGGTCTTCAGTTATACTGTCACATTTCCAGTGCTCACTACCTGTGTGTGACTGTTGGATAGTGGATAGTGCAGATATTAAACATTTCCATCATCATAAAAATGTTCTATGGACCTCACTGTCTTGGGTAAGAAGGAAAGTTTACTCTATTCACAGAACTTGAGATGTCACTTGGGATATCAGACAGCCAGTATGTACAGAACTTTGTTTTGCCTTGCTACTTGCAGACTTCTAATTTTAGAAGTTGAGTGGCTTAAGAGGCACCTGCGTGACTCAGTCGGTTAAGCCTCCGACTTTGCCTCAGGTCATGATCTCACTGCTCATGGGTTCAAGCCCCGCATCCGGCTCTGTGCTGACAGCTCAGAGCCTGGAGCCTGCGTCAGATTCTGTGTCTCCCTCTCTGCCCTTCCCCTGCTTGTGCTCTGTTTCTCTCTCAAAAATAAATAAACATTGAAAAGAAATTTTAAAAAAAGTTGAGTGACTCAAGATTACCTATTATCTTATTCATCATCATTCACCCATACAACGAAATTATCAACAAATTTAATTCTTTCTCATATTTTACTTATTTTGGTTGGATTTTGTCCCTTGTACCCTAGTTTTAATTTTTTTTTTGCTCAGGGGTAACTACTTTTAGCATCATGCAGAATTTTGCACTGTATCGCATGGCTTCAATCCATACAAGAAAGCTTACCACTCTTCACAAGCCCCCTGGGTCAATAACTTTATAAGTACCCTAGATCTGTATAAAATTCTGTGATTGCCTTTTGATAGTCAGATATTTGATCTGTGGATTCCTTTTATTTAATTCCCACTGATGATAATTTAGATCAGTTACCAGAATAACCTTGTTAACTCTCCTGCTAGGCTCTCAAGGACTCCTTAAAAGAGATTTTGGTGGAGTCTAAAAGAGATTTTAAATTTAAAAAATATATCTGACTTATTTAATAGAGCACTTTATAGGCAGACAAACATCATAGAAGCATGGTAGCATAAGTGACACCCAAGTATTTAAATTTGCTCTTAGAAAAGAAAAGGAGGTTTTATTTTTATTTTTAGATGACTTTTAATTGAAGCTATTCTAAACTTTGTCGAGTAGGTTGCTAAGTTTCCTCCTTTTGCAAACTGCCAGTTAAGAGTGTAAGCCAAGTTAAAAAAAAATGGGGGGGGGGTGTAGCAAATGAACATCACACCTTTTTTTTAAGAACTTGAGGAACAAAGGGTTTTTGTCTTACATGAGTTAAGTATGCACATGTGTATTGTAAGCATTTTGCAGCCACCTTGAGTCAAAGACAATTACAAAATTGCTTGTTAAGATCCAGACTTTTTTTCTTATAGACCCAGTGTAAGTTCTCTTTAGCATTTTTTTCTTTAAGTTTCTTTTAATAAAATACACAAGACACAAACCACAATTCAGCAAACTAGTTAGTAAACTAACTAATGGAATGAATACTTTTGTGCTTTAGGTAATCAGGTTCCAGGGTACGAGTTATATCAATTTTTTAGCTGCAATTGGGATTTTAGATTATAAACATGGCCCAGTGGGGAAAAAAGGGGGGAGGGGGAAGCAGGAGGGATTTGCATCTTGGAGAGTTAGAGTTAAGATTTTTTGTTTGTTTTTTTAAAAAGATTTTTAATGTTTATTTATTTTTGAGACAGACAGAGACAGAGTGTAAGGTGGGGAGGGGCAGAGAGAAAGGGAGACAGAATCTGGAGCAGGCTCTAGGCTCTGAGCAAGCAGTCAGCACAGAGCCTGACGCGGGGCTCACACCCACAAACCGCGAGATCATGACCTGAGCCCAACTTGGACGCTTAACCAACTGAGCCACCCAGGCACCCTGAGTTTTTTTTTTTTTTTATTACTATACATGTGGTAAAGCCCAATTTATATCAAATAACAGAAGAAAATTTCATTTTCAAATAGTTTAAATGACTTCAACCATTGGGGAAAAAATGGATATTCTTACTATACATGCTACTAGTCAATAAAAAAAAAAAAAATCAAGTGGAAAAGCCATAGCTTTATGAATGCTTAGAATTTAGGACTGAAAAGCAGTATCTCAATTAAATACAAAAATTGACCATAATTTTGTGTTCCCCTAAACTATTTCTCTTCCTTGAAGGTGGGCAGGCAAAGGAGAAACTAAATGAAATCTGCACTGTTACTTTGCATTCACCCCATAAAAATCACTGCCAGTTTATGGCTCCAAGTGATTCAGTGAGATGCTCCAAGATTTCCCAACGTAGAAACCCTATCCTAGTTTACAGCTGAAGTCCTGTGTACTTAAGAGCAAACAAATGGCCTCCTTTGGGGGTTATCTCACATCCATTTGTTTCTATTTCGTTAGTAGTAATCCAATTTGGCCCATCTCAGGGGAGTAGGGGCTCTAGAATTTCTGTTTTTATAGGAGGGGCTTAGGTATTTAATACAGTTACAAACAAGGTGCTAAATTTGCAAAACAAACCCAAAATTTGTTTGTTTATTTGGAGTAGCTTTGTGAGTGGAGGAGGGTTGATGGAAAGAATGGGGATGGCTAATTTCCATCCAAACAACCCTTGCGCTGTATCTATGCAAGGGTATAAACTATAAACGTTGTGGAATCAATAAATCAACAACTTGTTTATCCAGTCGTATCAGAGAGCCAACTGTTGCCCATAACTAAATTTTCCACATAACTACGGCCAACTGTCTAAAGCACCAAAATTTGTTTTAACCGTTTTAATGAAAATTTTCTTCAAAGATATATTATACTTCCCGGATTTCTTAAACAATATAGCAAACACAATTAACTTTCTGATGATGACCAGGCTTCTCAAGATGAAATCTATGATTCAGCTACCCCAAAATCTCAGTAAGAATGCTTGTTGAGTAAGCCAAGAACACTAAACACCTCCTGAATACCTCTTCCATAACCAGCACTGGTACCCGTGTGAAGGTGCCAAGCACTTCAACAGTGAAGGCAGGAAATACTGTCATTGGTGACAGAATACTACCTAAGTTGCTGTAGCAGCATATCCAATCTGACACAGCCCTGCACTAAAGCCGAACCGACTGCTAGACTTTTAGAGTCTTGTGTTTGTTTTTCATAGTTCTTCTATCTTCCACTTGAAAAACTGCCTGTTGTTATCTCTCATTCCTACTGATTCCCATAATTCAGACACCACGTCTTTCTCATCTTTGTGTCTCCATACCTAGTAAATGCTCTGGCAAGTTTGTTGAATGCTTTTAGTTAAGCCTGTGTTAATATTTCTGGTAACCCCATTCCCTCAATTTTCTGAACTCTGCTATAAACCCACTGCTAATAATGTATTAAATAATGAGACTTACTAAAACCCCTATTTCACAGGTAATACCAGAGTGAGATTCCAACAGTGGCACTGTCTCCCATAGAATAAGGCACATGGGGTTGGTAATCACTGTTTAAAAAATTCCTGGATACATGGTTGTGTTGTGGATGTTTGACACTCTTGTAAAATCTAACATTAAAATATTTGAAGTGTACGCAAAGGTAAACAGTAAGCAGAAGAGAACTATTCTAAGATCAGTTTGGGCCCCAGGCTAAGTTATTTTAAGAATTCAGTGTTTAGGATTAGGAATTAAATGAGTTCTCATATATAAAGGACAAGACTGTGGCCACTGTTTTCTGCCTCAGCTCCTTTTACAACTTACACAATAGCATTATGTGTAGAACGGATACTTTGGCCTGAAACCTGATAATCTCATTAGCAATTCTAAAGATACTCCAAGAAATATATCTAAGGGACGTGGGGTAGCCAGCACAGCCTCCTGTAGCTTCATTCTAGAACAGTACTTCCGGCAGACAGAAGCAAAATTTGCCCCTGGGACATTCTTTTCCTGAGTTTCACACATGCCCAACTTCTCAAAGACAGAGTACTTCCTTCCTAGAAGCTTTAGGTTCTTCATCTATATTATAATCAAAATGGACCCTACAATTTCTAAGTCCCCTTGTTTCATTTATACTCTCTGTGTTTCAACTTTATTTTTTTAATTTTTATTTGTGTGTGTGTGTGTGTGTGTGTGAGAGAGAGAGAGAGAGAAAGAGAGAGAGAGAGAGAGAGAGAGAGAGAGAGAGAGAATCTTAAGCAGGCCCCATGCTCATCATAGAGCCCAATGAGGGATTCAATCCCATGACCCTGGGAACATGACCTGAACGGAAATCAAGAGTTGGACACTCAACCAACTGAGCCACGCAGGTGCTCCAAATACTGTGTGTTTCTAAAGGGAGGTCAAATAACCCAGAGTCTGAAGTGAGGTCTTTAGGATGCCTCCAGGCTTTAGTGTGTCATATCCCAACCACAGCTGCTGTGAAGTCCTAGAACAGGACCATTTTATTTGTACTCAGATGGCTCCTTGTCCATTTAGTGGCTGGCCATATAAACTCCATGCAGCATTACATGAGGAAACCCAGTGTGAGGTCAATTCAGACAGTGGAATTGGAAAACATGTTGCCACAGTCATCCCCAAGGAATAAAATAGAGCCGTTCTTCATAGTTTATAAGCTGTAAGTGCTCTAATTTTCTACACAGTTGGGGGAAATTGATGACTTTATGTATCCAATGAGGATAAAAATTAGGCTATTCATTAACAGACATTAACAGACGTCTACTAAAAGCCATCACCACTGAATAGTGCAAGAAAGTGCTGACGTTTTAGTCAGTATCAACATCATACAGCCCAGTACTCATTTCACAGCACAAGTATATAACTCTGACCAAATTCTGTGGGCAATGAGAATGACCTTATAAAGAACGTATACCTAGTTCATTTTAATAATGACATATGTTCAGAATTAATAATTTATAAGAAAAAAACATAGTTCTGTGTCTTAATACCAGTAGTACATAATGAATGTTCAAGGAAGAAAATCCAATTAGGTCATAGTGACAAGCCTGGTCTCACTCATAAATACTTCATCGTGGGAACCATGCTCAAGAGCACAATATGACTTTGGAGAAGGATAAAATCTGTGAAATTCTAACAGGCAATCTGAGAGAGAAATTAAATATTACCAGGAAATGGCAGCATGCAAATTAAATTTCAGCAGCTCAAGACCCTATACACTTTAGGAAAAATACATCATTAGTTGTGCTCATCATTCTACAAAAAGAATGATATGCAGCTTTCTTTGATTTTTACTCAGGAGAAGATCTTAAGAGTTTCAATCACTAAATGTAGCCAGAAGAGTAAAGACAGATATTAAAAAGTAAAAGTAAAGACAGATATTAACCTGGTATCTTCAGGTATTGCTTGTTTCAGGAAGATTGCTAAGCCTTTTCTTCTAAAGCTGCTTGACTTAGGGGCGCCTGGGTGGCTCAGTCAGTTGAGCATCCGACTCTTGACTTCAGCTCAGGTCATGATCTCACAACTTGTTGGTTTGAACCCCACATCAGGCTCTGCACTGGCAGTGTGGAGCCTGCTTGGGATTTTCTCTCCTTCTCTCTCTGCCCCTCCCCCTTCCCCATCTCTCTCAAAGTAAATAAATAAAAACCTAAAAAAAAATAAAATTAAAAAATAGGGGCACCTGGGTGGCTCAGTCAGTTAAACATCTGAGTCTTAGTTTCGTTTCAGGTCATGATCTCACAGTTTGTGAGTTCGAGCCCCACGTTGGGCTCTGTAGCTGGCAGTGTAGAGCCTACTTGGCTCGCTCTCTCTCTCTCTCTCTCTCTCAAAATAAATAAACTTAAAAAAAAATTAAAAAACAATAAAGCTGCCGGAATTCTTCACAGTCTGTGACTGTAAAGAAAAGGGGGAAAAAAACGAAAGGTGGAAATCTGGTACAACTGGCAGGCTTCTTGCTGATGCAATGAACTGGACCACAGCCTCTTTTTTCAATCATGAGCATCACACCAGGCCCAAGCTAAGCAAGAACACAGCTGTCTTTCCCCAGAACTCAAAAGGACTTGAGTTTAGAGAGACACAGGCCTCCTTTGCTGGATTTGGAGGTGGGGAGGGAGAGGGGGGGATGTCATACTGGAAAACACAATTGGGGAAGAGGGGAGAAATTGTTTATTTCATATAAGAAGACCCAGCACAATTTTTCCATCAGGGCAGTAGAGCCCCTCTGGTACAAACACTCTGAAATCTTTTGCAAACATTAAAATAAGGACTACAAAATTTGGATGCATGGGGAAATTATGATAGTGGCATAAAGAAAGCAACGATGCCATTATAACAATAATGTAAAATATATATTTGTATATGACAGATGGAAAGGCACATAGAAAATGAAAATAGTTTTATTTTTTGGAAAGTGGGATCCTGGGATAATTTTTTCTTGGCTTTTGATTACACTGATGCTGCTATAATAATTCTTTGTACAGTAATATATTTTTTTACTTTTATTGAGATATAATTGACATATGGCATTGTGTAACTTTCAAGTGTACAGCATGATGATTTCACTCACCTATATTGAGAAATGATTACCACAGTAATATTTTTAAGTCTTGCTGAAACATTTGTCAAAATGAGTAGATTTTGTGAAGTTTAGTTTTTGTCCACTATAATACTTAAAATGAGGCTTTCACTACTTCTCTTTTAAATTTGAGGAAACTAATGTATCCCTTAAGTTGTCATTCATTGAATAGTCAAAAATGTTACTTACGCAGAATGAAATCTCAAAGCCAAAGTTTGAAAGTAACTTGGATCCAGACTAAGAAAGTTTTAGTTTGGAATTTTACCATTCAGACTTGATTCATATCAAGAGAAAACTGAAGTTCACATGGACACTTATTCCAGTAGGTTCATTTAGAAGGTCCCTGAAGACAAGGTAATTTGTACAGTGTGATCAGAACTCGTGGATGTAACTTCTGAAGACAATGCTGTGTTTCTGACCATAGGTTGCCAGAACAATTGGTTGAAAACAGGAAATTCCAGGTGATAAGCTGGCTGTTCAATAATAGCTACTATTCAAATATAACCTACATCACTATGAATGTCTCTCCCAGGGTAAAATGAACTGCCCTCAGAAGCACACTGAAAACAGAAACCCAGTCCAAAATGAGGCTCTGACCAGGAAGAGGCTTCCTGGGATGCCCTCTGTCAGGCAACAAACAAGACTGTGTGGGGTAGAGCTATATTCATGTAAGTAAAGCTGCCAGTCACCCTTTTATTTTGTCAAGAATCTCAAGCAGAATTCTAGAGATACGGTAAAGATCCCATCACAGTGCATGTTGGATATCCAACAAATGTTAACTCTTTGTATTTCGACTCCATTTCCAACTATTGCCCCACCCCCTTACCACCACCTAAAATATAGTGTCTTTGAGGATTTTTAGTTAACTCTAGCCTCCTACAATGTTTGGTATACTAATCAAGAAGCAGGCTAACTTAAGTTGGTACCACGCTTTCCTGGGCCCAGGTGTTAAACTGTTAGGAGAAGTGCAATGTCAGCCTTCTGCACAGGTATTGATTAGACCTGAGATCATTTAAGAGCTGGCCAACAGGCCAGACCCCCTGCCCCAAACTGTCATCTGTACCACCAGGTTTGGTGCCCCAAATATTTTGTTAGAAATTCCAATGTCAAAAAAAAAGGAAGGAAGGAAACAAAGAGAAAGAGGAAGGAAGAAAAAGAGAGGGAGAAAGGAAGGGAGAAAGAAAGAAAGAAAGAAAGAAAGAAAGAAAGAAAGAAAGAAAGAAAGAAAGAAAAAAAGAAAGAAAGAAGAAAGAAAGAGAAAGGAAGAAAGGGAATATAATATTATATTCTATGTCTACAATATTATTTCATCTTTAGGCTGTAGGACACCTATTTTAAAATAGCCTTGTATTCTATCATCTCCACCTTTAAAGCGTATGTTGAAACTATCCAGTTTCCAGTTACCACCCTAGTCCAAGCACGGCTACCACTTTCGCCTCAACTATGGAGAAAGCCCCCTTTAGAGCCTCCCTTTTTCTCCACTTTCCACAAGCCATTCATCACATAGTCAAGGGATAATTCAAATAAGTCCCTTGCTTAAAAGCTTCCAACAGCTTCCTCTTGCACTTTGCCATGGGCTACGAAGTCCCTTAGAAGACCCAGCCCCACCTATCTGATTTCATCTCCTACCTCTCTGCCCTCACTCACTCTGCTCCAGCTACACTGCCCTTTCTCCTACTCAAATGTTACTGCCAGCCCCATTTCTTCTGATACTCAGGCCTTCTCTAGCTAATGTTGTGCACCCCCAAACACATTCCCAGCCATTCTCTTCTCATGCACTGTTTTACTGCCCTTATAGTACTTACCACTATTTAATCAGTTTATTTGCTTGTTATGCCCCCCTTTAAACAGGGGACTTAATTTGAGTATACGTTGACTTCTCTGTGGTGAATGGCTTATGGAAAGTGTACATGCTCTAGAATATGAGCTATATGAGAGTGGAAACCTTTATATCTTATTCACTGCTCAACCTCCAGGGTCCAGAAGAGTGCCTGGCACACAACAGATGCTCAAAAAGTAATTGTTGAATGAGTAATGGTATCACCCAATTAGGTTTATTGGTTTTCAAATCGACCTTTATGACTGACTGACTTGTCACTCCTCCTTCTTAAAGAGATTCTCTCCTTTGGTATAAGCTACTGTGTTAGTTATACCAGTTCCTGGCTCCTCCCCTTCTTCTACTCCTAATCCCTAAAATCTCTCTTCATCAAGATTCTTTCTTTTCCCACTTCATTCTTCCCCAGGGTCTCATTAATTCTCACTGTTTCAACCATCACCTCTGAAGAGTCTCCATTTTCATATCTACTCCCATTGATCTCTATCTGCGTTTATTGAGAGTTTCTAATTGAACATGCCCGTTATTAAAATACCTTCTCATCCCCTGTAGTACATCGTCCAAAATGACAGACTTCCCCATCTCTATAAAATAATTCCATCATTATCCTAGTCACATTTTATCTCTCCCCCTCCCTATCTCTCATCCAGCCCCCATACCCAATTAATAAACAAATTCTCCTTCATTCTTTTACAGAATCTCGAATTCCATCCCACATCTCTCTTAGCCTTTTGCCCTTACCTTAGTGATGGGTCTGAACTTCTGAAATTAAATAGGCTCATATTCTATTTCATGGAAAATCAGATCAGGAAGAGAGCCACAAGACCACCTAACTAAACCCCCATCCCTTACAGACAAGGAAAAAGAGGGCCAGCCTGGCTAACTACCTTGGCTACCATGTCTTAAATGGTAGGTTCTGACCACAGTGCCAGAACCAGAGCTCAGTCTCCAGGATAGCACTCCCTCTACAATCTTTGGGCAATGGCCCATCAGTGCCAGCCAAGGAGAAAGGAAGAGCTAAGAGGATCCTGAAATAAGAGCATCAAGAGGGAAGATGAGTAAAGGATACTGAAGAAACACACTTTGTTGACTTCCCAATTTTGCTTCATGGTGCCTTGAAAAGGGCTGTATCTTGAATGAGTCTTTGAAGCCAATAATGATTATTCGTCCTGTGCACATGCAGTTGCTGGTCTGCCTCCTGGGGATGCCAGATGCTATCAGAGTACTGATTTAATTTCCACCTACACAGTACAAATGAACTTTTCATCAGGAACCTTAAGTTCAGGAACCATATGCCATTGTGACATTAACCAGTGAAGTCAGGCTCCTCTCTTTCTTGAAGGAAAATCTTATTCTAAAACCTAGATATAATTAAGGGGGAAAGAAAACTTGGAACGCATCAATGAATAGTCTTCTCTAAAGCCTATTTCAGAGACTTTTGATCCATTTTAGGGTAACATAATCACCCAGCACCTCTCAAACTCTGTGCTTGGTAGGATGGAGTGTGTTCTGCTGTCAACACTGCTTCCCTCTATGGTCAGTGATGCTGTTAAGAAGCCTGCTTAGGGATGAGCACTGAGTGTTGTATGGAAACCAATTTGACAATCAATTTCATATTAAAGAAAAAAAAAAAGCCTGCTTAAACAGGTTCTGTGACCAACCCAGAGAACTTACCGCTTCTAGTATTGCTGAGAAAGTAGTCTTTTTTTTTTTTTTCAACCTTTATTTTTGGGACAGAGAGAGACAGAGCATGAATGGGGGAGGGGCAGAGAGAGAGGGACACACAGAATCGGAAACAGGCTCCAGGCTCTGAGCCATCAGCCCAGAGCCTGACGCGGGGCTCGAACTCACAGACCGCGAGATCGTGACCTGGCTGAAGTCGGGCGCTTAACCGACTGCGCCACCCAGGCACCCCGAGAAAGTAGTCTTGAGTACAGAGAAAACCAGGTGACCTTTTCCTTGATTCTAAGACCTTGATTTTTCCAATTATAAGTGATTGAAGATAATTCCTGAGTAGCTTAGAGCTTCATAGGAAAGACATGAATTTTATGTAAGTTCATTTTGAGAATCTTTCTTGTGGAGCCATTCATCTTTTTCCTTCTAGGTACCTCAGCTGAGATGCAATGCTCAGGAAGTTAAGGTCATAAAGTTAAGTACCTATGTGGTCCTGCCTCCGGAGACCAAATCCACTGGACTGCTCCTAACATTCTCATACCAGATAAATAAAATTAAAATGAGCATCAAGGACAGCCTTGAAAGAGACCATAAATAATGCAGTCAGAGAAAGACAGAGGTAATACTGAAGAGTGCTTCAGGAGGAGGAGCGGAGGCCATACAAGGACAGTCTCATGCCCTGTGTCTTGGCAATCACAGAGGTTTAAAGAGCTCCTGGTTTATCAGTGAGGCTAAGGTCTTCTCTTAACACAAGCCGAGAGCTGCCTCCTGGAGTCATTCACCAATTGCTGTTTCAGAAGGGAAGTGCCTGCTTTGTTAGGCACGAATGTGGGTTTAAGACCAGGGTTAGGAGCACAACCATAGGCTGTACCAGAAACAGGTGGGACAAGAGCCCCGGGCTTTTTAACAGCACACTTACACCTTCTACTTACCATCTTTCTTCTCTGTAATAACTAAGGCAACCAACATATACTGCCATGCACCTCCAGAGCCTTTCAGAAGTCAAGAAACCTTGAGGTTCTTGGTATATAGAAATGAAGAAATGCTTAAATAGGTTAAAAATTTTTGATACATTTTAAATATTTAATTTAACAAATTGCTGCTTTTAATGTACATACACATGCATGTGTGCATGCACAGGCACACACACAAAACACCACAAAAAAAAGGTAATTACAGAATTTAAGAAACTATTAAGTCTGAGTGCACTGTGGGTGGTGTAGTTCAGATTATGGGACACAGTTTAACGTGGTCTAATGGATCCTCCTTCTTTCTGTCTTCTCAGTTTAAATCTGGACGTAATATTCATGTCCACACTTGAGACCCTTCATGAATGGGAAGCCCGGGCGAGATGGCCCTCTTGGTGCCCCCAGTAACGGATACTGTCCGACTCTCCCAAATGTTCCTAATTACAAATCTTTCCTTAACCATAAGCCAATCACACCACCTGCTCCAACTTACCGTGATATCATAAAAGAAGCAAAAAGACAGTTTGCAAAGAATCAAAAGGATTTTAGGATGTAAGTTGATGCCAAACTGTTGTTAAATGTGAAATCATAAGTGCTGTGAGTTGGAAGTAATCATAGAAATCATCTGCATTAAGCTCCTTATTTTACCGGTGAGGAGAGTCACTTCTGAGTGTCTTAAGAGATTTGGAGTTTCTTTTCTAGTAAGTGTCAAAGGTGTACGTTAGAGCTGTGGAGCCATGGCAAGTATCAGGGGGTTGAAGGAAGGAAGGAAGCTTTGCTGTACTGTGGTTGGAGGGATGCACCCCAGCATGGAGAGACCAGGAGAGAGCTCCAGGGAATAGAGACTGGAGTACTGTTGATTTACAAAGATGAGCCCTGAGAGCACAGAAAGGTTGTTTGCAGGATGAGCTCCCTGGAGCAGGGGTGGCAGTTGGAGCAGTATTGAGGAATCGAATACAACAAAGAGAGATAAATGGAAGAGCGGCCAGGTAGGTCTTATCCAGCGAGCAGGACAAAAGTTTGTAGAAAATCTGCTTTCTGAGGGGCGCCATTTCCCTCCCACCTCCCCCAGCCCTCTAACCCCCACCACATATACACACGCGCACACAGGCATTGACACTTTGTAAGAGGGCCCCTGCTGAAGCAGCAAGGTGGAGTCCAGACCTTACTCAGGTGTCATGGGTTATGCATTTGGTATGTATATATAGGAGGGGCTGGGCTGGGGGCGTTCTCCCACCACGTAATGCGTGGGGGAGAGGATGTTGAAGAATTGGTCTGTGAAGGGCTTTTGCTCACATGTAGAGGTCAGCAAATTTCTGATTTTTTCTTTCCCAAGTAGAAATGCCTGCTTTACTTTAAAATTTAATTCGAAATTTTGATATTATAGAGAGAAGCACAGAATTAATGAAGAAATAAAACTCCTAAGACAGCAGCAGGAAAGAATTGACAAGGAGCTTGATAGGTTTGTTCCTTACTCAACTTTCTAGTGCTTAAAAACATTTTAATTGAACAAGTGTATTACATAAAGCTACGATAGGTTTATTTAAAAATACATCAACTCAGGTATCTGCAAAGAGATTTTCTACTTAACTGTCCATCTGAATAAGTTTCTTTGTCTACAGAATCAACTACTCTACTAATTTAATTCATTGCGAAACATTTAAAAAGCATGTGGATCCTGATAAGCTTAACAGAAACCCATGGGGGAGGGGAAGGAAAAAAAAAGAGGTTAGAGTGGAAGAGAGCCAAAGCATAAGAGACTCTTAAAAACGGAACAAACTGAGGGTTGATGGGGGGGGGGGGGGGGGGGGGGGAGGGTGGGTGATGGGTATTGAAAAGGGCATCTTTTGGGATGAGCACTGGGTGTTGTATGGAAGCCAATTTGACAGTAAATTTCGTATATTAAAAAATAAACCCATAAACATGCCCTGCCCTCCGGAAGACGTAAACTAGAAAAACAGGCTATTTAGCTGGTCTCTCTTGGGCTAGTTCTTTGTTCCTCTTCTGCTATAGATACAAACATTTTGGGAGTCACATCTATAAATAGAGTAGAAAAAGGAAAACTATAAAGTATTGAGACTAACCAACTTTTAGCATACTCACGTGCCCAAAAATTGACAGGTGAGTGCAGCCCTGCAGACAAGCCACAGCTGTGTGCCATTCATCTTCTAATTCCTATTTTGGAACTTAAATTGCGAGTCTCCTACAGAGCTGTCGAATCACTGTGTTATACACCCAAAACTTACATTGTGTGTACACTATACTTAAATTGAAAAAAAACACAAAAACTAGTTTCTCACGAGGGGTGCCTGGGTAGCTCAATCGGTTGGGTGTCTGTCTTCAGCTAAGGTCATGATCTCACTGCTCATGAGTTTGAGCCCTGTCAGGCTCTGCTGATAGCTCGGAACATGGAGCCTGTTTGGGATTCTGTGTCTGCCTCTCTCTGCCCTTCCCCCCACTCACATTTTCTGTCTCTCTCTCTCTCAAATATTAAATAATAATAAAAAAACATTTTAAAATTATAAAAGAAAAAAAAGCCAGTTTTAGGGCACCTGGCTGTGTGTTAATGGAGCTTGCAACTCTTGATCTCAGGGTTGTGAGTTTGAGCCCCATGTCGGGTGTAGCAATTACTTAAAACCTTAAATAAATAAAATCAAAGTTAAAAAGCCAGTTTCCCAGTCACATGAGAAAATCTAGCCTATTACTTTAGAATCTTTATCTCACTTTTCACGAAAAATCTTATCACTCAAATTTCCCCTTCACAATACCTAAATTAGAAGATCTGATCCCAGGTGACGTTTACAAGTTCCCCCAAATCACATCTGTATGGGATGGGATTTCTCATCACTGAGAATATACAGAAGAATGTAGAACAGTCACAGCAATTTGCAAGAAGCGCTCAGATATGTTTTATGCAATGGGACATTGTTGTGATCGGGAAAAATCTGTTATAAGATGGCCGACAGGACTGCTAGGGAAATTCCCCTTCCGGGTTCTTCTTCCTATCCCACTTGCCCAGCGCACAAAATTACTACTAATGGGGAATGCGGAAGTAACAAACTATAAATTGTTCCCTCTGCTTAAGCTTGGGACTCAGACCTCAGGAGAGTGATCTCCTCTGAGCCTGCTGGTGTAAAATAAATCACCTGCCTTCCAAGATCGCCATGGGCCGGTTGGTTCTTCTGCCGGGTGATCCGACCAGGTTCCATAACAGCTGGAGAAATTAAAGGGGAAATATTCAGTTTTGTATATAAATCTCATATGCCTATCAAATCTGTAGGCACAGCATACAGGTCTATCTGTAATCTTCGAAAGAGATACTCATGGAGAAGAAAGGAAAGGCAAACAGAAAAATGGAGGTTAGGTAGTGGGGATGATGCAAAATTGTGAGTGTCCTAAAAAAGCACTGAATTGTACACTTAAAATTTTTTTTAACGTTTTTATTTATTTTTGAGAGACAGGGAGAGACAGAGTACAAGTGGGGTAGGGGCAGAGAGAGGGAGAGACACAATCTGAAGCAGGCTCCAGGCTCTGAGCTGTCAGCACAGAGCCCGACGCAGGGCTCGAACTCACAAACCACAAGACGCTTCAGACCAGTCAGATGCTTACCCGATGAGCCACCCAGTCGCCCCTGAATTATACATTTTAAAACGGTGAATTTAATGGTATGAGACATATGTCAATAAAAGTGTTATTTTTAAAAAAGGAACAGGGCACTGCAAATTAAAAGGGTGAGTTGGAAGATGGCTTGATTTTAACAAAGTGAGGTGAACCAGAATTGAGTATGACTGGCACCTGAGGGAGATTCTAAGGGTGTTACTGAGAAAGGGCAGCAGGGATATTCTGGAGTGTGGTTAGGACTGTGAGAAAGAGACCCAAGCTGTGAGAGCCAGATTTGAGGAAAGCAGGAGAGAACAGACCCAGAGGGGAATAATAAGTGAAGAGAAAAGCCAGTTGGGGAGATAAAATGGACAAAGATAAAGCAGAGAATACTTGAGGAGGCATTTGTTGGTCACGTGGCTCTAATGCAGGAGCCCCTAAGAGCTAGCCCTGCCGTGCCGTCCTTGGTGCCCTATGCCAAGTGCTAAAAAAAACCTAGAGGCAGCCTTGCGGGGGGTGGGCTAACCCAAACTTTATGCTTTAGCAAAGTATATTGGGATTTTCAGAAATGTTTTCTTCCTACAAATTCCATGGAGGAAAAAAATCATTTAGAATGTCTCCCTTGAAAATTGCTGTGAAATTAATAGCCATCTATCCCTTTTCATTTTCCTTTCTGTCTGCTGTGTTTCTCTTGCTAATGTTTCTCCCTTGTCCCAAGTTCTTACCCATCCTGGCCTAGCCTAGCTCAGCTCTGCCTCTCCCCTCACCCATAGATGTTTGGGAAGGTTTCTGCAGCCTCCTAAATTCAGCTATTCAACTCCTTCATAAGTATTTCTTAAATGAGTACTTGGTGACAAAAATCATGATAGATTCTTGGATTCCTGCCTCCATGGGCTTCCAGTCCAGTGAGCACCCTCACGCTTTAGCCTTTTCCACCGCTCTTTCCCCCCAGATCTCTCCCTGCCAGTCCCTCTTATTCTTCCCTCCCCACTGACGCCCCCTAAAGTCTGCACTGGAGACAGGAGAGTGAAGTCAGTTCAGCAAATACTGTGTAAACCATCTCATGAAGAGAATGCTTCACTCCTGGGGAGCAGTGGCACACAGTGGTTGAACTGAAGGCTCAAGTCACACTGCTTGGGTTCACATCCTGTATGATGTGCTAGCTGGAGGACTGGGGGGACAGGTTACTGAACCTGTCTGAGCCTTTTTCATCATTTATAACACTGGGTGACAGTAGTGCCTACTTCATAAGAGTAACTGAATGAATATATGTAAAATGCCAGCAGATGCCCAGAATATTAAATTTTGTGTAAATGTTGGCTCTTAGTTGGTGTCAGTATAAAACAATTAGTTTGGCTACTGATTTTTAAAAATTTTTTTGATTAGACTCCAGGCGAAGGCTACCAAGAAACCCTACGAAGCTAAGAATGACTTTGACAAGTTCCTACACAAACTGGTATGTTTCCTTTTTGAAAATAGTTGAGAATTCTCTCTCTACCTTGTCTTAATTGGACTGGACAATATTCAATAGCACTGCATGGTTTCACATCCAAGTTACAGTGAGTGGCAAGGTAGAATACGCTATTTTAATTTAATCATCTGCATGCACATTTAAGATCATCTCTGTTTTACATATTAGTGAAAACCTCATGCCCACTTATCCTCATGCCTTGCTTCTGGCCATGGACAGTTCATGCAACTGAAGACCTCCAAATGCAGTCAAAACTTAAAACTAATAGAAAATTTATCAGTGTTTGAAGTCATATTTTATTTCCCATTAATAATTCAACAATAATACATTGGATTCCAATGAATGCGTTAGATGAATGGTCCCTGCCCTCAACATAAGACAGAAATTATAAGGTTCTAAACAGGACTCAAGTGTGAGAAAGAAAGAAAATAAAGGAGCCTGCTCTGTCTTTCCAGTTTTTTTTTGTTCCCCCCTCTTTGGCTCCTCCTTAAATTATGGGCACTTCTGTTAAATCTGAAGGTTCCTCTTCCCTTCCAGCAGGCAAGGACATGTAGAGAAAGGGGTGCAATAAATCTGACGGTTGAGCCAGCTGAGGTCAGGAATAGGAGTGAGCTTTTTATTTTTAACATGTCTTTGGGAACAGTCCTCACTGGCCACCAGTGTAACGTCAAAAACAGAGAGTAGATCATCTAATCAAATTTCTGTATGAGCCAGAAAGGTGAGAGAAGGGAGTAGAACACCTGCATGTTTAATATTAAACAAATAGGACTATTCTTTACTTCCAAAAAAAATTCTTTCTCCCATTTTTCTTGGTCTCCCCTAACTACTACGGCTAGAGACGTGGGTACAGAGAATTATTTAGTGTAAGAAAGCCACTGTGCCAGTGTGCTGGTGAAGGGCAGGTGACCTCGGCTGGTAAATGGTACATGGGCTGAGTATCAGGGAAACTACAAGTTTTGGAAACTGTAGCACACTGAAGAGTCCAACATCATCTAAACAAAACAGCTATACCTCAGCTTAAGTTCATTGTCCGCCCCCCACCCCCAGGAATGGAGGGCAGGGGGTAATCAGATCTTTCACCATCCATAATCCAGATTCTCCTATAAAATTTCTGATGAGAACCCCAAGTTTTTAAATACTTGGGGGCCAAACTAAATGTATCTGCAAACCAGATGTGGCCTGTGGGCCACTGGTTGGCAACCCCTCATCTAAATGCTAGACTTAGAGCTCTTCAAAAGCTACCTCCAGCCAATGTAACCTATCTTATCCTCCACTGTATCCCAGGGCAAACAAACCGAGGTGTCCAGACACACCATGTTTACTCGCCCATACTCATACATTCATTCATCTGCAGTGCCTACTCCCCAGCTTTCATATTGGACTCATTCTTTAGGGCCCTGCTCAAATTCCATCTTCTTCATAAAGCTTTTTTCCAGTTGCCCTAGCCCCATCCTCTCCAGAAAAGGTTGAAATCTCTCATAATTTCTAGAATGACACTTGGTGATGGTTTGATTGAAAACTAGTTCTTTTCTTCAAGCCAGACACCAAGACAAGAGTAGATCCCTGGCTTAGAACAACTGTGTCTTCCAAAGCAGAGGGCACAATGGAAGTTTTTAGTCACCTACTGCAAGAAGGAATCTCATGATGAAAAGTTTAAATAGAATAGCAAAGCAACGGAAAGTACCACTTTTTTTTTTATATTAATCCAGGTATCTTTAAGTAATTATGTACCAACCACAGATCTTCTGTGGAAAATGGAATAGTATTAAAAAACAAAGAATTCTAATTTTAAATCATTTCATATTTTGGATTATTGGGTGTTTAAAAACTCAAAATTCATTCAACATATTTGACCAAAGCTTTCTCAAGCGTTTACCTTTCTTTAAAGATGAAAATGCACCTGCAGTTTATTTTAGAATAGAATGGATTTCCGAGTCCTTTAAATAGGGCTGTTGTCCTTTGAGAAATATTAAAACTAGCTTTGCCTCAGACTCTCCAAAACTGAGATTCAAGATGATGATATCTAGTGTTTAAGATGCACATTAATGAGCAAAACAGTCATCGAATAATACGAAAGTGTGATAATTTTCTGTGGATAATTTATGCCATAAGATTGCTGCTGTCTCAATTATCTGTTTATAGCAGCAAATTACTTTTTGGATTAAATCTTCATATAATTCAGGAAGACCTTCTTGTGAGAAAGCCATTCACTTACCATCACCACATGGCTAAACATTTCTGCCCACTTTTGATGAACACATAAGGACTCACCAACACCCCTACTCAACCCCAGAACCCACTCTTACCCACATACCTGCATACCTGTCCTACACTGTTCCACACATACAAATGAGACCTGCTAGACACACCCCAAAGGGTTGTGAGGCATGGATGGGGTTTCCCAGAGCAAGTAAGTGTGCCCTGTGGATCAGAGAGGCATTTGAGAAGAGGTAGCATAAAGTGGGAAGAAAGTAAATTCTATGAACAAATTGAATTATCTGAATTATCCAGATAACTACTTTAGTGTGAATAGAGGTAAGGTGTAGAGTGTCTTTTATCTAAGTTTCTCTATTTTAAGTGACAGAGACAGCTGAGGGCTGAAAGAATTGAAAGTGATTGTTTATGTGATATCACATAGCTTTTAAAAAGTAAATGAGACTAAATCCATCTTGGCCAAAAAAAAAAAAAAAAAAAAAAAAAGGTAATTCTTCTCGTCTTGATAATTAGTGAGTGTAGTAACCTCACATTCAAGTATCCAGGAAAATTTGTGAGTCTTTCATTATGTATTATTTTAATAGCGTTCTGAAGCTCGAACTGAGAGAGAGTTTCTGGCATCACTCTCATCATCAACATCATCAACAGAAGACTACAACTGTGAAGAAGAAGAGTGTCAAGAGAAACCGGAAATGGACTGTATTTAAGAATATATCATACAATTCAATTGTATCCCTTCAATTGTAGCAGCATGTTTAACTCAAGTCTAATCCATGATGTCAGTATAAATGTCTTTTACCAATTCATCTTTAAAAATCTTGAAATCAATAAATGTCAGTAAATCATCCTTAAAAGATCTGCCCAAGCATAATTTTGGCTCTTATTGGTAGAAAACATAGTTTAAGATGGAAAAATAATCATTATGAAGCATAGAGAGCTTTCAACCGTTTCTTTGGAAATACATCTTGATAATAGCAACTGTTCATCATAATACAAAACAGAAAGAGGATTAATTTACTGTGGCATAAGAAGTTCTGCCAGTTCCTAAATGCCCTAAATAGTTTCTCTGAGATTTTTTACATTGTTTAGGCCTCAAGGAAAACCAAAGCCCCACCCCCAGGTTTGGTAGCAAACAAACTCTGCTTCTCGAATGTTAAGTTTCGGTCGCTCCTCTGGTAATAAGCTTCGTGCACATTTGCTAGGAAGCTGGACAGCTTGTCAGCAGGTACAATTGATACTGTACAGCCTCCCCATCCTGCTCCAGTGAGTCGTGACCCTTGAGCCCCAAACTTCCTAAAACAATGAGAAAAAAAAAATTAGAACCTGTAAAAGAAAGTAAGAGTGGTTTGCCTGGTGCTTCTAGAACACACAGCCTGAGAAGAGAATATGTGTGGGGTTTTTTTGGGGAGCAAGGGGTAGTTAAGTGTTGCCAAACATTTTAGGACATGAAGGAATGTACACTGTTTCAGAAGGTGATTTGAAATTTAATTTTATCTAAAACTAGCCCATGGTTTTTTCTCTAGGTAGTAAAAATTAGCATTACTCCTGTTTGGTGAAAGCTGGCAATAATCCACTATAAAGTCTTGATTCTATAAAGTCACCAATTGAAGAGTTGTATGTGGCAAGCTTACAGGTGATGAAGAGGAGGGAGTAAAAGGAAAAGAGACAGCAGACACGATCAACAGTATGAATCCGAAGTTGACTCCAAATGAAGTCAAATCAAAATGTAAATTGCAAGTCTTATACAAGTGAGGGCTTTCTCTAGTAGTCATTTAAGGTGTGTTTGTAAGAGTTGGCTGTTCCCCATAAAAGTATCAGTCCCCTAGAACAGACAGCCTGGGTTTGCGTTGAATAAATTTATCAAGAAGGAACATGTTATTAAACTCTAGACCAGTCTGTCTATTTAAAACCTAATGGGAAGCTATACAGACATTTCCACAAAAATGGAAGGTGGCCTCTACAAATCCAAACGCATCTTCCTTGAACCTTTGGGAACTACTCTGACAGCTGAACTCAGAATTTACCATCAGCCAAAATGTGTGACCCGGATGGAAACCACTATTTAAACCACCACACAAAAAGAGGTCATTTTAGTCACCATCACCCAGGCCAGCTTCCAACCAAAGATTTATACCCAAGTGAAAGGCCCTACACAAAGCACAAGAGTCCCTCATTTTTTAAAGATGTAATTTATCCTGATAATAAAGGTTAACATGTACTTCCAATTCTTCCTAATAAAATTTGCTCCAAATTCATAGCAGATTAAAAACTCCATAATTAATTTAGCACAATTTTGTCTTTCTTTTTCCATCTAAATGAGCTACTTTACTTCCTGGAAAATATCAATAGAATATTAACCCTCCTCTAGGATATTGGATTTATGGCACACCAGTAATTCATTTTCCCCTCAATGATTTTCTCAATTGGTTCCTTTTTATTATCTGTTGTATTCATTAAAATATGTTTTTCAAATGAAAATAGATGTTTAAGGAAGAAAATAAAATGCTTGCAAATAAAGATTACTCCTGCTGTCCCCCAGACATTCAGCTTACAGCCCAGCAGCTGCACAGAGCCCAGAATCCTATCATCCAGGCTGAAAGTTTCTCTGACTGGGAGATTCTAGGATAATTCTGAGTTCCCAGACTGGCAAAGGGCCATTTTTCAATCACAAAGAAAAAAAAAAGTTGTGATACACAGTGACATCAAACTATTGCTACCCATGGAAGATGCTGAAAAAACCGAGGTGTCACCGAAGCATTTCTGGAAGACCCTAAAATCGGGACACAGAAGCCAACCGTGGCCTGGTCTAGAGAACAGCAGGGTGCCTCTTACATGATTCTCTAAGATCCAGACTATGCCACTGTGCTGGACTTAAATCAACCAGGTCTTTTATGGTCTTCAATGGACTTCAGACATGTTTTCTTACATCTTTTCATCTGAAAAGTTTTTGAAAGCTGTTGTTTCAAAACTGAATCAAAAGCAAACTGAGTATTGTTTCTATCTGGTTACAAAACCAATAAGAATTGTGCCAAAGGGTGTATTTTCCTCACTATCCTGCCACTTTCCAGAAAGCAGAAACTAGAAGTATTTCTAGGCAAATATATTCACTTTTGAGTCCCTAGAGCTGCTCTGTCACCACCCTGCCTGCTGCAGATGAAAATGGACTGGGTTGCATCAGCCACATGATATGAAGTCATCAGGGCTCAAATTTCCCAAACAGAAAATGATAAATGCTATTATTATAAATAGCCTTCTGCCCTTGAGTCAATGGTACTTGTGATCACAAATCAGGGGGCCGCCCGAGTACCTGGTCTGCAGCCTGCCCAGCTGCATATACTCACAGAGGCAGAGGTCCTGTCTGCAGTGTTCTAAACTGGTGCTTAATATGCCCTTTGGCATATGCCATAGAAATTCAGGGAAAAATCCAAAAGTTAGGAGACCAATATAAGCTTTATATTAGGAAAGAAAAGAAGGCAAGCCTTGTTCTTCCTAAGAGAACACTAAGACATTAAAAATACAGATTCTGAGCTATTGCACATCAGAGAGCAATACAAGAGTTATGAACACCAAAACCCTAGAATCCCCCAAATACCACTCCTTTGTGGTGACCAGATTGGGGAATAATGTGGATGGGTTGGTCAAAACAACCAAAGCAGCCTTTGCCTTTATTAGTATGATCTACGAAACAAAGGCGAGAGGAGTTAGGCAGATTATAGAATGCTCCCTTTGATCCTTTTATCGCTGAAAAGTAATCATATAACTAACTTTCCAGGCATCCAATATAGCCTGGCTAAAATTTCCTACTTTAAATGAGCTGATTGGACCATAAAGCACCTACTAAGATACAAGGCACAGAAAAAAGCAGGGCGTGGTGGGGGTGGGGTGGGGGGAGGGTGGAGAGAGATCCAGTAAACATAGCCTTGCTACAAAGAAGTAAAGAAGGAATTGTGCCTCGTATTTCAATTCAATTTTATTTATTTCAAAATACTTGTATATTATACAAATGGGTATTAAATTAATTCAGAATATTTTGAATTAAGGGAGAGGTTATATCTCTCCAGGCCCAGCCCAGCACAATTCTAGACATTTGGTAGGTTGTAATAAATAGCTGTTGGGATTATTACACTTGTTTTAAAATATCAAAATATATACCCAGTCTGTTTATTTTTTTATTAAATCAATGTTAGAAAACTTCAATTATGTGAAACAGAGTACAATAATGAAGAGATAATGTCCACCCAATTATAAAATATCATTTTGAATGAACAAAATGCATTTTTTAAGAGATGGCTAAATTTTATTTATTTTTATTTTTAAAGTTTATTTATTTATTTTTGAGAGAGAGAGCACAAGCAGGGAAGGGGCAGAGACAGAGGGAGACACAGAATCCGAAGCAGGCTTCAGGCTCCAAGCTGTCAGCACAGAACCCAACATGGGGCTTGAACTCACTAACCATGAGATCATGACCTGAGCCAAAGTTGGACGCTTAACTGACTGAGCTACCCAGGTGCCCCTCGAAATGGCTAAATTTTAAAAAAGAGTTTCTTGAAGTATGTAAAACAACTTTTAATTATATGTGAGACAGCTCACATATATATTATATATAAATATAACCTGTCAGTAATATATCTTATATCTGGAAAGCCTTCTAGCTTCTGCTCTAAAGCCTAGAATCTTCCAGCTAGAATCTCAGGAAAACAGAACTTCCAGAAGAATTTCTATGACTTTTGCAGCCAAGTTAGAAACAGATTGCTTTAGATTCAAGAAACCACAGACTTCAAATACTGTTCAAATGAGAAAGTATAAGAAAATGTAACTACAACTCTGAGAAACACAAGCTACTAAAGGCCCTGAAAGATGAGCTGGTTTCTGCAAAGGGTGTGTGTGTATATATATATATATATATATATATATATATATATATATGAACAGGGTTAGTGGGGTGGAGAGGACAGTAAGTGGAAGACAGGGGCCCAAAGAGAAGTGAGCCCCTAAGCGCAGTGGAAAGGGCCTTGTCCCTTTATTTGGTAGAGTGTAAAGATTAGCCTCAAGAGCATGGGGAAGGAAACATACAAATAGGAGTTTACACTTCATTCTCCCCTGACCTGCTCAGGAGAATGGGCGCAAAAGGCTGAGCAGCATAGCCATGGAGTAAAGTTTGAAAAGATTTCTGAGGAAGACAGCAAATTAACTTTTGTAATCTTTGTTAGCCTATTAACATTTGTCATTCATTTCCCTTAATAGCTTTGGCAATGATGCAGCAATGAGGTCTCTAATTTCAGCAAGTGTCAAAACAGAAATAAAAGACATTAACTATTTTTTCTTAAGTATAACCAGGAAAATTGATAACAAATGAGCTATCTCATATATAACTGACTTGATTTGAAAATTGCTTTGTGTTTCTCAACGAATCCTACTTTAAAATTTAGCCGTTTCTTAAAATTTACATTTTGTTCATTTAGAAGAATTATTTTATAATTGGGCAAGTTTCATCTTATTCTCTCACTATTATACTTTGTTTCACATAATTGAGGTTTTCTAACATTAGTTTAATGAAAATAATAAACAGCTTAACAGCATAAATGTAGTTTCCTTCTCCCTCCCTGGCCCTTTCTTTGAACGCTAAACTGATTTTCTCTTAAAGAACAGTGAAAAGCTCAATTGACAAACAGAGCAAGTGTCAGAGGTGTCTTCTATCCTTTCTTTTCCCCCTCTTTTCTCTGCTTGGGTCATATAGCAGCTTCTTACACATTTTCCTATAGGCTAGCTACCTAGAGATGCCTTTTGAATATAGTCTAGCTCAGATCACAATAAGATTTCAGTTTGTATGGCAGGTGTTGGAGGGGATGCAGAGAAAGGGGAACCCTCTTGCACTGTTGGTGGGAATGCAAAGTGGTGTAGCCACTCTGGAAAACAGTATGGAGGTTCCTCAAAAGTTAAAAATAGAACTGCCCTACGATCCAGCAATCTACTAGGTATTTACCTACAGAATGCAAAAACACTAATTCAAAGTTATACAAGCATTATCTATAATAGCCAAGTTCTGGAAGCAGTCCAAGTGTCCATCCATTGATGAATGTATAAAGAAGACGTGGTATGTATGTACACACACACACACACACACACACACACACACACACTGGAATATTACCCATAAAAAAAGAATGAAATCCTTCCATTTGCAATGACATGGATAGAGCTAGAGAGTATAAGGCTAAGCGAAATAAGTCAGAGAAAGACAAATACTGTATAGTCTCACTCATATGTGGAATTTAAGAAACAACAAATGAGCAAAGGGGAACAAAAAGAGAGAGAGACAGAGAGGCAAACAAAGAAACAGACTTAACAAGAGAGAGCAAACTGATGGTTACCAGAGGGGAGGGGAGTGGGGGAAAGAGTTAAATAGGTGATGGGGATTAAGGAGGGCACTTGCTGTAATGAGCACTGGCTGTTGTATATAAGTGATGAATCCCTAAATTCTACTCCTGAAACTAATATTACACCATATGTTGACTAACTGGACATTAAATAAAAAGTTTTAAAAATTAAACTAAAAAAAAAATTTTAGCTTGTATGTAGTGCCCTAAGTATCTAGGCATTAAAATCCTTCATTCACTCAATCAATTAGTTGTGTTTTCATGCAAATAGTTTCCAAGCAGGGCTTCAGGAAAACTAAAGGAATTTTAAAGTGTCACAAGTAGACCTGGAAGTAAAGACTGTCTTTGGCCTTGTTGCTCCTTGAACCCATTTAAGCTTCCCTCCTCCCTTGTCTGGTCTCGGGAAGGCAACCAACCATCTAAGGCTGCCCAGTCTTAATCATGCCTTCCCCACTGGTGTTAACACTTTTAAAGGGGACAGGGAAGTGTGGAGATGATCGTGACTCTTAAAAGAATACTCTACCAGAGGTTGACTTTATGGTACCAGTGGCCCAGGCCTTGCCAGGGCCCTTCCCAGCACATCCAGCACCTCCCCTGCCTAGCCCAGTGCTACAGTCATGAAGCTTCAGGAGGAACTAGGGCTTAAGGGCATCTCATTTTGCATTTGAACCTTTCTACTCATTTACCCTCCACGACTCTCTATTATCAGTCTTTCTCTCTCACTTTTAACCACCCCATCTCACCACTATCTTTTTAATTCTTCTGCATTCCTTCCTCTTTCCCCTTACACACACACACACACACACACACACGTGTCAAGAGCTTTTGAAAGCGGAGTTTAGACTTCAGTGCCACATAGGACACAAATACCCTGGGGCAAAGCATTTGCTGGCTGTAGGGAGGAATGGCATCAATGACTGCATCTACTTAGTTCCCCCAGTCTGTCCTCCTAGGAGGTTGCTCTGCCACGTAGGACCTTTTAGTAACTGGCAACCAGTTGGAACATTTGGAGACTATCTGCTGGTCACAGTGACAACAAAGAAAACATTAATTAAATCAGAAGTTTAGGGACCAGACAACTATTCTGGCCAATATTTACAACACAACAAAAGGTAATCTTTCAATATGGGAAACTTGACCCCTATATGATTCTGGAATAAGTAGAAACTAATTTTGATGGTTTGCAATTGACTTTCCAAATAAAAAAGCCCATAAAAAAGAGAATGAGCTCCTTATACTAGACACAACTGAATTTTCCTCAGAAAAGCAATATAGCAGGGGCGCCTGGATGGCTTAGTCTGTTAGGTGTCCAACTCTTAGTTTTGGCTCAGATCATGATCTCAAGGTTCATGGGATTGAGCCCTGCATCAGGCTCTGTGCTGACAGAGCAGAGCCTTCTTAGGACTCTCTCTCTCTCTCTCTCTCTCTCTCTCTCTCTCTCTCTCTGGCCCGCCCCCATGCACACACATGTATACTCTCTCTCTCTCTCTTGCAAAATAAACATTAAAAAAAAAAAGAAATGCAGCTGATGGAAATGAGCTAGACGGAAATACTTTGAGAAATTAAGTGTTTAGGGATGCCTGGGTGATGCAGTCAGTTAAGTGTCTGTCAGACTCTTGATCTTGGCTCAGGTCATGATCTTGCCTGTTCGTGAGATCGAGCCCTGCCTCGGGCTCTGTGCAGACCATGGGAGCTTGGGATTCTCTCTCTCCCTCTCTCTCTGTCTCTCATGCTCTCTCTCTCTCAAAATGAATAAATTAAAAAAAAATAAGTGTTAATTTAAGTGTTAAATTTGAGTGTCAAGGCATTAAGAAAGGACTTTCCAAAAACAAATAAAAATAATAATAAAAGGTGCTCTTCTAAACTCTTTTAAGACCTAGCCATTAGATCCCTCACTGGAACCACATTAAAAAAAAAAAGAAAGAGAGACCTATAGATGGTTAGAACAGAAAAAGACACAGGAGGTCATAAAACAGGACAACAGTGCAAAATCACAGAGCTCAGAAGGAAAAGTGGCAGAGATGGAACTCAACCTTCTCAACTTCAACTCAGTTGTCCTCCTACTCCACACACTGCCTCCCCCGCTCAACATGGCTTTGTCCAGTGTTCACATGCTGCACACTAGGACAACACAAACCTCCATTATTAAAGTTTTAAAGCCGGAAAGGAAAATGACCCACATTCCAACATAATCATATCTCAGTAAACTCAGGGGAGAGAGAGAGGCATGGCAAAAGCCCTGGATGAGGAACCAGACCTTTCACACCAACTCAATACATTTACTTGTTCAAATCACTTCACCTCCTAGTGCCTGCTCAGGTCTTGAAGGACCCCTCCTGCTTTCTTACCTTATGGCACTATGAGAGAATTCTGCCCCCAAAAATGTGAAATACCGCTTCCCAAAATGTGGCTTTGACAGAAACAAGCAAACTTTCTCAGGCCAAACACCCAGGAGTCATCTTGATTCCTGTCTTTCACCCACACAACAATTATCTTGAATCTTCCTTCAAGGCAAGCCTTGCATGGGATCACTTAGCACTTCCACTGCCACCTTTCCACACCCAAAGCCAAAGTCCTTCCAGTGGCCTAGGAGGGCCCTGTGCTGTGCCTGCCCACTCCCCCCCCCCCCCCAACTTCATCACCTGCTACTCTCTCCTTTACTGCCCTCGAGCCTACGAGTTGTCCAGCTCTTCCTCACATGTGACAGCCACATCCCCACCTCTGGGCCTATGCACTTGCTATTCTCATTTCTTCATGTCCTCAGGTCTCCGCTCAAACATCATCATCTCAGAGAAGCCTTCCTCAACCCTTCCTATAAGGGTCACCCGTCCAAACTGGAGAGTGTTATGCTAAGTGAAATAAGCCATACAGAGAAAGACAGATACCATATGTTTTCACTCTTATGTGGATTCTGAGAAACTTAACAGAAACCCATGGGGGAGGGGAAGGAAAAAAAAAGAGGTTAGAGTGGGAGAGAGACAAAGCTTAAGAGACTCTTAAAAACTGAGAACAAACTGAGGGTTGATGGGGGGTGGGAGGGAGGGGAGGGTGGGTGATGGGTATTGAGGAGGGCACCTTTTGGGATGAGCACTGGGTGTTGTATGGAAACCAATTTGACAATAAATTTCATATATTGGAAAAAAATAAAAAAATAAAATGCATGTAGAGCCCATAAAAAAAAAAATAAATAAAGGTCACCCATCCAACCGTGATACTCTCTATCCCTTCTTTTTTTTTTTTATAGCACTATTTTTTTTATACCACTACCACTCAATTTATTTTTAACTGTCACTCCCCTCTTTCCCCATGAGAGGCTCCATGAGAGTGAGAGCTGGTTGACAGTCCCAGGAAGAGAAGGTTCACTAGGGGATTCCAGGAGGCTGACCAATGCCCCTTCACCGCTTTTCAGGGGGGAGTCAAACTACCCCACTACCCTCCAGGCAAAAACACTTCTGCCTGATTTCTGCACAAATCATTCCACTTCTTTTAATTTCCAGAACTGAATAATATTCATCCCTTCCATTTACTGGGCCCTTGATATTTTCAGAAAAGAGCACTTATAGTGGAACAAGCTCTGGAAGGCATTTTGGCAATTAGTGAGCAAACTCTGACGTCAGCAGAGTGATTCTCATCAATGTTATGTTCAAGTCTCTCTACAAGTTGGGTTACACATGCCATCTGTGATCAGTGGAGCTAGGTGATTTAAACTTTTCAGGCTGGAAGTGTGGTAATGAATGAGGCAAGCCATAGGCGCCAAGTGGCTAATTTTGTTTTCATTACTAATTGCAGGCAGTTCTGCATTATCTTCTCACAGTGGAAATAACATCTAGCCATTTGAGAGTTCTCCCAATTTCCCTTTCAGTCCTCCCAAGGTCAATGAAATCCCTTCTGGGTAAAGTAACCATTCTACTCTATTATCCCCATTCTCTAACAATTACAAGGAAGCTGTTCTCAGGCTTTGTGAAAGAGTTTTCCCCTTTACGTTTCTGTCTCAACCAACCATTTATAAGCCAGGCTTTCATCAAGTCCTCATTTCTCCAAATTGCTTAACTTAAATCTGGAAAGCTTTCTGAGTAATTCCTTCAGCAACCTCCCCTGCCCCCAAATACACTATCAGGTCTGAGGGCCTTTTTCTGTTTTCTCCCTTCCTTTGAAAAAATCTACTACACTTAGGACACCAAACAGGAGATGCTGGCAGGGCCCCCATTGTAGTGGATATACCATTGATTAAAATATGATGAGAAAGTAACAGCAGGGCCATGGCTAAGAAAAGCTCCCTGAAATACCTAATCATCCGAAGATGGAAAGGCATTGTGAAGAACTGATTCCAAAGAACTGATTCATAAAGCTATTGGAGTCAGGTCTCCAATATTTCTCCTACAGATATTTAGGAGGGAACGAGTTCAGCTCTGTATCATAGACAACACCTCAGATAGGAAGTGGGGAAGGATCCCCTTTCATTTAGAAGGTTATGAAAATATTGCATTTTTTTTTCATTCATTTCAACAGTTTCCGTGGCCGTGTCCCACAGCCCCCCCATGCTGCTGTCCCAGGCTCACCGACAGATGTCCACCAGCTGGTCCAGTTCAGGGCAGCTGCACTCGTACATGTCCCGGCAGCTCACGTGGCTCTGGTTCATTAAGTCCCCCAGCAGCTGGACCGTGTTGTCAGGTGCTTCTTCACATATCTTCTTAAACTGGAGCACCCGAGCAGCCTCGCTGTACACGTGCTTTGCCCGCTGGTAGAGTTTGAAGATGAGCACTTAGGAAGGAAGAGGACAGGGAACAAGGTTAGAAGTGTTTACTGGACAGCCCAGTGCAAAGAAAAATAGTCATTGAGGACTTCCGTTTCTATCTTCATTATCAATACCATCAAGACCATGAAAGAAATCTTCACGGTCTAAATTTGTCTCTTTTCAAGTCAATTTTACTTTTTTCTTTAAAGTGACTACAGTCTTCTATTTTCTTCCCTTCATTCTACACACCCAGCCATGTGCACACACATGCGTGCAAACTAACTCATCCCATAGGAACAGGGAGCTAACATGTACTGAGCACTCGCTATGTTTCAGCCACTTTAAAGGCATGGTCTTCATGTAGTTCTCCTCACAGCACTGGGGAGGGAGGGGGGTGTGGGTGGTAGTATGATCCCTGGTTAACAGGTAAGAGAATGAGGCCGAGCAGACTGAGCCCAAGGTCACATATCTGGAAACTGGAGAAGCAGAACATTGATCAGGATGTCTGATCCCAGGGCCATATTCTTTCTACTGTGACCCACCAGAAAGGACCACTGAAAATGCTTATGCTGGCAATTCTATTTATGAAAATGTATCCTAGAGATAAGTACAAGTATTTATATATGTATATATGTGTACATGTGTGTGTGTACCCACACACACACACACACACACACACACGCACACATGTATAGCAACAGAAAATATAGAAACAACTTAAATGTCCAATAATAGGAAACATTTAAAAAACTATGTTATATCCATTAAAAAATATTATTGCCATTAAAACTTAGAATCTAGGGGTCCCTGGGTGGCTCAGTCACATAAGTGTCCAACTCTCAATTCCAGCTCAGGTCATGATCTCACAGTTCGTGGGATCAAGTGCCACACCAGGCTCTGCACTTACAGCATGGGGCCCGCTTGGGATTCTCTCTCTCTCCCTCTGCCTCTCCCGCACACCCTCTCTCTCTCTCAAAATGAAATCTTAAAAAACAAAAACAAAAACAACTCAGATCCTAAGACAATTTACTATCTGAGAAATTATTCACTATCAAGTGAAAAAACAAGATACAAAACTATATGTACAATTGATACTAATTTTGCATTCACACATACATGTATTTATATAAATTTTAATTTTTAAAAACTTTAAGAAAGCACCAAAACATTAACAGTTATTATCCCTGTGGTAGATGATGGGTGATTTTATTTTCTCCTTAACACATTTCTATACTTTCTAGATTATCCACAATGACTCTTAACTTCAGTTACAGGAACATGTCCTACTGCAGTGGTTTTCTCTATAATGTTTACACGTTCCCTTGAATAATGACTGAGATCTCCTTAACATTCTCACCCTTGCAGAGTGGCTGAGCTTGTGCCATGGACCTGAAGAACTTGTGATTATATGGAAGCTACCTAGCCAACTGGAAAGATCCAGGGCTGCACATCAAAAGGTCTGTCCTTTCTTTTCAGCTCTGCGACAATTAACTGTACCCAGTTGCTACCCCTATAGGGTTCTATTTCCCCATCTCTAAAATGACATTGAGAATTACTTCTCAGGATCCTTCCAGGTCTAACATTTTATGATTCTATGAAGATCTTCTTCCAAGCATCCCCCCCCATATTGTTATATGTTATAAAGAGTGTGCTGTGACTGTTCCCTTTTGTCTGCACCCCCAGTTCTACTCTCTTCTCTTCTCTACCCCACTTCTCTGCCTCAGGAGGCTGACCTGTATGATTACACCAATGGGTTCCCTTGCCATCTAGACTGGAGAAAGGGAGATCAAGAAATGGTAGGGAAGAGAGTAGGACAGAGGATTTATTCCTCAGCTCCCTCCTTGCAGGGGGCTCTGCTACTCCACTGAAAGACACTGAACATCCTCTCAAGGGAGCCTTTTCTACATGACTTGATCCTCCAGCATTGACCTACAGGTTCCTCCCCCCTAGACTGTTACTACTTTTTCGGAGGTGCTTTCACATTTCATTTATGAACCAACATATTTTAGTAAAGTTTCAGGTTACATTTCCTCCCTCTCCACAGCACCGTCCTCCTAATTCTTAGGGATGGATAAAAAGGCAGCCAAGGCTGGAGGAAGTAAACAGCCCTTCTTAGGATTGTGTAAAATTTAATAATTACAAGGGTGGGGCTACCTTTCTATAAATAAGCAAAAAATGAAAAGTTTTCTTTCAAACATTCTCAACTGAGTCATATGAAGTATGACTCAACTTACAGTTAACAGCTTGCATTTTCCCGTTCTCTTTCAAAGAGGACTTAATTCATTCATCAGATCTAGTCAGTTCTTTTGCAACATGTCGGTAATCATGCCTCCTTTCTATTCCTGCTGTCATTACCCAAATGTACATTTTTACTCCTTTTCCCACTTGAACTATTCTGCAGTGGTTTCCAAATTGATTTCCCTGTCTTGATGTCTCCTTCCTGCAACCTATCTTGAGGACAACACAGCCAGACGGAGCTCCTAACACACAGCCTTACTCATGTTACTGCCCCAAACCTTTACTGCCTGGCCAGTGCTTCCTATAATCCAGATTCCTGCCCTCAGCATGCTGGGTCCCAATAGAAGGTCCTCCGTCCAGCCAAACTCTCTTACTTACAGTTACCCAAAGACTCCTGGCTCCTGAGGATACTCATTTACCACACAGAAATAGTTTCCTTCCCTTTCTCTCTCTGCCAAAATTTAACCTGTTTCTGAAGGTTCAGTTTAAATTTTTTATGCTCAGGAAGCCATATTGGCCCCAGCTGGAAAGAATCTCTTGACTCTATACCACTCTTGCAGTCCATGGCACTCGCTTGTGCTTGCCAAACCCTTTTCACGGTAACTGTTTCTCCTATGTCCACAAAGTTCATGCACTGCTGAAGACAGAAAGCAGGTCTTCTAGTCCCATGCATTCCACCAGTGCAACATTTCATCCCAGAGCACTTTCAATAATGCGTTATAGGACAGGAGCTCAGTGGGTGTTCACTGTTACAATTAGGACTTTATTTTTAACACTAATTCCAAGTTAAGATATCTCCACATAGGCATTGTTGCTTAATAATCATAATCATAATAAATGAGGTGCCAATACTCACAGCTTACTAAAGTGTTGAGGCTGAAGAAAGGGGACAGCAAGATACCCTTTGCTACAGAATCTACAACTGACACCAAGTGGATGAAAAATAAGGAAAAAGAGAACTTACAAGTTAAATGTAGGTGGGAATAAAAGCACAACATGTTTTGTTCCACCAGTAGTCCACACTGCAATGTGAAGTTATATCCATCAATAAGTTCAACTTATTTCATGGTCTAGATATCAAAATATCCCAAGATAAGAAAATCTTACCAATATTCAGTACTGGAACATACTGTCAGCAAAAACACACTGTCTGAAGAAACAGCACAGGTAGATTTAATAGTAACAGCTGCTCAAAATCTCTGAACAGAGAAGGAAGAAGACAGGCCATTGATTGGCAAGCATGTGCCTGAGACAGTGCCAATATTTTATATATGTTAATATAATCCAGGTTGTTGAATTTACATTTTGAATGTTTATTTATTTTTTAACTTATTTTTGGGAGAGATACAGAGAATGAGCAGGGGAAGGGCAGAGAGAGGGGGAGACACAGAATCTGAAGCAGGCTCCAGGCTCTGAGCTGTCAGCACAGAGCCTGATGCAGGGCTTGAACTGATGAACTGTGAGATCATGACCTGAGCCGAAGTTGGACGCTTAACCGACTGAGTCACCCAGGTGCCCCTGAATTTACATTTTGATAGGAAGGAAATGACTTTAGCAACTGCAGTTTAAGATTGTTCTTTTTTAAAACTAAGGTTGAAACAAAATGTTTAAAATACTAGCTTTAGGATTCTGTACGTTTCAGTTTTTGCCTCTGAGCTACTTCACCTCCTATAATCATAGACCAAGTTTAAAATCAGAGTATGGGGGGCAGGGCTGGTTAAGGGTAGAATATTGATTTATTTTTACTATAATGTCCCACTTATGAAGAAATCATCTAGTTTCTAGGTGCACTGCTATATATCGCTGAATGTGACAAAAGGCACAGTAAAGCAGCATCCACTGTGATCATAAAATAGTGCTACTTAGCTGAAAAATCACTGTCCTGTCTGTGATCCAATGTGCAAAGATCTTTTAAACTTTGAATTATAAAAATTTTCAAATATGCAGGACAGTGGAGAAAATACTATAGTAAACTCACAAGCCCATCACTGAGACTGAACAATTATTAACATTTTGCCATATATGCTTCAGTTGATTCTTGCTGAAGTGTTTTAAAATAAATTATAGATGTGATTTTTCATCTCTGTATTTGAGTATGCACCTCTATAAAATAAGGACATCTCCTTACATAATCTCCATATCATTATCACACCTAACAAAATTACCAATGACTACTTAATATTGTCACATATTCAGTACATATTAAATTTTCCCAATTGTTGTTTAATTTTCAGTTGATTTACACCAGGATCTGAACAAATCCCACACATTATATTTCATTGTTATATCTAATAAGTTTCTTTTAATCAAGAATTTATAGTGATTTTTGATACTACAGCTTCTCAATGTCACGTATATAAAATGCAGGCATATTTTAGGGTCAGATCCTGTGATAAAAATATAGTCCATTAGGGTCAGTATGCTTTAGCTTTTCTTAGGATTATGTAGTCCTTTAGGATTAAATATTTTCCATTAGGTTTAAATACTGTAAAATAGAAACTGTCAAGTTGCTGAAGGCAAGGGAAACAAAAGCAAACATGAACTATTGGGACTTCATCAAGATAAAACCTTCTGCACAGCCAAGGAAACAATCAACAAAACTAAAAGTCAGCCTACAGAATGAGACAATATATTTGCAAGTGACATTTCTGATAAAGGGTTAGTACCCCAAATCTATAAAGAACTTATGAAACTCAACACCCAAAAAAACAGACAACCCAGTTCAGAAATGGGCAGAAGACATGAATAGACACTTTTCCAAAGAAGACATACAGATGGCTAACAGACACATGAAATGATGCTCAACGTCACTCATCATCAGGGAAATACAAATCAAAACCATGATGAGATACCACCTTATACCTGTAAGAATGGCTAAAATTAACAACACAAGAAACAACAGGTATTGGCAAGGATGTGGAGAAAGGGAAACCCTCTTGCTCTGTTGGTGGGAATGCAAACTGGTACAGCCATTCTGGAGAACAGTATGGAATTTCCTCGAAAAACTAAAAATAGAACTACCCTATGATCCAGCAATTATGCTAGTAGGTATTTACTGAAATGATACAAAAATACAGATTCAAACTCTTTATAGCAGCATTATCAGTAATAGCCAAACTATGGAGAGAGACCAAATGTTCATCACTGATGAATGGATAAAGAAAATGTGGGATAAAAGAAAATGTAGGAAACACACACACACACACACACACACACACACACACACAGGAATATTACTCAGCCATCAAAAAGAAGGAAATCTTGCCATTTGCAACAACATGGATGGAGCTAGAATGTATTATGCTAAGCAAAACAAGTCAATCAAAGAAAGACAAATACCATATGATTTTACTCATATGTGGAATTTAAGAAACAAAACAGATGAACATATGGGAAGAGGGTGAAAGAGAAGAGAGGGAGGACTAGATGGGTGATGGGTATTAAGAAGGGCACTTGTTATGATGAGCACTAGGTGTTGTATGTAAGTGATGAAATACTGAATTCTCTTCCTGAAACCAATATTGCGCTGTACGTTAACTAAAATTTAAATTAAACAAACAAATAACAAAATAGAAACTGCCTGAAGAGATGTTTTATATTAAACCTTAGGACTGGTGTTTTGATTTGTGACAAGGAACATTCAGAATGCACCAAGCAGATTACTAGAACCTCATAAATCTGGCACCTTCTCATGTCTATTCTCTATTGCAGAGTGTTTCACAGCAAGACTTCTGCTAGGAATGTCTAATGAGGATTCTTGCAGGGCGTTCTGAAGGTGCATGAGAGACTGCCATGGCTCACACCCTCTGAATGGTAGTAACTCAGACAACAAGGGAGAGGGCAGAAAGGGCATCTGTTTTCAATTGTGATATAAAAATCTTGCCAAAGTCTACAACAGATTTGGAGACCACCCTTTGGGGGAGAAAGCAGTTCTGTGTTGGCTGGACATCACAAACGTTCTCTGGATCCAGGGTTCTGGCTTATTACGTGCTGGCAATTCATCGGGTCTCTTGTTGTGCAGATACCAAAAAATCCAAGAAAATCTGAAACGTTATCCACAATAGCTTTCTTCCCTGTCCAGCTAGCTTTAAAACCGGATGCTCCATTTGTCTATAAGCTCTTATAATCCTTGAGAGCAATTATTATGTTAAAAGATGAAGCAAGTTGTTCTTACCATGCAGGCAAGATTATTTCCAAGGCAACTTTAATTTAAGAATATAACACCAGATGCCATTTTCCTAAAATACTACTAGTGTCCTATCCTATCATGGGAAATTTCAGGCTTCAGGGCAGGATATACCACATAGACTTTGAAACACTGGCTTCATCCAGTGTGAACCTGAGATAATTAATGAGTCTAATCCTAAGAACTAAATGAGCATGGCCATAAACATTTAAAATGCAAAAGTTGCTGAATAAAATCACTTGTGTACTAATTCTATTTGCTAACTCTAAAATCCCCTTTTCCTCTGACTTCCTGACTATGCCTTCAGTACACCCACCATATGGGCTCCTGCCTGCGGCCTGCTGCAGAAACTGTTTTGTTGGCTGGAATGCTCTTCCCCCTGATCTTGACGTGGCCGGTCCTCACTTGTCTCAGCTGTGACAGTTTCAAGGAGAGCTTCCCTCAACTCCAAACTAGAGTAACTCCCTCACATATGTATTTTCTCCATCCTATTTTATTCTGCCAACACTTAACTACCATCCCAAATATCTTGTGTATATGTTTGTTTATCAGTTTGCAGTTATCTCTCACCACTTGAAGTTCAGCTTCAGGAAAGCAAGGGCCTTGTCTAATTTCACTTCTGTATCTTCAACAACTAAAATAGGGTCTGGCATAACATAGGAGCTCAGTAAATGTTCACTGAAGAAATGGTCAGTTCCCTGTCTTTGTAGCAAAACTGCACTGAAACTTGGTGAAATAAATAATTCCGGGACAAATGAAATAGAGAAGACCTACTATTCTGGCAATTTATGCTTACTAGAACCTTGACCAAAAAAAAGGGGGAAAAGTTTACTAAAAGAAGTCTTAAAGACAATTAGTAAGCTCCAGTGTCCAAAGTGTACCTAATACCATTATCACGGATGACAGAATTATTTTTACTGTGTTTTGCTTCACAGATATAGAAGAAAGGAGATTTCTAAAACAAACAAAATGTGCTTCAAATGAAAGGGAAGGAAGAGAAATAGATCATCATAACCAGTTAAAATAATTTTTTCTTTTAGTCAATTTTTGTAGCACCAAAGTGTCTGCTCACTTTTACCTTAAAAGAATGGCTACACAGCTTATGATCAGACCCTATCTCTAACCAATGAATCTAAAATGGGAACAAATAATTGGTTATTTTGCTGTATCTTTAGTGAAAAACGATGCGAAAGAGCCGGTGACAGAAGTAACACACTGGGCACCATTTTCCTCATAAAAGCTCTAACAGCAGTAGGTCAACAGTAGATGGGGAACATGCCTAGAGCCCCACTGATTTATTTATTTACTTACTTATTTATTCATTTATTTACTTACTTACTTAGGAGCCTTTTTATTACTTTACCTTCTACTAAGAGTGATGACAAAAGCCCTGAGTAAGATGGCCATCCAGCATCAATAGTTCTTTTGAGCACCTGCTATGTGCCCCACACCATGCTCCAAATGATAGGAAAGGCATATGAAATAGAAGCTCCAGATTTGAGGAACTTAACACCTCAATTAAAGAGATAAAACAGAGGCACCTGGTGGCTCAGTCGGTTAAGTGTCCGACTCTTGGTTTCAGCTCAGGTAATGATCTCACGGTTCATGAGTTCAAGCCCCACATTAGGCTCTGTGCTGACAGCGTGGCGCCTGCTTGGGATTCTCTCTCCCCTGTTCTCTCTGCCCCTCCCCCGCTTGTGTGTGCTCTCTCTCTCTTTCTCTCAAAATAAGTAAACATTTAAAAAAACATAAAACAAAACTATGAGACCATTGAACTGTGATGATCTGCAGCAGAAATCCAAGTGCTGGAAATGTGGAAGTTGCACTAAGATGACAGGTTTGGTGGAGGAAGAACAGTAGAGGGAAGTAGCAAAGAGCCCAAGCCACAGAGCTTCCTTGCTGCAGAGAAGGCCTGTGCTGGGAACAGGCAGAGTCCGTTTATACACCTGATGAGAGCAAACTGACCAGACCCTAGGGCTGCCTTTCGAGGAGGCTGCCCACACATCTGAAGTTTTAACACCCTTTGCTACACATGCTGCACAAAGGTTGCAAACTAACAACACGTGGTCCCTGCCCAGCACCGTGAAGCCTTCTTGACTAGCGTATTGTTTTTTCAACTGCGAATTTTTATATAAGGATCTGGATTTCTGCTTTCCCTTGAAAAACTGAAGTCTGGCAGCACTGAACCTATATTCTTGCACAATGATAGTTGACTGGAGGTGAGGAGGAGCTACCCCTTTCAGACAGAATACACATACTTTATTTCCACAGTTTCCTCCCTTACCAATTATCTGATGCTCAGCCTCACTAGTTTATATGCCTGCCTGGCCCCTGTAGGCATCTGCATGTGGGACACTTTTTCCATAAAACTCTCAATTACAGGAATTCTTGTCTGGAGAGTGAAGAGTGGGTAAACCAAGAGGGTCACTATGCCATAATGAACCACTGTTACTGTTACTAATAAGTCCCACTTCCCTTAGGGGCACTGACAGTTCTACATTGAACTAAACTCTATCTTCTGGTAAGTTCTGCTGTTTGGTCTTAGTTCTGCTCCCCAGACGCATGCAAACACAAGACAGCCCCTGAGAAATCAGAAAAAAGCTCTCATGTTTTGTGTTTTTTCACACATTGATGACGATCCAGTTTTCTCTTTTAATAAAGGGAATAATATAAGCTCTTCACTCTCAAGAGGTAATAGTTTAACAAAAGAGAAGTGCTGGCAAGGACATGGAGAAATTGGAACGCTTGCACCCTGCTGGTAGAAATGCAAAATGTTCAGCCACTACAGAAAAAAGTATAGAGGTTCCTCAAAAAAATAAAAATAGAACTACCATATGAATCAGTAATCCCACTTCTGGGTATACATCCAGAAACAATTGAAATCAGGATCTCAAAGAGACACAAGCACTCACTCCCATGTTCATTGCAGCCCTATTCACAATAGCTAAGATGTGGAAGCAAATTAAATGTTCATCAGTAGATGAATGGGTAAAAAAAAAAATGTATATATACATATACAAGAATATTATTCAGCCTTAAAAATGAAGGAAATTCTGTAACATACAACAACATGAATGGACTTTCAGGATATTATGCTAAATGAAAGAAGCCAAACACAGAAAGATAAGTACTACATGATTGTACTTATAGGAAGTAGTCCTTAAATTCATAAAATCAAAGTCTGGAATGGTAGTTCCCAAGGGCTGAAAGAAGGGGAAATGAGGAGTTACTAATCAACAGGCATAAAATTTCAGTTAAATGGATAAATAACAAGTAAGATGTACAACACTGTACCTATAGTCCACAAAATGTACACTTAAAACTCGTTACACGGATAGATCTTATGTTAACTGTTCTTACCACAATGAAAAATAAATTTTAAAAATTTTAAACAAAAAAGAAATAGTCTACTAGAGAGAAATCCGTGAATAAGGACAACAAAGGCAACAGATGCTAAGGCAGCTCCTGGGACCCAGTTGCTCAGAGACCTCTCTGAAGACACATAAAGAAGGTGCCTCAGAATTGGCCCACCTGCAGATGGGAACCCTGGGGCATTTACCCACAGACATTTCCACTGTTGCCCCCAGAGGGATTAACTTCTCCATAAAGATGTGCCTGGGCAATGAGTTACCTTCAGTGACTTTGGAGAATGTCCCAAGCCAACAAAGAAGACACACTCAAACCAGCTGCTAGCCTGACGTGGGCTGCTGTCAAAGCTGAAATCAGGTGAGCCAAGGGGATGGGAGCACAGAGATTATGGCCTTCACAGAAGAGGTGAAACCAGCTGAATTTAAAAGATGAGTAGGTGCCCAGAAAACCAATTAAAAGGTGAAGTAAAGAACAAAGAAAAGGATTGGGAACTTAAGGCAGAAGGAACATCCTGAGCTGAGGTGCTTGGGTGGCTCAGTTGGTTAAGCATCCGACTTCAAATCAGATCATGATCTCACAGCTCGCAGGTTTGAGCCTGGTGTCAGGCTCTGTGCTGATAGCTCAGAACCCGGAGCCTGATTGAGATTCTGTGTCTCCCTCTCTCTCTTCCTCTCTCCCTGCTCATGCTCTGACTTTCTCTCCTCAAAAAATGAACATTAAAAAAAAATGTTTAAAGGAACATCATGAGCAAAAACATGGAGATTAAAAAACATGAGGTGCTTTTAGAGAACCTGTAGTACTTAGATGTGACTTGCATGCAATGATGACGAAAAGCAGAAGCAACAGGAGACACAATGAGAGAGAAAACTGAAGCAGTAGACAGAGGCCAGATCATAAAGATTTTGTAAATTATCCTAAGTAAGGTATTTAAATTGTATCCTGTAAATAAGTGGCTCTTGGCCTTTTTAGAATTACAGAAACTTTTGAGAATCAAATAAAAGCTATAGACCCTCTCCCCCATCAGAATATCTAAATATCCAAAATTCTGCATATAGTACAACACACACACAGATACTATAATGCTATCCTTGGATCCAGGTTAAAAATTCCAGCTAGATAAACCATTACAGGTTTTTAGCAATTATGTCAGTACGGTTCTTATTGTCAACAACAGAAAACAATATGGTTTCTGAATCAAAAAAGGAATCTATTTTAAACATATGAGAGAGCTCACAAAACCTATGAGAATTACATATTCCTATTCTGTATTAGAACGCAAGAAAACCGGATAGGGGAAGATGGCGGCGTAGGAGGACACTGGGCTCACCGCGCGTCCTGCTGATCACTTAGATTCCACCTACACCTGCCTAAATAACCCAGAAAACCGCCAGAAGACTAGCAGAACGGAGTCTCTGGAGCCAAGCGCAGACCAGAGGCCCACAGAAGAGGGTAGGAAGGACGGCGAGGCAGTGCGCTGCTACATGGACTAGCGAGAGGGAGCCTGGGCAGAGAGGTGGCCCGCCGGCCAAGCAGAGCCCCTGAGTCTGGCTTGCAAAAGCAGAGGGGCTGGACAGAGTGTGTTCCAACAGCAAGCAGGACTTGACATCTGGAAGGTTATAAGCTAACAGCTCTGCTCGGAGAACGGGAGGGCTGGAGGACAACGGGAAGGAGAGTTGTTGAGCCCCGGATGACAGAGCTCAGCTTGGTGGGGAACAAAGGCGCTCGCCAGCGCGATCACCCTTGCCCATCCCCCAACCAAAATCCCAAAGGGAACCAGTTCCTGCCAGGGAACTTGCTTGCACTGCGCAAACACCCAACGCTGTGATTCTGTGGATCCATCCCTCTGGTGGGTCTGACTCCCTCCCGGTGCCGCAGGGCCCCCCCAAAGCGGATCTCTGAAGGAAAAACCAGCTGAGTCTGCCACTCCTGCCCCTGTGCACCTTGCCAATCCACCCAAGCTAATATGCCAGATCCCCAGCACCACAAGTCTGGCAGTGTGCAAGTAGCTCAGATGGGCCACGCCACCCCACAGTGAATCGCGCCCCTAGGAGAGGGGAAGAGAAGGCACACACCAGTCTGACTGTGGCCCCAGCAGTGGGCTGGGGACAGACATCAGGTCTGACTGTGGCCCCGCCCACCAACCCAAGTTATTCAAGACAGCACAGGGAAAGTGCCCCGCAGTCCTGCACCACTCCAGGGACTATCCAAAATGACGAAATAGAAGAATTCCCCTAAAAAAAAGTCCAGAAAGTAACAACAGCTAACAAACTGATCAAAAACGATTTAAACAATATAACAGAAAGTGAATTTACAATAATAGTCACAAAATTAATCGCTGGGCCTGAAAACAGTATAGAGGACAACAGAGAATCTGTTGCTACAGAGATCAAGGGACTAAGGAACAGCCAGGAGGAGCTAAAAAATGCTATTAATGAGCTGCAAAATAAAATGGAGACAACCACAGCTCGGATTGAGAGGCAGAGGGGAGAATAGGTGAACTAGAAGATAAAATTATGGAAAAAGAAGAAGCTGAGAAAAAGAGACATAAAAAAATCCAGGAGTATGAGGGGAAAATTAGAGAACTAAGTGATACACTAAAGAGAAATGATATACGCATAATTGGTATTCCAGAGGAGGAAGAGAGAGGGAAAGGTGCTGAAGGTGTACTTGAAGAAATAATAGCTGAGAACTTCCCTGATCTGGGGAAGGAAAAAGGCATTGAAATCCAAGAGGCACAGAGAACTCCCTTCAGACGTGACTTGAATCGATCTTCTACACGACATGTCATAGTCAAACTGGCAAAATACAAGGATAAAGAGAAAATTCTGAAAGCAGCTAGAGATAAACGTGCTCTAACATATAAAGGGAGACCTATAAGACTCGTGACCGATCTCTCTACTGAAACTTGGCAGGCCAGAAAGGAATGGCAGAAGATCTTCAATGTGATGAACAGCAAATATATGCAGCCGAGAATCCTTTATCCAGCAAGTCTGTCATTTAGAATAGAAGGAGAAATAAAGGTCTTCCCAAACAAACAAAAACTAAAGGAATTAGTCACCACTAAACCAGCCCTACAGGAGATCCTAAGGGGGATCCTGTGAGACAAAGTACCGGAGACATTGCTACAAGCATGAAACCTATGGACATCACAATGACTCTAAACCCGTATCTTTGTATAATAAAACTGAATGTAAATGGACTAAATGCGCCAATCAAAAGACATAGGGTATCAGAATGGATAAAAAAAACAAGACCCATCTATTTGCTGTCTACAACAGACTCATTTTAGACCTGAGGACACCTTCAGATTGAGAGGGGATGGAGAAGTATTTATCATGCCACTGGAAGTCAAAAGAAAGCTGGAGTAGCCATACTTATATCAGACAAACTAGACTTTAAATTAAAGGCTGTAACAAGAGATGAAGAAGGGCATTATATAATAATCACAGGGTCTATCCATCAGGAAGAGCTAACAATTATAAATGTCTATGCGCCGAATACAGGAGCCCCCAAATATATAAAACAATTACTCATAAACATAAGCAACCTTATTGATAAGAACGTGGTAATTGCAGGGGACTTTAACACTCCACTTACAACAACGGATAGATCATCTAGACACACGGCCAATAAAGAAACAAGGGCCCTGAATGACACATTGGATCAGATGGACTTGACAGGTATATTTAGAACTCTACATCCCAAAGCAACAGAATACTTTCTTCTCGAGTGCACATGGAACATTCTCCAAGATAGATCACATACTGGGTCACAAAACAGCCCTTCATAAGTATACAAGAATTGAAATCATACCATGCATACTTTCAGACCACAATGCTATGAAGCTTGAAGTCAACCACAGGAAAAAGTCTGGAAAATGTCCAAAACCATGGAGGTTAAAGAACACCCTACTAAAGGATGAGTGGGTCAACCAGGCAATTAGAGAAGAAATTAAAAAATATATGGAAACAAACGAAAATGAAAATACAACAATCCAAACGCTTTGGGATGCAGTGAAGGCAGTCCTGAGAGGAAAATCCATTGCAATCCAGGCCTATCTCAAGAAACAAGAAAAATCCCAAATACACAATCTAACAGCACACCTAAAGGAAATAGAAGCAGAACAGCAAAGAAACCCCAAACCCAGCAGAAGAAGAGAAATAATAAAGATCAGAGCAGAAATAAACAATATAGAATCTAAAAAAACTGTAGAGCAGATCAACAAAACCAAGAGTTGGTTTTTTGAAAACATAAACAAAATTCATAAACCTCTAGCCAGGCTTCTCAAAAAGAAAAGGGAGATGACCCAAATAGATAACATCATGAATGAAAATGGAATTATTACAACCAATCCCTCAGAGATACAAGCCATTATCAGGGAATACTATGAAAAATTATATGCCAACAAATTGGACAACCTGGAAGAAATGGACAAATTCCTAAACACCCACATGCTTCCAAAACTCAATCAGGAGGAAATGTAAAGCTTGAACAGACCCATACCCAGTGAAGAAATTGAATCAGTCATCAAAAATCTCCCAACAAATAAGAGTCCAGGACCAGATGGCTTCCCAGGGGAGTTCTACCAGACGTTTAAAGCAGAGATAATACCTATCCTTCTCAAGCTATTCCAAAAAATAGAAAGGGAAGGAAAACTTCCAGACTCCTTCTATGAAGACAGTATTACTTTGATTCCTAAACCAGACAGAGACCCAGTAAAAAAAAGGGAACGACAGGCCAATATCCCTGATGAACATGGATGCAAAAATTCTCAATAAGATACTAGCAAATTGAATTCAACAGCATATAAAAAGAATTATTCACCATGATCAAGTGAGATTCATTCCTGGGCTGCAGGGCTGGTTCAACATTCGCAAATCAATCAACGTGATACATCACATTAATAAAAGAAAACATAAGAACCATATCCTGTCAATCGATGCAGAAAAGGCCTTTGACAAAATTCAGCACCCTTTCTTAATAAAAACCCTCAAGGAGGTCGGGATAGAAGGAACATACTTAAACATCATAAAAGCCATTTATGAAAAGTCCATAGCTAACATCATCCTCAATGGGGAAAAACTGAGAGCTTTTTCCCTGAGATCAGGAACACGATAGGGATGTCCACTCTCACTGCTGTTGTTTAACATAGTGTTGGAAATTCTAGCCTCAGCAATCAGACAACAAAAGGAGGGCAAAGGCATCAAAATTGGCAAAGATGAAGTTAAGCTTTCAATTTTTGCAGATGACATGATATTATACATGGAAAATCCGACAGACTCCACCAGAAGTCTCTTAGAACTGATACATGAATTTAGCAAAGTTGCAGGATACAAAATCAATGTACAGAAATCAGTTGCATTCTTATACACTAATAATGAAGCAACAGAAAGACAAATAAAGAAACTGATCCCATTCACAATTGCACCAAGAAGCATAAAATACCTAGGGATAAATCTAACCAAAGATGTAAAAGATCTGTATGCTGAAAACTATAGAAAGCTTATGAAGGAAATTGAAGAAGATATAAAGAAATGGAAAAACATTCTGTGCTCATGGATTGGAAGAATAAATATTGTCAAAATGTCAATACTACCCACAGCTATCTACACATTCAATGCAATCCCAATCAAAATTGCACCAGCATTCTTCTCGAAACTAGAACAAGCAATCCTAAAATTCATATGGAACCACAAAAGGCCCCGAATAGCCAAAGGAATTTTGAAGAAGACCAAAGAAGACTTTAGCCTCTACTACAAAGCTGTCATCATCAAGACAGCATGGTATTGGCACAAAAACAGACACATAGACCAATGGAATAGAATAGAAACCCCAGAACTAGACCCACAAACGTATGGCCAACTCATCTTTGACAAAGCAGGACAGAACATCCAATGGAAAAAAGACAGTCTCTTTAACAAATGGTGCTGGGAGAACTGGACAGCAACATGCAGAAGATTGAAACTAGACCACTTTCTCACACCATTCACAAAAATAAACTCAAAATGGATAAAGGACCTGAATGTGAGACAGGAAACCATCCAAACCCTAGAGGAGAAAGCAGGAAAAGACCTCTCTGACCTCAGCCATAGCAATTTCTTACTTGACACATCCCCAAAGGCAAGGGAATTAAAAGCAAAAATGAACTACTGGGACCTTATGAAGATGAAAAGCTTCTGCACAGCAAAGGAAGCAACCAACAAAACTACAAGGCAACCAACGGAATGGGAAAAGATATTTGCAAATGACATATCGGACAAAGGGCTAGTATCCAAAATCTATAAAGAGCTCACCAAACTCCACACCCGAAAAACAAATAACCCAGTGAAGAAATGGGCAGAAAACATGAATAGACACTTCTCTAAAGAAGACATCCAGATGGCCGACAGGCACATGAAAAGATGCTCAACGTCACTCCTCATCAGGGAAATACAAATCAAAACCACACTCAGGGGGCGCCTGGGTGGCTCAGTCGGTTGGGTGTCCGACTTCAGCTCAGGTCATGATCTCACAATCCGTGATTTCGAGCCCCATATCAGGCTCTGTGCTGCCAGCTCAGAGCCTGGAGCCATCTTCGGATTCTGTGTCTCCCTCTCTCTGCCCCTCCCCTGCTCATGCTCTGTCTCTCTCTGTCTCAAAAATAAATAAAAACATTTAAAAAAAAACACACTCAGATATCACCTCACGCCAGTCAGAGTGGCCAAAATGAACAAATCAGGAGACTATAGATGCTGGAGAGGATGTGGAGAAACGGGAACTCTCTTGCACTGTTGGTGGGAATGCAATTGGTGCAGCCGCTCTGGAAAATGGTGTGGACGTTCCTCAAAAAATTAAAAATAGACCTACCCTATGACCCAGCAATAGCACTGCTAGGAATTTACCCAAGGGATACAGGAGTACTGATGCATAGGGGCACTTGTACCCCAATGTTTATAGCAGCACTCTCAACAATAGCCAAATTATGGAAAGAGCCTAAATGTCCATCAACTGATGAATGGATAAAGAAATTGTGGTTTATATACACAATGGAGTACTACGTGGCAATGAGAAAGAATGAAATATGGCCCTTTGTAGCAACATGGATGGAACTGGAGAGTGTGATGCTAAGTGAAATAAGCCATACAGAGAAAGACAGATACCATACGTTTTCACTCTTATGTGGATCCTGAGAAACTTAATAGAAACCCATGGGGGAGGGGAAGGAAAAAGAAAAAAAAAGAGGATAGAGTGGAAGAGAGCCAAAGCATAAGAGACTCTTAAAATCTGAGAACAAACTGAGGGTTGATGGGGGGTGGGAGGGAGGGGAGGGTGGGTGATGGGTATTGAGGAGGGCACCTTTTGGGATGAGCACTGGGTGTTGTATGGAAACCAATTTGACAATAAACTTCATATTGAAAAAATAAATAAAAAATAAATAACACCTCAATCACATTTGTAATGACAAAAAAAAAGAATGGAAGAAAACCAGGTACAAATGGGTCAGAAGCCAAGGGAAGCAGGCAGTGAAGAACAATATCTAGATATGACATTGGACTTGAGATACTTTATCAACAGATCCTGTGCCTATTAGATGCAAAGCACCAGACATAAGCACATTCCAGGACACCAGGAGGAACCTAAGTCCCTTTCTCACACCCAGTTGACAAGCAATCCGTGAGGGGCAAATCTCACCCCTCACCTTCCACCATAGGAAGCAAGACCTACCCTCTCACCAAGATGCACACACACCACAGATTTCCCTAGGAAAGGGCCTGGATGTCAGGTAGCCAAAACTATGGCACTTGCCCCCAGCAGCAGTGAAATACAGTGACTCTATTAGCAGTGAAGTCTTTTCCTCTCCAGACCAACCACTCTGCTTCCCTCACATAATTGGATTTCAAGTCTCCTTCTCCGATTATTCCTTCTAAAAGGGTAATTCCCCCAATCTGTCCTCTATGTCAGTCTGAGGGGTGCAAAGTACAGCTGGGCTTTCACCTTCCTCATTTTCAAAACACACATTTTCCCCATGTAGCCTCCTATTACGCAACTGCATGAGGGTTGTTTGGATATGGAAGAATGCAAAGCATTGGTTTTCAGCTAACAAGCTAAAAGTGATAAATATTTGGGGAATCAGTAAAAACTTCATCTCAGGATAATTAATCAAAACAAAATAAATAAATATGCCGGCCTGAGAGAATTGGAAATCTTTATCATGTATGTGTATAATCAATATTTCTGAGACTCTCATCCCCCAAAATACTTTCACGGTGTTTGGGTGAGGGGCTAAAAGCAGTCGTGTCTTTAGCTGCCTTTTGCACAACACTGTAGCTGCACATTACCCACCAATTTCTCTTTGAAACCAAAGGCTCCACTGGGCTAACCCAATAGTTGTTTTCCAAGAAAAGCAGGCCAGAGGTAGACGGGAAAAACCACTTCAGAATCAACTCTGGAGTCCTCCATTTTCCTGTGCAGCAGAGTTATAATAAGTCTCTGCTCTGAGGCATAGAATCTTTGGAGTATTTAAGCAGTAGAATGGAAAAACACCATATATTCCTCATTGAAGTTGGACTGTGGTTTCAAATTTATTTTCCTAATAATCATATTTTTCAGAAATGTGAAGTTTCTGAAATGGTCAAACCCACAAAAAATGAACTGCTGTTTTCAGGCACATTAGTATCCCATTCCCATGCTGCAAACACTAAATTAAATTAGCATATTACATTTAAGAGGGAAAAAATCTTTACCTGCTCTTAATAGCAAAACCATGGGTGAAAAAAAATACACACACACACACACACACACACACACACACACTTTCAACACAAACCACATTAATCCATGGAAAAGTACATTCCAAGAGTCATTTGTGAATATTTTCAAATCTACAGCATAATGCCATCTTGTCTGTGGAAAGGAAGGGCACCCCACATGTTTATAACACCCCTTGCTCGGATTTCCAGGAGCAGCAAGAGCCGGGATTGTCTATGTCATAATAAACTCTACTCCTCTGATCTTGAAACCTTTGCCTCACTCTGCTATTGTCACCCTCACCTGCATTTTATACTCTGGCAACACATGAAGCTTCTGTTAACTCCAGGGACATTCAGAAGACAAGAGAGCCCAGTGCTCCCTAATTACCATGTTCCCTTCTAATTATAGTTATCAAACACTGCTTAAGGAGAGCAAGGTGCTCTCTTCAGATGTTCTGTCTTCATCTGGGTAGACCCCTCCCCCCCCAAAAAAAAAACCTAATAGAGAATCTTGAATGTAACAACAAATTCTCAATAATTATCAATTAATTCTCGGTAAATGTCAACTTCCTGCTCCCATCTCATCAGCAAAGGAAGACTCTAAAGCTGCTTCCTGGATGAGCCCCATTTTTGTTTCCCTCTCTTTCTTGAGGAAATGACTTTCCCATTAACTTCCCAGAACTTCCCTAAAGCTTTGTTCTTGGAAAAAGTGAAAGGCTCAAACAATTTCACGATATTTGAAAAGGAGCCTAGGGAGTTGGGAAAGGGTCTTGGTCAGTGCAGAGCTGAATGAAGGACTATGGAAAACAAAGGTCACACTTGCCTAGAGCTGGCCTGTCCTAATATTTTAACATAAAAGGGAATAAGCTAGGGGCGCCTGGGTGGCTCAGTCGGTTAAGCGCCTGACTTTGGCCCAGGTCATGATCCCACACTTCATGGGTTCAAGCCTCGCGTCAGGCTCTGTGCTGACAGCTCAGAGCCTGGAGTCTGTTTCAGATTCTGTGTCTCCCTGTCTCTCTGCCCCTCCCTCACTCTGTCTCACTGTCTCCCCAAAATAAATAAACATTAAAAAATTTTTTTAAGAAAAGGGAATGAGCTCTGGTCTTTGCTGTCTTCTACTAATTGAATTACAGGGGGGAAAATGTAAGGGAGCAAAAAGAATGAAGACAGGCAAAGGAAAACTCAATGCTTACCTGAGAAAGAAGTATCACACTTTAGCATTTGTTTTATTGTTGTCTTCCCACAAAATGCTAAATAAAGGAGACAAGGATTATGCTGGCCTTACTGATTGCTAATGCACAATCCCTACCACAGTGCTTGACTAGTTGCCCTTCAATTGAGTACTTGTTGAATAAAGGAATAAAAACTTACTCCTATTTACTTATATTAGTCATTCATTTGCCATTATGATCAAAAAGTAGGACTTTACCAAATTACGACAATAGATTACGCAAGTGAGAAGCTACATCATCTGCCATGCTAAAAGACCCTACTAGCCCGCAGAGGCTGTTGCCCAGAGTTTGCTTTTGAAAGGTATGCACTAGCATAGACCAGGAAGGTGGGCCGGACACTGCACAAGAGGGGAGGGTTGAGGGAGCTCTGACATGCACTAAATGTGGCCCTCCTCTTAATTTCCTCATGCTAAGTATTAAAGACAATAGACCTCCACTACACCTGGATTTTCCCAAACATAGCGTGGTATTAGGGAAGATAAAAATGGTGCACTTTGACAAACATCTAATGAGATGTTCCTATTCTCAAGGTGCTTACAACATAACTGGTAATGTCCTGCAAAGATAAGTAAGGATGCTGTATTTTACAGAGGCTGTGATTACGAATGAGTTTATGTAGCTCTCCGGGGACCAGGGTGGGAGGTGAATGCACACAGGCATAAGTTTGTCTGGGACCTCTCTGTGTTTGTGTTTAAGTGATTCTCCATAAAAAAGCTCTGAGTGCAGATGAGTCTCTCTTCCTTTACAGATACTTTTTCCCTTTTTCTTTGTCTGTCTGACTCTTCCCTTTTGATTTTCATCCTCTCTGCCATCTTTTCCCTATTGAACTAAAATACAGAAATGAAGTATATACCTTGCCTCTTTGTTAATCGAGTAGAATTTTATATTCCTTGTTGTTAGAACATTCTATAGTTTCTCACTAAGACTGAATGTTATACTGCTATTCCTACGGAGATGGCCTCTGGTCTTTTTTGCTGCATCAATAACCCTTGATAGAATTAAGGTTTCCCAGTGGTACTAATGGACTGAGGGTGTTCATTCTTGTGGTCTCTCCCACCCCATTCCCACCTAAGACAATATGAAGAACTATCTTCCTCAAGCTTTTTTTTTTTTTAAATTTTTTTTTCAACGTTTTTTTTATTTTTATTTTTGGGACAGAGAGAGACAGAGCATGAACGGGGGAGGGGCAGAGAGAGAGGGAGACACAGAATCGGAAACAGGCTCCAGGCTCTGAGCCATCAGCCCAGAGCCCGACGTGGGGCTCGAACTCACGGACCGCGAGATCGTGACCTGGCTGAAGTCGGACGCTCAACCGACTGCGCCACCCAGGCGCCCCCCTCAAGCTTAAAAAAAAAAAAAAAAAAAAAAACAACTATGCAATTTCTCTGCCCCTGAATGTAAAGTGGTGCCATGTCATGTTTCCATCAGGAAACCTGCAGCAGGAATGAAGATCAACTGAGATCTCATGTGGTTAAACCTGTCAATACCTATACAGATACAATGGATCATTGTTTTGTTGCTCATTACTATTAAAATGTGTCAATAACCTGGTAAAAGTCACTAGATCAATATCTAGTGGAAACAAATTGGACACAAACTCATGTGGTTAGGAAAAAATATGCATTTTCTAATTTAGAAATTCTTAGTAGGAAATTTCCTTCCACCTGAAGCTAGGTACTTTGAAAAGTAACAAAAGTAAGAGGTGAACTAATATCAAACAAGAGATGTTTTTCTGGACCATGCCCTAGGATTCAAGAATAACACTCTCCTGAAAAGAGACTGTGTGAACTCCACAAGACAAGGGAAAAAGTGTCAAGCCCAGGGCCAGGAAGGACTTCACCAAAGTGTAGATAAAATGCCAGTATGAGAGAAATGTGCAACATAAAAGGACATCACAGTATGTCTAATATTTAAGTGAAGATACTTGGAATTTGGTCAAGAACAATATCCATTGCCCCAGATGTCTGGAAAGAAATGCCAATTTCATAATTGTACATGAGACAGTAAATTGGTTCTCATCACTAAGATTTGACAGGATGAAACTCCTAGCCACACAGCACAGGGAAGTGTGGTTGTCATTAGGGCCATTTCTGAAATGTTCCCAATGCTCCTTACACATGTTAAGACAGACCACACTTCCCCACCCCCTTTGAAGTTCCTCAGATTCAAATGATTTGCTCAAGCCAACGAAACAGGATAGGAGTGATGGTGTCAGTCTCTGGAGGATGTTAAAAGCCAATGAGCAATTATCAACATTCCCTTCCTCTGGCCACAGGGATTATAGACAAATATTGAGATAGAACACCCCCCCCCCAAGCCTGAGTCCCTGTATGTCTCAGATAAACGGACCCTTCTGCTGCCTTGTGTTGGATATGCAGAGTACACATATTTAGGTGGGGGGGGGGGGAGGAATCAAGCCACTGAGACTTTGGACTTGTTACTGAAGTGTAATCACCTCGAACACATCAATATAGGAGATAATCACTTTGACCAAACTGAACATATTTAACTATAGAAAAGCAGCTTTGCATATGAATAAAATATTTACTTACATGGAAACCTAAAACTGTGAAAATGAAAGCAAAAATAGCAAAAAAGTAAAACTAGGAGGGGCAAGATTCTGTCCTGTTAGGTAGATGAAGACCATAGGTTTTTTCCCAATCTAAACCAGCAGAGAGGCAACATGGTACACAATGAGACGTCAGCTGTCCTCATATCTACAGAAGCCTCATTCTACTCAAAGCAGTGTCTAATAAATTCATGGCCGACTCTTTGATAATTTCATCTCTCAGAAGGTAGAGAAACATTCGTGATAAATTCAAACAAAGGAATACTGTCAAGATATATGTGTCAAGTCACATATCCTAGCCTTAAGAAAAACACATATTTAAAAATTTAGAAATTGTCTTTTACCTTTCCTTCCTTTCCTTTCCTTTCCTTCCTTTCCTTTCCTTTCCTTTCCTTTCCTTTCCTTTCCTTTCATTTCCTTGAGGCAGCCATGAATGGCATGGCCAGCAAAACCAGAGTCAAAAAGGCAGTTTGGCCTGAGAAAGTAGATAGGAACGACAAGATCAGGGCCAGGGAGGCCGGCAGGGTTGGGATCAAGGTAGTGGTCAGGGCTGAGCAGCCCAGGGGGACGAGCAATGCCAAAGCCAAGGAGGCAGCTTGGATGAGGAAGGTAGCTGGCAGGGCCAGGAAACCAGGTAGTTATAGGGGAAACAAGCAAATAAAAAAATATATTAGGAAAGATGAGGGGCATTTTTTTAATGCTTCAATGGTCTAAGCAGGGGTAACACATGCCATTGCAGCTCATGTACATTGTCATTTATCTGCCCACTCACTTCACTGTCAGAGTAGCAGCTAGGTCTGCAGTGGGCTCCCTCATCCCACTGGCCCTTCCCTTTAGCTTCTCTGACTCTTTGGGCCAGGTACATGTTTAGCTTCCCCCGCAGGACATCATCAAACTTGCAGGCCTCGAGGTGGTGAGAGTTTGACTCCCATTTCTGTCCATCCTCATGGGTTCCTACTGTCCTTAACACCCTCACTTCACATCTATCATCACTGCCTGACTGTCTTTCCTGTTGATGTCAGGCTCCAGCACTGGATGCGAAGATAGAGTCTTACGTACTATTTAAACAGCTTACGCAATTGCATGTGGTCAAATCTATATAATAAATCCCTTTCAGGGAGCCTTGGTGGCTCAATTGGTTAAGCGTCCGACTTCAGCTCAGGTGACGATCTCACAGTTCATGACTTTGAGCCCCACGTCAGGCTCTGTGCTGACAGCTTAGAGCCTGGGGCCTGCTTGAGATTCCATGTCTCTTTCTCTCTGTGCCCCTCCCCTGCTCACACTTTGTCTCTCTCTCTCTCTCTCTCTCTCTCTCTCTCTCTCTCTCTCTCAAAAATAAGTAAACATTAAAAAAAAATTTGTTTAAATCCTTTTCTCGGATAAAAGCCTAATACAGCCCCACATCAGTGGTTAAGACAGCAGAATGAGGGCTCTGGAATTATTGCGTGGGTTTGAATCTTAATCATTCTGTACCTCAGCTTCCTCACCTGTAAAATATCAAAATATTGGAACCTACCTTATGGGATGTTCCTAGCAACAAAATCATCTGAAGCCAATCTTTTACCCTTTATGCTTCCCTAAACTAAATCTATGCAGCCTGTGCTATATTTCATTTATATAGATTTGAAATGTTTAAAGTCCATGTGTGAATTCAAAGACCACTGTCAAAAACATTCAGATGCAAGACAGAATGTTCTGTTGGCTGAAAAACCTTGGTATTATTCTTTGTTTATAGAATGAAAAAGGAAAAGTCAGCATTATTAACAGTTATGTCAATGCACCAGCCTATTTAATATTGTAATGGAAAATGCACTTGCCTTTCTCTTTTAAACAGAATTTCAAACAAAAACATCTACCAAAAAATTATTCCCTAGGAGCTGCCTAATTTTGGGGAGTTTGTCATATCTCAATAATACGAATAGATTAGGAGGGTGGGGAGGGAGGTGGTATAAAGGAACAGTGAATGCATGAGTATTTGAATGTGTGTGTCCAAATGTGTTCATGCCAATTTATACCCTGGAAAAGACTATTTCATGCATGTACGCTAAACATGAGTACAAGTATAGCAAATGTCTTAAAAGGAGTTAGAATAGTGTAAGTGTTTAGAACATAGTAAGTACTCAATGTTAGATGTTGTTAATATATTATTATTAATGTAGAATGAACAGATTTTTTTGAAGGCTAGGCATAACCACCCTTTTGTTAGACTTTGAGTGCCTTCTTAAATTGGCCTCCTCCCCATTATTTCTCCATATGGATAGAAGAAAATTAATTCAACTCATTTATTCATTCAGCAAGTATTTTCTAGGCACCACGGGAATACAGAGGTGCACAAAACAGGGACGCTTTTGCAAGGATACGAATCCTGGGAGAAGATGGTGCCTCGTGGCTCACATTTAGTTGTCATGACTCTTTTAGGGTTTATTTCTGGGAAATGCCATTATAGTAACTACTGTATGCAAGTTTCATATGAGGCTGGAAAAGTTGTTTCCAGCTTGCTTTCATGGGTGTAGGTCACTGGAGTCTATGGGGCTGCTTTGTCAGGAAGGTTGACATCCCCTTCCTCCTTCCCTGCACCGTGTACGATCTTCCTGAAGCTGAAGGCTCAATATACAAAGATGACCTTCCCAGAGAGAGGAAAACACTTGTCTTTGACAAAGAGGATCAGTGTTGGAGAGAGGTAAATGTTTAGTCTCACTCGTCTAACTCTTTCCTACACTACATCCTCTCCTGCCAGCCATGCCAAATCACATGAATTCGAGAAAGTTGGGGAACTCAAGGGTTTGAAGATACAGAGTATGAAGAGGTGGTCAAGGTCACCGGTTCATTCTGGGCCTGTCTCAGTTCAAGATGGCCAAATGTATTTCAGACTACTGCAGGGGTCAACTCCTCCTCAAAATATCCTTTCAGAATTTCATTTTAGCTCTGTTAAAACACTCACACATGGGGAAGAACATTCCAGAATTCTCTTGCTTTTGTGGCTCCGGAATGGCCTCAGGAGCCAGAAACGAGGCTGCTATTTTAAGCCTTGTAGGATAAGGGGAAGATTCTGAGCTCTAGCCTACCCATCAGTGGCAGGGGCACTGACCAGGGTACAGCACAGATCACTGGCAAGATTCCAGTATGCTGATACTGGGTTGTTCCTACAGAAGTTGAGAGTTTTAAGATGCCATGTCTTTAAATTCATACTTAATAAGGTATGACCACATTCATGTTTAGCTCCTTAAATATTTGAAAAGGGAAGGTAAACCGATGAAAAGGGGTATATAATGTGCACAGCTGAAAGAGGAAGAGGAAAACCCAGCAAGGAAGCATTATCTTCAAGTGATCTAAGATAAAAGATACAACCATTTTTTTCCTAGAAAATAAAAAGCCTTTACTCCTGGCATGATCCTGCCCTTTGTGGCCAGATAGCTGAGAAGTCAACAGGAGTGAGGAAAAAAACAGAGACACTACGGAGAGAAGGAGAGGAAAAAGGATGAAGTGAAAGCTAATTATTCCCGCACTTGACCTTCCAAAACAACTTAAGCAACTTGAAGCATATGTTTTGTGTATAACAAAAATAGTTACTTGATTTATCCTTTTATACTTTGTTTCATAAGAATCTATTATCTTGCAAAAATGAAAACAACAGACAAAACTGAAGGATTCATCATATTTGGCATTATTAGAATTCCATCACCTAGATTTTAAGGATTTCTGCCCAACCAGTATCTGTAAACACTAGGAAAGTCTATATTTTCCTTTGGAGTTTCTTCTAGGCTCTTTATAGAAAACTTTTCTTCCAAAATTCTTATAAGAACGATTACATTGTGTTGAGATCAGAGAATTTAGTGCCTGACATCTTACAAGGTATTTTTAAATTGATTTCTTTGATATCTGATATCTTGATAGCTTTCCAACACTTAATTGGAAATTGAAATTACTGACCAACTGACTCTATTTTATAAGTACCTTTATATTTTTCCATCACATAAAAACAAACTACTTTTCTTAGACCTAACTGAGATAATCTATGAGAACCACAATTTATCAAATGAGAAAATTCCACAGTATTTCTCTCAGTTCTTCTAAACACAGAAGCTCGGGCACATTCTGGCCAAGTTGAGTTTGCTCCCTGAATTAAGCAAGCTACTGAATGTCACATGATTTTACACTTCTAAAGCCAAAGCACCAGAATGGAAATGGCCAAAAGGGAACTCTAACCACAAAGTAACCTACCTTCATCACCTCTCTTCAGTTTCAAGAAAAAATCAGAGCCAAGCAAAGTCCAAATTCAATATTATCTCACTTGGTGCAGGATTGCTAAGGCCAGGTTATATTATGCTAGGGTAAAAAAATGAACAGCAGAAAGAGAATTGGATTAATCAAAAGACTAGGATTTGGGATCTGGCTTTAGCACTTACTTCCTATAAATCTTGACAAATCATGTAACTCTCTGAATTATTCACTTATGAAGTGAGGAGAACCAGGTGACCCACAGTTGTTGTGAGAGTCAAATAATATGATGTGGGTAAAGAGTAATATGTAAACCATAGAGTAAATAACAAGCTTTTTGGGGTGTTTTACTCTAGATGTCTTCCTAAAGAGCAGCCCATGCCAGTGCCCTGTGCTTGCTGAAAAGCCTGATTACTGCTCGTGACTTTGGAAATCACAGAATCTAAACAAATTAGTCAGCAACCGGCCAGCACTTTGTCAGCATATGGTCACAGGCAGTTACTAATCTAAGCAATGAGATTCATGTCCAGCCCAGCACGGTACACCGAAGCTGCAAGGCCACCCCAAGGCTAACTATATGTGCCCACCTCTCCTGACTCTGACCACAGCTTCATCTCTTCCTCTGGGTTCACACCTTAGGAAACAACTCCCATTGAAATCAGCTTGGCTCCTGAGCCTCTAGAAACCCACACATCATACCACACCCTTAGACTATTCCTACCTGTGGGCAAGACCTGACAAATAATCCTTCAAATATTTCTAGCCAGTCCCTAGTCATGGACTGTAGCCATTCTAAACGACATCTAAAGGATTTGAGGATTTTTCCTTTGTGTGTTTAATTTTAATGGCCTCTAAGCATTTCCAAATCTAATTATTAGAAATTTGGAAACAGAAAACAACAATTGTACATGGGGCTTTGGAAGTCAGGCTGGTTTAGCAAAGGCTGCAAGCTACAGTTTGATTGTAAACATCTCTCTCTGTGCTGTAACCTCACAGTCAACATCTCCCAACTCACACTCATATCCAGGTAAAGGAAGCAATTTTGGCAGAAAGCAAACATTGGATTCCACGTGCCTTTGGGAAGGCATGGATCTCCACGATGAGAAAAGTTAGTTCTAGTCAAAACTAAGCACGTTATTAAAGTGAATGTCCTGGAATAAAAGGTGGAGGCACCCTCCAGAGTTCTCTACAGCGCCAACTCATACGATCTAATGCAGCCCAACGTTTAGTAAGAATCCTATCTTCTAAAGGGTTAAGAGAAACATTGGCTTAAGGTCTTAGACAAACCAAAGCACAAACTCAGAAGAAACAAGGCAAAGATACAAAAGGATCTTGATCCCTAAAGTTAAAGCTAAGTGTGCCAAGAGAATTCAGCTGGAAATCTGACTGAAGTTAGATGGCTGGATTCAGAAAGTAACTCAAGTGACATTAATCTAGGAGATTCTAGAACCCCACAGACTAATTTATGTTCATATTTTTGTTTTGTTTTGTTTTGTTTTTTAACTTACTTATTCCAATAGCAAAAGAGAAAGAAATCCTTTGAGGGTGATAGAATTACAAAATGGATTCATTCATTCAACATAGATTTACTGAGTACAAACAAAACATAAGTTAATTATTGAAAGCATTGCAAGCATGCCAGTAGGGAAGTTATTTTAGATGAAGGGGTAAGATTAAGCATGCATCATTTTTATAAAAACAATCAAATCCTTATTCTTGGGGGGGAAATTTTTAAATACATATACATAAATAGAAAGGCACATACTCTGATTAGGAAATTATCTTTTGTGTTTTCCAAGGTTTTCTGGGAAATTAACTTATTCTTTAAATGCTGAGATAGAGAGAGGTTGGAAAGACATGCAGATATGGAGAAAAAGGAACATAGATACAGAGAAAGAGAACAAGCTGTGGATTGAGAAGGATCCAGAAGAGATAAGAATTATATTGAACTTTTTAGATAGGAACTGCATTTCAGAAAAGAGAAAAGCTCTAGTCAAAAAAAGGCAGTGATGTTTAGGATTAAAGGTCCAGAGGCAAGACCAAGATGCAATTAGTAAGTGGAATGGTCCAGCCAAGACAACACTATACGAGTGTACGTGTATGGGCTCGAAAGGGAGACAGGACAGAACACAGGCCAAGTTGAGGAGAAATTTAACATCCATGTTAAGCAGCTTAGGTACTGAACTGAACTGAAATGGGGTTCTGAGGCTGATCTTTACAAGCTCCCAACCCAACTCGACCTCCAGAAATGGTTGGATCTTATCTAGATGTCCCTGCCCCACCTGCACCACTGTTATTGACTTTCCACAGATAGATAACTTTTACTTCTAAGAAGAGAAGCCACCCCAGTGCACCTCCAAACTTTACCTGGCCTTCATCTCAGGGATCTGATATTATCAGCATGAAAACAAGATCTCTTGAAAGAAGCAGGCAAACAGAAAAACTTTCACACTAAAGTGGGCAACAAATTTCAACCTAAGCAGGGAAGACTTTCTGGTGTCCCAGGAAGTGTCTCAGCAGTTATAAGCACTGCTCTAACCTAGACCTTTTTATGTAAATAATATAATAACCAAGAAAATGGACAGAAGAAAAAAAGAAAAGCTTACTGAAATAGGAACTTCTCAAGGGCAGGAACCTTGTTTTATTCACCTTTGCCTCACCAGAATACCTGGCATATAGCAGATCAGGAGATATTTGTTGACAAATGAATGAATGGATTTAATGGAGCCAAGCATCTAGATAGTTAAGTTTGACAAAACATACACATTCTCCAAGTACCCTCAGGCATGCTTCTAAATCAGTCAAATCCATGGGAAAATTGTAATCTTTCCAGCTGTGAGCATGGGAACAATCCATGTTCTTAACTTTCTTCAGCCGACTCACCATTTTGAGTGTTTGGACTCAGAACTTGGGTTCGAAGCTCCTGCAGGCTAATTCCCAAACACCTGCAGACCTCCTCAGGGCTATAGGGTGAAGGGTGAAGGGCGTCTTCCACGATCCCGAGCATTTCTTCCAGACTGACCCCTAGTTTGGCCTGCACCTCCTCTAGCCGCAGTATTTTATCCCATTGCAAGCCTTTGTACTTTGCCAGGAGCTGTAAGTTCAAACCAAGATAATGGTTATCTTTCATTTCAGAAATTGATAGGTGCTATTTTAATTAGCCAAATTCAACTTTAAGCTGTTGGGTTTTTTTTTGTTTTTTTTTTTTCCTATTCAACCTATCCACATTTCCCATCATTGCTTGAAAATGCACACTGGATTCATATGTTTGGAATTAAACATGCTTGTGTGACACTCGCAGGCTAGTTAAATATTTTTCCTTAAAATTCCTAACATCCCACTGATTTTTTTTTTGTTTTTGTTTTTGTTTTGTTTTGTTTTTTGGTTTTTTTGCCTGCTACCACTTTCCCTCAGGGCTATTTCTTGGAATGATTTTTTTCTTTTATCCCTATTCAGTTCATCCCTAATACACCACTCTCTATAAAGTCTACAGAAAGCTACTCAATTCTCATGTGACCTGGGTCCTGAGGTGGACACTGTATGCCCGATTTCATTAGAGCACTTCCTGTTTACCACATGCCTCTTTGAAAATGGCTAATGAATTTAAGTATCTGGGCATTTGGAGTAAAGTCCCAGATTTTAAATGAAAACCTCATTGGTGACCTTATGAAAAACCACTTCATTAGATCGCTGGTAGAACTAGTGCTGTATGCTTCTCCACCCTCAAGGGAACAGTGTGGCTTCCAACTGCATCCTGAGGCATCCCTTAGTCTGATGGAGAGGGTTAAGTACAAACCAAATCTTTGTAACCAGGTCCACTTATGGGAAGCTCAATCCAGAATGTGTTTCATTCTCCCCAGACCACTCGCAGCCCTTCAGAGCAGGAAACAATCAAAAGAGTGAAGATATCTCTCATCCTAAGGTCTATAAAATTCATTCCCTTAGTGTGAGGCAGGTGCAGACAATAGAAACAGCAAAAAGAGGCAAGTAAAATAAGGGGAAACTAGTCTTCAGGAAAATGTGCATCTGATTTACTCTTCTATTATGCTGATGATTTGATTTGCTTTCTTTTAGACAGGAAGCAGGGTTTACCAAAAGACCATTGAACTTTGGTTAGGGCCACTCACTTCTGAAGAATGTTAATAACAGAAGTTCTTATATTCATTAGTCCTCTTTTTAAAACTCTGGCTAATACATTTGAAAGGAGTTAATGATTTTAAGGCAGAACTGGGAAAAGAGAAAAAGAATTCTATTTTTCTGTTCAATTATTTCACAGAACTTGGTACCATTTCTAAAGCAAGGACTAAAGCTAAGAACTTTAGGAAGGACTAAGGACTAAGGAAAGCCTTCTGACTTTGTTTGCTTAGAACATTTAGTTAGTGTTTGAGCAGTGCTAGATTTGATACCTCCATGGATTTGCTCTTTTATTTAATTCATTCATCCATGGTCTATATTCCAAAGTATTGCCAAATTTGTTTGAGAAAACTTACAAAGACATACATAGAACAATATATTTATATTATACAGAAAAAGAGCTTAAGTTGATAATCTCCTTGAATGATACTTTCTTGAAACACAGATCCAAACCCAACCAAAATAAGCAATGAAGCAAACAGAAGTAATTATACCTGTATATGATTTAAAATGTGCTTTTTATTTCTTTTAATCTCCAACAGACTTATGAGATGGGTGTTATTACTCTATTTAAGAGGTGAGACTAAGTGACTTGTCCGAAGTCATCTAACTAGTAAGAAACAGAGCTAGAAATTAAACCCTGATCCTCTAACTCTTTCTTGATTTCTCAAGGCCACATTCTCAGTGAGTCACGGCCAACATCTACACGGCATTGCTTACACTAGTTCAAATTGCCATTCAAGCCCTATGAATGCATTTCTAAGCACAAACTAAGATTTATGCTAGAAATGAACATTCCAGTGATTTAAAAACACTTTGATAGATGTGTTCCATCAAAAAAAAAAAAAAAAAGGAAGGAAAAGGAAACATAAAAAAAGATGGCCCTCGAGTGATGACTGTGGGCTCTTCCTAAGGACCTTTTAGTAAACAACAGTCTTCAAGTTTCCATCCCTGGGCTCACTTGGACAAGTCACATTGCCTCAGGCACTTGAACCAAGGAAACTGAGCCAGGGATGTGTGAGGAGAAAGTCTGGGAGGGATGCCTGCTGCTGCCTACAAGGTTGTATTTTTAAGGCAGCCTCCATGTGTGCTTTTCTTCCATAGACATAGGCACTAGCATACAAAAGTTAGCATTCACTCCAGCAATATCCCAGTTTGCTGTTGGGTCCACATGGCCAATTTGATATGTATTTCAATTAACAACAGCAGCATGGCCATGAGCCACCGAACAGCGTGCTGTGTCATAGGAGTAAAATAGGAAAGCTGCTTAAGCCCTTTGGAATCTGGCTCAGGAAACAGAAAGATGTGACTTGCAGATGAAGGAAGGGGATGGGTAAGATCACTGTTGCTCAAAGACAGAACTTCATGAAGGAATTTGCCACTTGAGGCCCTGGTGATTGGCCTACTTCACAGTTGTGAGTCAGGGCTATGAGTCAGGGCTATGGGTCATTTCATCACAAGTTCCTCACTTGTAGCAGGGTGGGGAAATAGGAGAAAGCAGTTCTTTGTCAACATCTAGCACTTTCTTTGCACCGCTGCAAGTACTAAGTCTTCGTATCAGATACCACTTGTGGGAGGCTCCTGAGCTTGTTCCATGCTTGGTGGGCAAGAAAGCAGGCAACAAGTGTTTTGTCCACAGTCATGGAAATAAGCAGATAAAGGGTGCTAGGATCCTGTCTCAGGTTGGTGTCTCTCAGAAGCAGTCCCTAAGGCAAGTATTTAGAAGAAAGGATGATTGCAAGATGCTGGTAGAGGAGTAGAAAGTGAGACAGGAACAGAAGCTAGTGCAAGGTGTACTGATACAGACAGGTGAGGCCGGGCCCAGCAGGCCCTCTGGAGCCTGTATGTAAAAACCTCAGATGTGCCCTGCCTGTGGGCAAGAAAGCTGGGATATTTACCCACTAACTCTCATCCATCATCCGGTGAGGGCTACTTGCAAGCTACTTCCCTAGCACTTCCAGGTTGTGTCAGGTGCATACTCAGAGCTCTGCTACAGACAGAAAAAGCCCTCAGTCCTGGAGAGTTGTTGGAGCTTGCTGTCAGGGAGTGTGCTGGGAGAGTGGTAAGATATGGACCCTATTTCAGGAGCCTGACTGTCAGAATCCACCTCTCCTTGACTTTCCCATTGCATTCAGCAGTACTAACAAATCAGTGGGAAAGGTACCAAGTCTCCTCTTCACCTGGTCAGCAAAAGGCTAGAATTTCTAATCCCTTCCCTTAGTTACCTCTAAAAACACTCCATTCAACAAGCTATCTTCCATACAACAAAAGCAGCTGTGTTGTTTTGTTTCGGGTTACATAAATCACACATGCTCATTTTTAAAATTTCAAAGAACACAAACAGTTCAAAGTACAAAAAAAAAAAAAAAGCAAAGTACAATAAATTGTCTGTAGTTATCCCAACGAGACAACTACCAACCACCATTTTGATAATCATCCTATCATATATTTCTACAAATGTTATGGATACCTGCACACATATAGCTCAACATAAGTGGGATCATACACAGATGTTTTATTGTGAATCCTTTTCATTTTTTGCGTATCTCTCCCTTACCCGCTTCCAACCACACAGGGCTGTTCTCCAGTATTCCTTGGCAGGTGGTGACTTCCGTGTGCACATTGCACTCATAACCACCACCAACACAGAACCACAATGACCCTGCGCAGTGTTAGTGATCTGCACTGCCTGCACTCCATAGCGGGTTTCAGGCCACAGGAGAAAGCCGAAGAAACCCGCACAACTGTGCAGGCATATCTACCACAGTTCTCACCACACCCTCAACACATTCTGCCTTTTTTTTTTTTTAGAAAATAAGGCATCCCCAAACATTATGCTCTGGATCCCACTCACACCTAATTCATACGGGGCACAATGGAAAGAGCTGGGATGAGGACAGACCTGGACTCCTGCGCTTACTTAAAGCAGGTCACAAGCTACCTTGGCCCAACACTCCCAGTATGTAACATGGCTCACTTGATGTCTACTTCACAAGCTACCATGAAGATTAAGTAAGATAACACTAAAAACACCTAGCACCTTGGAGGTGCCCAGGAGGGCACTATGGTTTTCCTTCCCTCCCCATGTTCCCCTGCCTCTCTAGTAGTTCTCACCTACCTGACACCTTCTCCCATGCCTTCAAACATACACAGATGTTTCCTGTCTTAAAATCATTATTCCTAAAGCTACCACTCTTCATTTCTCCCACTCTTCCCATACCAAACTCCAGTTAAGGAATATGGCCTCCCAAAGGTTTTTCTTACCTCCCAAGCCACTCCCAAAGCCCCTGGAGTTCTCTCAGTCCCTTTAAAAAGTCCTAATAAGTCAGTGGTTTCTGGCACTCGTCAGTCCCTACCTTCTTCAAATTTCCTGTTTCGTTGGCTTCTATAGCACTGAGTTTTCCTGGTTTCTCACCTCTCTGGTCCCTGCCTCATTTCCTTCCATGACTCATTTTTCCCCTTTCATTATCTCATTGAAGTCACCTTCCAAGTTTAACCCCCGACCTTCTGATCTTTTCTTGCCACACTCTTTCCTTCAGCAAACTGAACTTAGCTCTTGGTTTCAACTGTTATCTCCAAACAAGTAGATCTGAAGGTTCTCCCCCTAGCCAAAAGTTATATTCCATGCTCAAATTTCTAACCACTTACAAGAAAATTCCATGGGAAATTTCACCGCCTCTCACTTTCCATCCAACCTTCCCTAAACCCACCCACCAGTGGCAGAGCTAGGCTTTCCACCCATCATTTCGGCTTAAAACTGCAGTCCTTATCAACTCAACACGTTTCCTTTATTCACGCTTGCCTGCGTGCAAGGAGCATTTGCTGAGTGCCCACTACTCCCCAGGCCCTAGGCAGACAACAGTGTTTATTCACAGGCACACACGGTGCCTGACCACAGGGAGGTCTCAGTCTACCAGAGAAGAGAGGTGTTAAACAAGAATTACACAGTGAAGCACTTCATCTAATTGCCATAAACTGCGATAATGGACAAATGCAGGATGTGGAAAGAAGGCATTTAACACATAAAAGGACATTTGGCATAACAGGAGTGGGGAGGATGGTCAGGGAAAATATCATGCCAAAAGAAAGACAGAAACCCAATCACAGAGAGCTTTATGCCCAACCTTTAGCAGGTTCAGGCACAGCCTCTTTCATACCCCTCCCTTTTTATCCCATCCCCGCTTCTCTTCAACCTGCTGCCAGGTTCGTACTTCTAAAACCTTGCTAACAGCAATGGCTCCCCATGCTTCCACGACCAAGCCTGGTTGACCCTTAGCGTGGTACTGAAGTCCCTGCCACAACCTGGTTCCACTGAACACATTGCCCCTGTTCCCCAATATGAGCGTCCTCTACCCTGCAGTGTGGTCCGACCATTCCGGGAATGCTCCACACTGGAGTCTTGGCAGAGTGTGTTCTACTGAATCAACAGTGCTGAGCGAGACCGGCCACGTTCTTGGGTATTTGGTTTTTCTCCACTGAAATTCAAGAAAACTGCCAGAGCCCTGAGATGATGCCCACCTCTCACATTCTATCACTAGACAGAGAATAAGTTCCATATTGACCATTAAGTGGTAGGAGCTAAAACACCGGGCGAGTGATGGCCCCTGACCAGACAGGCTCTGTAAAGAGTCACGTTGTAAAATTTCCTTCAAGTGCCAAAGGACCACATGAAACTCTCTCCTTCATTGCTTCACATGTTGCCACAAGGAGCTCGGGGTATGCAAAAGCAATGGAATAATTTCCCTTCCCTTTCTGACTTCCCATAATGCTTATTATCAGCATCACACATTTTATCCCCCAATATAATTAAGGGATGCTCTCTTTTATAGACATTAAACATTTCTGGAAAGGTTTAAGCCACTGAATGTGTGTAAAGTCTGAAAAATTTTGTGCTCATGAAAGATTTCTGGCCACTTTGTTAATTTAAGAACATAAAAATGTGCTTCACTTAAAAGTATCCCTTACGCAAGTAGTAATTATAAATCTCTACTGAGTTTGCTTTGAAATGTTTTTAATTTTAGTTCAAATGGCTCTACCAGACTCTGACTTTCAGTGAATCTGCATCATTTAGTTTTTGGAAGCTACTAGAGGAGCTAGTAAGGAGAGGGGGAGGGAGAAAGAGAAAGAGAGACAGAAAGGAGACTTGAGGATAGAAGAAACTATCGATGTTAAAGCCAAACAAAGAAAAACCATCTTTGTTGGTTCAGTGTACTTCCCCGTGTTAAGCAGGTGCAAAAGGCACTCATTTTCCGAAGAGGAGCTTGGAGAGCTGGGAGCAGTGGGAAAATGAGTGTCATTCATTACAGTTTTGCTGCAGAGAGCTCTGTCTGATCAGTCTCATTTTTGAAGCTATTCTGATTAGTCATTAGTCATTCAGACACTTTTACCGTCTGAAAACAGAAAGTTTACCCAAATTAAGACAACTTTCTTTACCTTTTCACGTGGGAGGTTTCTTTCCTAATCTAATGAGACCATTTCCAAACAAATACTATATTCATCTACATGTGAATAAGAGAATGGAACCATATTAGAAGGAAAATGTGCTTAGTAAAATCTCAGCCTAGATTCCCAGGCAAAAGTGTATTCTTAACATCAAGATCATATTAGCAGTTTTATCTTTACTTCCCTTTTGTACAGAATCTCAGATTCTACTGATCTGCAGCAACATGATTCAGGAAACATTTTTCATTTTGATAAAGTCTTTCACTTGTCTTTCTTCCATATTTTAAAAGACAGACAAATTCAGAGTATATACCAATTGGGAGGAGTAGGGGGCAAAAAGCAAAATTCAGATGCCAGTTTCACTGACCAGAGTACCTCTAAGACGCATGTGGAGCTATCAACTCAGAAGATATCCTCAAGAACAAGAGGTTTTGCAGTGGAGTAAGGTTTTTCAGGCACTACTGCTTCCAAGAGAGATGGCTTTTTTTCCAGTTAACTCTCAGACATTTCCCCATTCTGACAACTTCCACTAGAGACTCAGCCCCACACCTGAGCTCCTCTCTCCCCTTGCATCTTGGGAAGGGAAGAGTCACAACAGGAACCCATTTCACATCTCATACTCGTTGTAGCTGTAGATCTCGTAGAGGACACCTCATTTCTTGATGAAACTTTGAAAACAAAGTTGTGTGTGCATGAAGTCTCCTCAGGAAGACTACACTTACTCATCAATCTCAAAGTAAAGTCAGCAAGAATAAACCCTCAAATAAATAAGACACGAATTTCTTCCACCTCCTGAAAGAGGAAGCTTGTTGTCCTAAAGGAAAAAAAAACTTCACTGTCATTGACGCTTTGATATTGAAAAGTTTACTGCACTACTTCTCATATATGCACGGATCAGATACTGTGAAGTTTGATATTAAAACATTGCTTTTACACAAATTTTAGAAATGATCTGAATGAGTAAATTCCAAATTTAAAACATTTAAACCATGATTTTTTAAAAAATATTAATGCCAAAATGTTCCAGAAAAAAAGCAGCTTTTATTTTTCTGGCTCATCGTATCTCAACTCCCCCTAACTTCACAACTTCAGGTGGTGGGAGGAGGGTGAAGTAGCAAGTCAGTCACAGGAATAACTGTACCTTACACAGTAGCTGTAAGGTACTTTCTCCACAGTAGCTCGTCCAATATGCACTGGTAAAATATTGTGAAATTGAGCAAAATACATATGACAGGGCAGGTAACACAGGGAGTTATTCATTTATTCGGCAAATGTTTATCCTGTGCCTATTTTGGCCTAAGCACAATGCCAGGCGTTAGAGAGATACAAGAGTTAGCAAGATGGATGCAGTCCTGGCTCCCGATAAAATTGTATCAAAAGGAGGAGACAGGGGCGCCTGGGTGGCTCAGTCGGTTAGGCGTCCGGCTTCGGCTCAGGTCATGATCTCGCAGTCTGTGAGTTTGAGCCCCGCGTCGCGCTCTGGGCTGACAGCTCAGAGCCTGGAGCCTGTTTCCGATTCTGTGTCTCCCTCTCTCTGACCCTCCCCCGTTCATGCTCTGTCTCTCTCTGTCTCATAAATAAATAAACATTAAAAAAAAAAAAGGAGGAAACAGACATTAAACAATGGTCATAAATTCCATAACTGAGAAGTGTACGTACAATGAAATTTGAAGGGAGACTTAACCTTAGTCTGGGAGTAAGAAAGTCAAGGAAAGCTTCCCTGGGGGACATTTAGGCTGAGACTTCAAAGAAGGCAAGGGGAAGAGCATTCTGGGCATGTGCAAAGTCCCTGGGGTGGGAAGGAGCATTATAACCGGAGTGTAATGGGAGTGGGGGATGCTAAGACAGGAAGAGGATGAAGTGCACAGGCATCAGATCTTGCAAGGCTCTCCAGGACTTTTTACTTTATTCCAATGAAATAAAAAAATTTGAAAGGTGTTAAGCAAGGGAATTATCTGATCAGACTTAAATTTCTAAGCCCTCATTCTAACTAGGAGAAAGCACAGTGCACCTCCTAAGCCAGAACCCACTCCCCAACTCCAGGCCTTAATTCTCTCCACGTTTCTGGTCATACCATATACCTTTCTGGATCCTCCATAACATTTCATTTCTGCGTCATTTTTGGAGCACCTGCTTACATACCATACCTGATCACATACTAACCATTTCCTCTAATTTTAACTCTAATTTCACATCCCTCTAATTTTAACTCTCCACTCTACTCTCTCTATTCTTATGTCTTATATCTCTCTGTGTATCTTCATGCTCCTAGGCATATAACAGGTATTCAGTAAATACTTCCTAAGTAGATTTAAGGCTTGACTGGCAAGATTCTTCTAAACTATGGAACAGAGAACTCCCAAAACTCCCTGCTGGTTTGTGTTTCCTTTGCAGACATGTAAAAGTCTTTTGGGCACAGGAGCATTACAGCGAGTCTGTTTTTTTAGAGTGACCAGTGATGGCCCGCTGCTACAAAAATGGTGCATCTGACAGCAGCAGGTGTTGGGGTTACCATCACATTCGTTGAGGAAACAAGATCAGTTATGGTCACTTCCCATCAGTCACCTCCAACTACCTTTCTCCACCCATACCTAACCCACGGCCTGTGCTTCACAGATATAAACTCTCCTCTTCTCCCCATGCCACCCTAGAAGACTCAACTGTGAAGTTCACATAGCTTCCAAATGCCTAGAGGTTGCAGGGCACACCTATGGGTTTATTTATCTCCTGAGTTTGGAATCAGATTGCTCTCTACCCAAAGATTATCATTTAAAATATTGCTGCACTAAGAATGTTGCCCTAAACTTTAGGGAAAGAGACAAAGTAGCAGGGAAAAAGGAGAAAAAGGACAAGGGAAAGCCTACTCCAGGTTTCACTAGTGTGCCAAGTTCATACCTTTGCAGCCAGCCGACACTCCATCACTCTGATATTGAAGTGTGAAGTCGCTGCCTTATTCATTTCCACACAACTGTTGGCAATCACAAACACTGCTCCACTTGGGAGTTTCACATCAGTTGCCCTCAGAGGACTAAATTCTATCAACTTGGCCTATTGGAAGAAAAATGACAGGTGAGATATAATGTATTAGAATTCAGAAAATGTTAAATAATTTATGTATTTATTTACCTTAGCAAACATTTTTCCTAAAAATGCACTCATTCGATTCAAATATTATTTATTGACTTCCAGGCACTGTATGAGGCACTGGAGATACAACAGTGAACAAGACAGACATTGTCCCTGCCTTCATAAGAGCTCACAATCTAGCAGGAAAGACAATCAAGTAGACAAATACATTTCTAGGTTGTGTTACAGTGGTAGCAAAGTGCAGGGAGCTTTATAGACACATAGTTGAAGCATCTGATCACCTAGTGTAGGCTCCTTTGAAAAAAGGGAAATCTAAACTGAGTCTTAAAGGATGAGCAAAACTAGGGCAGACAGAGGATTTCTTGACCCAAATGGGATATCAAAGAGAGGGAAGAGCATATACAAGTTCAGAGGCAAAAAACATGAGGTGTTAATAGAGCTTTGTGTATTGAAATTTGGCTGGAGCTCAAAGTTGGAGGGTTGAAGACTGGTGACAGGGTAGGCTGGAGAGGTAAAGCAAGGGCCAGGTCATGAAGTGTTTTGTAAGCTCAAAGACACTGGACTTTGTTCAGACTCTATAGCTAACTTACATTAACATCAGGACTCTTGCCACCATCTATGCTTGTCAGGTCTCATCCCAAACACCCAGAGTATGTTCTCAACATTAAACCACATTTTCTCATGCTTCATGTCTTTGGCTTAGAGAAATCAATAATAAATATTCTTAATAAGAAGAAATCCAGGTATTCTTGGAAAATAGCCAAGCCTGTAGGAATCTGATGAAAAACTAAGAAAAGGTTTTAAAGAAATGTCTGCTTCTACTTTGGAAATGGGTTTATTGGCAACAACCAAAACCTCTACTCTGCCTAAGGGAGTTGATAGCCAAGGGGAAGTAGTATGCAGCTAAGGAATTCATCTCTGGCTTACCATCAACATTCTTTTCCCCGCCACTGAAGCCCCAAAAATGTTGACAGAGAAAAATGATACCAAAGTGTAAATTATAAAAAGAGGGGTTGTGAATATATGTGGTAAGAGAAGTTAACATTTGGGTTTAAAACCAACAAGAGATTATGAAAATGCCATGAGATGAAGTGATTTGGGACGAGAGCGGGAAAGGAGGTCTCAACAACCAAGGAGTTGAGAAATCTCATTTAACAATGAAAAGAAATAGAAGGGGGAAAAAAGTAGACACAAGAGGAAAACAGACTTGAAGTATGGTTCTGGAAGCCTAAGAAAAAGGTGATCAACATGAAACATAATAGGTGAACTGATAGCAGCCTTGAATTACAAAGCAATTGAGAAATACCATTTATAATAGAACCTGATAGAATTTGTGGCCCAGAACCAAGGATGTGGAGGATCTCAGGGCCTTCCTCTCCATTGGAACTTTGCCTAGTTGATATTTCCAAATAGCTTAATGTCACCTACAGTTCCTTCTTCTGCAAGAAATGATATGGACTGGTCCATCCCTCCTCCTTCAGTGCCAATATAACGCTCGCTCTTGGCACAGATTTCCGCAAGTTCCACCTGGAAAAGTAAGAATTGATTTGTACTGTGAGTATAGCCATAATCTATTTCTCATTCATTTCTTACTCCAGACATGACAGATAGGTTTGAATTCCAGTGCTAACTCTGATAAATTGATAAAAGCTGCCTGAAACATTGTGTTAACAAGGACTCTAAGACTACCATTGAGCTCAATAGGAAAACATACCAAGATCAATTAACATTTGCAGTGGGATTGAATTAGAAATAGACTGTGCATGCCATGTATTTGCTATCCATGAGAGATTCCACAAAGGCACCTGGGTGGCTCAGTTGGTTGAGCGTCTGACTCTTGATTTCAGCTCAGGTCATGATTTCACAGTTTGTGAGTTCAAGCCCTGCATTGAACTGCTCTCGGCACAGAGCCTGCTTGGGATTCTCATTCTCTCTCTCTCTCTCTCTGCTTGGGATTCTCATTCTCTCTCTCTCTCTCTCTCTCTCTCTCTCTCTCTGCCCCTCCCCCCAGCGTGCGTGCACATACTGTCTCTCTCAAAATAAATAAATAAACTTTAAAAACATCCAGTATCTCTTATAAAAACAAAAAAACAAATAGGGAAAGCAGTTTCTTCCATGTTTCTATTTGCTCCATCCCTCTCTAGACTAGTATCACCAAAAATCTCATATGGGTACCCATTCATTTCTCCCTTCGTCTTCCTTTGTCTCCCCCACAGTGGACTAGTCTAGTCTCCACACAGCCAAAGTGGTGTCATCCAACTTTATCTTCCAGTCCAAAAGAAATGCTGTCTCTGTGGCATTTCCATTAAATGTAAAAATCAGAACTAGCATCGTCTAACCAGACACATCTTCCTCCAACCATGATGAAGAGGCCCAATACACAAACACAGTTCTAACCAAAATTGAATATGTCAAAATATGTGTTTAAGAATGTTCAATGGCTTCCTATTGAAATAATGAAATAAGTTCATTATTTCCTTAATGAAATAAGTTCAAGCTCCTCAATCTGGCATTTCAAAGCCTTCTAAAATGTGCAACCAATTTGCATATGAAATCATATGGTCTACCACTCTTTTCCAATTAGATTTGTCTCCATGACGATCTCACACATTTGTGCAAACTTGTATTACTTCCTGTCTTCTCTCATATAAATCCTATTTCCAGCCAATACCCAGCTTGCCGATTACCTAATATGGCCAAGTCACTGGGCCGACCACTTAAATCTTCCTCCATCACAGTCTTCCTCAAATATTATTCCCACTATGGCATCCCCTTTCTCTGAGCTCCCCACTGTGACCCTTAGCCAGTGTGAAAAGTCACCTCCCCAATAACAGCCATATTTACCTGCTAAGTACCTGGCATTATCTCTTTGGTGAACAGTATCTCCTTTAAGCCTCCACACAGTCCTCTGCTTATCCTCCTTATAGATGAGGAAAATGGGACTTGGAGACATAGCAGAAAATGAAACAGCCATTTGAACCTCATCTGCCTGACTTCATAGCCTGTGTTCTTTTCACACTGGACTTCATTACTCTTCTCCTGGCCCCACCCCCCCCCCCCCCCCCCCCGGAGATAATTTAACCTATTTTTCACTACCTCAAAGGGATGTGAATGACAAATGAGATCACTAAATTTAAGTATTCTTGCTCTTAAGAAGAAAGAAACTGAAGCATGGAGAAATATATGCTTATTGATTTCTAAAATATTTGCTGTGTGGCAACAATAGGATACTTTTACTTTAAGTAGGATGTTAATTTTTCCAGGCTATCTATCTGGACAGAACTCAGAGGGACCCCGGACATCCCCAGCAGCTCTGTGTCAAGGAGAGTCCACCTGCAGGGATGTGGACATCCCTACACCTTGCTGAATTCTGACAGATGGATCCCATGACTGGACAGATGATGCCCAAGAGTTCTAAAGGTGAGTAAACAAAAGAAAATAAAGATAAGGAAGCTGAAAGATGAAAGAAAAGATGATTCACCTTATAGTCCCCTCAGAACACATGAGGAAATCAGTAGTAAATACGGAGGAAAGAAGCCAGTACCAGACATTTCTCAATCTTGATTAAAGCCCCAACGCTCCTGCCAACTAGCTGTTGTGACTTTAGATTTCACAACTTTTTCAAGTTTTCATTTTTTCATGTGCTATTAATAATAACAATAATATTTTTAGCAGTTAACATTTATTGAGCACTTGCTATATGCCAGGCATGGTTCTAATTACTTTGTATGAATTAATTATTTACTTCTTATAATGACCCTATAAGATAGATAGTATATACCCATTCTACAGTTGAGGAAACTGTGTACATTTATTAGCTGAGACTATGCTAGTAATTACAAAAGGTGAAATTCAAACTCAAATTGTCTAACTCCAAAGCCTGTACTCTTAATCACTATGCTATATAACCTCCCATCCATAATATGGAGAAAAATACCCACCTCTCTAGCCATGGGATTATTGTGATGATCCAATAAATTAAATAAAAATGCCTCGTAAGCTCTAAAGAACTATACAATTGTTAATTTTGTTATTTGTACAGGATGACTAAGGAATCATTTGATTTACACAAGTAGCTCAATCCCAAGTCAAAAGTAAAGACAGGTATAATTATTATGGAACACAGAACTATTTTTTAAAGTGTTTAGGAAAGATGGAGTGCCTTGGTGGCTCAGTCAGTTAAGCTTCCAACTTCAGCTCAGGTCATGATCTCATGGTTCATGAGTTCGAGCCCTGCATCAGTCTCTCTGGTATCAGCACAGAGCCTGCTTGGGATTCTCTACCCTCCTCTTTCTCTGTCCCCTCCTCTGCTCATTCTCTCTCTCTCTCTCTCTCTCTCTCTCTCTCTCTCTCTCTCTCTCTCTCAAAAATAAATAAATAAAGTTTTTTAAAAAAATGTTTGGGAAAAGAGAGAACATAAAAGTTTCTGGTTGTGCCTAGAATGAATTCAGCAATAGGAAGTAATGTGGCCTGAGGCAAACAGGAGAGTGTGTGCTCCATTTGAAGCAGTTCAGTCTAATGGTGGCAAGAGAAGGGGTAGAGTGAAGGGCCCTGCCTGCCTGCCAAACAAAACATGCCTGTAGTGGAAACTCCAACTGCAGGCCTACAGGCAGCTTTTCCAGTGGCTCTAGTCCTTCACCCCATACAAAAAGCAAAAAGGTCAAATCCAAAATGGTTATGACATGTGAAGAAACTAGAAACAAAAGTTATTTTTAAATCTCAAATCCTGATTAAGGAAAAAAATTGCATGCTTCTGTAGGTCCATAGCCTTAGCCAGAGATGGCATGACCCAAACTCAGAAACCCATTAATGGAGGGACCTTAACAGCAGGGGGTTTAATGGGAGCAGAGAATGCCTGTCACTCTGGGTGATGTGAGGGGTTCATGTGAGCCAGCCATGCCTTTTCTGTCCTTGGGGACCCTGGAAGCAGAACTATAAAAAAGTCCTCCAAGAGTTATGATCCTTGCAGAGAATTAAATCAACAATCCATTCAGATTTGAAATACATAAAATATCAATAGATTTCATGAGAATAAGAAGGATCTGTCAAAAACTCATTAACAAAAGTGTATGGAAAGAAACCCATCAGAATTTCAAAGAACGATCATATGGAATTTGAGGACCCAATTCTATTTAGCAAAGGATAAAGTCATCTTTTTCATGGATGTCTAAGGGATTCTGAGGCTCCCCCACTTCTTCTATCTCCCCACACCACACACACACACACACACACACACACACACACACACATGCAAGTATGCACGCACACCCTGAGAACCCTTAGACAATAATAGTAAAGCACTAAGTGAAAAGGGACTCATTCCTCTCCCTAACAATGTGTTCTCTTCTGCTCTTACACCTGAGTACTTCAGGAACCCCAGGTACCTCCAAACTAGTCACTTGTGGCATTTAGCTCTATCCCTTCCTGCAAAATACTAATGTCTGAGAATCTTTAGGGATGACAATTTGACTGCATGAAGAAGTTTTCCAAAGTTTGTAGCCAATAAATTCATTTCTATTTTGACTCCTGCTCTATGGACAGTTAAAAGAAACCTGGCATTACCCAGAGACCTTCTTTTAAAGCTACTGCAGATAGTTAATGAAGTTAATTTATTCCTTTGTGTGTTCTTCTCTTGAAACAGCCTGGGAAAGAATCAAAAGTCACATGGGTTCCCAAATTAAACAGTTTACCCATCTGTGGGCCAGTGGGGCACTGGTGAGAGGAGAAATAACAGGATTAGATTTAATATTCACTGAGATGAGCTAAAGATTCATGAATGCATTGCCTAGCTAAATCTGGATACTTGTAAAAACAATGTTAATACAAAATGACTCAAGATATTAATGCAGTAAACTCTACCTTCATTTAACAGTTTTACTATGATATTGTTAAAAGTAAAATAATCACATAGACAGGAAGTGTTAATCTCTTTGAGTCAGTTAGCTGTGACTATGAGAAGCCTCTCTATTCAGAACATCAAGACCCTAACCAAGACAGCATCATCCAGCTATTGTTGGCCACCCCAAGTGCAAGTCAAGAGAAAGGAAAGAGGGACACCTGGGTGGCTCAGTCAGTTAAGCATCGGACTCTTGGTTTCAGCTCAGGTCATGATCTCACAGTTCATGAGTTCGAGCCCCACATCAGGCTCTACACTGATAGTGCAGAGCCTGCTTGGGATTCTCACTCTTTCCTTCTCTCTCTGCCCCTCCCCTGCTCTTGTTGTTCTCTCTCTCTCTCTCTCTCTCTCTCAAAATGGATAAACTTAAAAGAGAGAGAGAGAAAGGAAGGAAATGAACAGCCCCATTCATTTACTCAACAATCCCTTAAACAGTATCCCACAGATAAGTGGGAAGGCCAGTGTCTTCCCTCTAGGACCTCACAATATTGATATTGCCTTCAGGTGAACAAGTCCTTCAAAAGAAAGTGTAAGAGTAGTTTACTTCTGTTTGACCCTATAGGTCATCTGTCCACCCACCTCCACCCTGCTATCTGCTCCAGGAGGCTGCCCAGAATAAACTATAACAAGATACTCTTATGCACTCTGCTTCCCATGGGTTCTTCCAACAGAGAGCTCTGGCAAGAAATGGGAAATTGAAAGTGTGGAGGAAGAATAGTGAGGTTGGATCCCTCCCTGCCAAGGTCACTTTCAGGCTCAAGGGCAGTAACAACTCACCACTAGTCCTAGGTTTCCCCTACACCTATACCTTTGTAAATTGTCCTTAATTATGGACTGTGCCATCTGTTTTCTATTATGACCCTGACTGATATATGTAGATAAGATGGAAATATTAATGGCCCCACTGGCTTTTCTTTACATCAAATATGTTCCCTATTTTTCCGCCTGCAATACTTCTCCATTTTAACTTTCAAAATGCCTGGCTTCTTAGCTGGGGCTATTTTCAAAGTGTTCCCCAAACTGGCAAACCTATTAGGCAGAGCTGAGCCAAGTAGGAGAAACTCTTCATGAAATAGCACCAAGGTAAGCCTAAAAGACTGATGTAGCCTTGGTTCGTTTTGTAATGTGGCTGATGACCAAGCTCTAAGTTGGACACTTCGTAGTGTTCTTAAATTTTAAAAAAAAAGGAAAGAAAAGAAAAAATAGTCTTGTTTTAATTTAAAAAAAAAAAGGAGGCTATTATTATTTCTTCTTCACATCTCTAACTCAAAGGTTTGTAATTCAAGGAGATTAGTCACTTTTGCATTTTTTTACTTCAAGAAAAGTTGCCTGAGGACAATGAGGGCCAGTTCCCAAAATGCGCACAGCAGATGCATCTGATCCTGGTAGTTTGGAGTAAAGAAGTTCCAGTAAATAATGCAGGGAAGAAAAAAGGAGGAGGTCAAATATTTAAAAGCTCTGATACTACAAAGAAACAACAGTGAGGAGGGTTCTCAAAAGTAAATCTGAAAAACCTGCTAAAATCTGTAGAATCAGTCAAAGAATATGCACCAAGCACTCACAAGTGTGTATCACACACAAAAAAGAAAAAAGAGCCAAAGTAGACTCCTCCATCTGTGTACATTGGAGAGAACATAACCTATCGAACCTGGAGAAGGCTAGTAGTTGGAGTGCATGGCTCTAAAACTATCTGAGGTGCTTAGTGAGGGCAAAAGCAGTCTTTAAGTCAACTCCCTCCCTGCCATCTACATTATGGAGGGACCCAGATTCAGAAAGGAGACTGTCAACAGACAGGAACCCAGTATTTTATGTAAAACAGTTTGGGATCCCGGGTCCATGGGGATCCTGATAAAATGCCTATGCTAGGTTTCTTCTGGACCTCAACCATTGCTGCCTGTGCTGGATGAGGGAAAACACTCTGAGATGCACGGTAACATGCAACCTTTGCTATTTCTCCAAATGATGGTCCTAGATAAGCATATGTGTGTGGTAAGGCTATTAAAATACTAACACGAATCTAAAAGATAATAATGAGATGCAAAGGGAGGAATTAGAGAGCTGTGCTACTATGGGGGCCTGAGACACAAGATTGGTGTCACCCGGGGACTGATTAGATGCACAGACTCAGGCCCTACTACTCCAGACCTGCTGAATCAGCATATGTAGCTTAACAAGAATCCCCTCCATCCCACATTAAATTTGAAAGCACTCCTCTAAATTACTTCCTACACTGAGGCTTTCTTAATAAAGTTAGCTGACAGGGAAGAATGAGAAGGAGAAAGGGAAGGAAGCCAACAAATCAAATGTCTTTTAAGGCCAGACACTATGCAGGGTGTTTTACAAGTGTCATGTTATTTAGTCTCCAAAACTACCTTGAAATGTCGGAATTATAATTGCTATTTTATAGAGAAAGAAACTGAGACTCAAAAAAGGTCAATAAGCTAACCTAAGATTCAGAGCCTGAGCACTCCGGTTCAAAGTCTATGAGACTACCTTGTTCCCCTGCCTCAGGCAACAGAGGTTCTGCCTGGATGCTGGGCCCTGGTAAGCAGATGGAGCAAAATTTATGCATACCTGGACTGAACATTCCTTCTGTTGGAATGAACAATGAAGTGGGCCATGAGCCCTAGGATGCAGACATTTCTGAGTCATCATAATTTCACTCTATTTTATCCTCAAGAAAAAAAAAATCCATCTTGCTGGATGGTCTGGGTCTTGAGGGGTTTAGGTACTTTCCCATTATCCATCTCCAAATACAATCCCAAGTACCTCCCTCCCAAACAGCCTCAACCTACAGTGATCTCAGTATAAAGCTGACACCTTGGTATGATTTCTGCAGCCTAATAATAATAGCAGCTAACACATTGAGACAGACACTGCTCCAAGCACTTTTCATGTACTATCAAATTTCAAATCCATGAGGGAGGTTTTTATTACTAAATCCATTTTATAATGAGGAAACTGAAACATAGAGAAGTTAAGTAAATTGCCCAAGATTATTCAGCTAGTAAGTGTCAGAGTCAGGATTTGAACTCAGAGTTTTGGCTCCACACTTTTGACCACAATACTATTCTTTATCCCCAGGGGAAGCAGAATTTCAGAGATGGACCAGAACCCAAAATTCAGGAGCCCCCAAAAGCCCTCCCTGCATATTTTATCACTCACTAGCACAATTAATTCAATCCCTTTGTTTAATTCTAAGAAAGAAAGAAAGAAAGAAAGAGCAGCAAACACATACCAAGTAACTATTACTGGGCTGGGCTGGCGGGGGCATGGATGGGGGTGGGGAGAACTGCCAAAAAAAAAAAAAAAAAAAGTTGTGGCAAGACAGCAGAAGGCAGAAACCCAGCCAGTCTGATGGAATCAGACAAGAATATGACCCAAGTCACTGCTACTAAATACCAAAAGGGCCTCCAATGCCTGTGGTAAAGGCTGGTGTCGCTCACTTGGCTGACAGACCATTTATTTTGGCTCTGACCTTTGAAAGACGTTAAATAATGATGATAATAATGGATGGGCAGTAGGCCTGCAATCTCTGTGGTTTGGCAAGTGTTTCCTGGAACTGCACGTCCCTTCCCGTGGTCAAAGGGACGCTCCCATTCCCACCCCAGGGGAAGGTTCTTCATAGAGTTTTGAGCAGCACAGTCCTGTCCCACCCTCAAGGTCCAAACTGCAGGAATTCTGACTGTAAACCAATCTGGACTCTCGGGAGGAAGGTAAAGAAGAGGCTGGGGCATTAAGTATGATTTACTACCCAGCATAATCATAACTGTTAAAATTAACACTTGTTAGCTTTCTTAGTATGACTCCAATGGTACAGAAATCGACCCAAACCAAAGACAAAAAAATAAGTGCCATGGACCATAATCAAAACCAACCAAATCCAAAACTCAGTGTACACATTTGCCTTGGAGAAAGGGTCCTATGTGTACAATATTCAATTCACAAAGACTATGACATGGAGTATGAAGAATCTTTAGCATCAGGAAATGGTAGAGAGTGTTAAAAGAGTTTTTACAAGGGAAGTAAATTGATTTTACTGAGTTGTGCTCAAATGTTATGCCAAAAGCATCTACCAAGGTCAGAATAAGAAGCAGTCATGTAGTCATATGAATATCACTGTTGCATTTGAGATTGATGGAGAGGTCATTTTCATTATATTTTGTGTGCTATAAAGAATCCACATAAGAAACACTTTTTGGAATTTAATACCCCCAGGGAAAACATAACCTCTTTTGAAGAACTGATATGATTTCTCTGTTCTGGTCACAAGACCTGTATAACTTCCTATGTTTCCTTGTTTACTTTGGCTTCCAGGAATCTCAGTAAATATTATTAAACAAAACACAATTACACATCAAGTAACAGTTTTGACAATTACATTAAGTAATGAGCAGTCATTAACAGGTATATTTTCACTCTTCTTTCCTTTGCCCTAGTTTTCTATTCCTAATTTAATACCCTTACTGAATAAAGATTCTTGGTCATATAATTCTTAAGATTTTTTTCAAAATGAAGTAAATAGGCACTTGGAACAAATAAAAGAAAAACTTGAGACATAACAGGCATCAGGTGGAATAGTCATGTCACGAGGGGCAATGAAAACAATAGTACATTCTAAGAAGGGAAAGTAAAAATAGCAATGAGGTCCAGTAACCACATTCTTGAAGGAATAGTTAAAAGAATAGTAGATATGTCACCCAAAGAAAGAGTAAGAGAAACCAGGAGAACTGCCTTCAAACTTTGAAAGACTCTAATAGCAAAAGGAGAAATAGACCTATGAGTACAGAGAACAAACTGATAGTTGCCAGAAGGAAGGGAGTGGGGGATGGGAAAATGGGTGAAGGGGAGTGGGAGATACTGTTATGGAATGAATACGTCATGGAGACGAAAGGTACATGATAGGGAATACAGTTAACAGTGTTCTTAGAGTCTCGTACAATGACAAATGGTAGCTACGCTTGTGAGCACAGCATAATGTATAGAGTTGTTAATCACTATGTTGTACACCTGAAACTAATATGACATTGTATATCAACTATACGTCAATAAAAAAGAAAAGGAAAAAAGAAGACACTTGTCTTCTCCCGGGCCATTAAAAAGAAGGAGGGGCACCTGGGTGGCTCAGTCGGTTGAGCATTCGATTCTTGATTTCAACTCAGATCATGATCTCATGATTCATGGGTTCAAGCCCTACAAAAAATACTATAAATATTGTGTTCAACAAGATGCAGATAAAAACAGAAGCCCTGGGGACTCTGCTGTGACTCAAGGAACTCCTGCTTGCTTCACAAAATATTGCCAAGGGAAGATCACCAGTCCAAGGACAGCCTGATCCAAAGGGCAGAAAAACTGACTAAAAAAAACCTTGTCCATTGTGGGAATGCAAGCTGGTGCAGCCACTCTGGAAAACAGTATGGAGGTTTCTTCAAAAACTAAAAATAGAACTACCCTACAACCCAGCAATTGCACTACTAGGTATTTATCCAAGGGATTCAGGTGTGCTATTTTGAAGGGACACTTGCACCCCCATGTTTATAGCAGCACTATCAACAATAGCCAAAGTATGGAAACAGCCCAAATGCCCATCGATGGATGAATGGATAAAGAAGATGTGGTATATCTTTACATACACACACACACACACACACACACACACATATATATATGTGTATATATATATATATACACATATATATATATACATATATATATATATATATATATATATATATATATATATATATAATGGAGTATTACTCGGCAATCAAAAAGAATGAAATCTTGCCATTTGCAACTACATGGATGGAACTGGAGGGTATTATGCTAAGTGAAATTAGTCAGTCGGAGAAAGACAAACATCATATGACTTCACTCATATGAGGACTTGAAGAGACAAAACATGAACATAGGGGAAGGGAAACAAAAGTAATATAAAAACAGGGAGGGGGACAAAGCATAAGAGACTCATAAATATGGAGAACAGAGGGTTACTAGAGGAGGTGTGGGAGGGGGATGGGCTAAATGGATAAGGGGCATGAAGGAATCTACTCCTGAAATCATTGTTGCACTATATGCTAACTAATTTGGATGTAAATTTAAAAAAATAAAATGTAAAAAAAAAAATAAAAATATATAATATGATGTAATGTAATAATTAATAACATAATTATATTATATAATATATAATTAATAAGTCAACCATAATAGAGTATGTAAAATATTATATAAAACATAAAATAATTTAAAATAACATAAAATATATAAAATATACAAAAATATATACTATTTTTGATTTGGCTTTTTATTATTTTATGATTATAAAGTCTTTGCTCTTGGAAAGTAAAAAGGCTATAGAAAAATTTGATACATTTTCCCCAGTTAAAAAGACACAACATATTTCTCAGCAATTAAACCTAATAATGACTACAGATACAATTTCAGCTGTTAATTGATTCAATTGTAATAAAGGGAAAAAAAACAAACAAACAAAAACAAAAACCTTGTCCATTGGAAAATAAATGTCTGATTTCAATCTCTTTCTCTAGATTTTCACTCCTTGTTGGGTCCCTACATGTAGTCATTTCTGACACTCCCTTAAATTATAAATGTTATAAACACTGTGTTCAACAAAAGACTAAGATGAAAATAGAAACAATATGGAAATGATATTGCATATAAGCATTCTGCTGAATGTAAGTATAGAAATGTCACACAATGGTTTAGCAAGCTCTTGGCCTAAGATTTCAGAGGAACGGCAAACAATTTCTTTTTTTTTAAGTTTATTTATTTATTTTGAAAGAGAGAGAGAGACAGCATGTGAGAGAACGCACTCATTGAAGAGAGAATTCCAAGCAGACTCCACACCATCAGCGCAGAGCCTGATGGGAGGCTCAAACTCAACTGTGATATCATGATCTGGACCGAAATCAAGAGTCAGACACATAACTGACTGAGCCACCCAGGCACTACAGGGCAAATAACTTCTAATGGAAGAGGAACTAACCTAGCCCAGGAGATGTTTCCAACTGGTAAGGTAACTTTTTATAAAATACATCCACTTTACACCCTGCCAACACGTGGAACAAGAGACACTAATGTTGTCTAAGGGGGGGGGGAGTGGGTAGAGAGAACAGGAGAAAAATACAAAGATAGTTTCCAAGAGATACTGGTAAGGATAGGCCCTGGCTGCTTTGCAAGGTGGGAAATCGGCTCTCTGCCGTTGGACCAAACAGCAACTTGCAACATCAATCACAGTCCTGACCACCTGTGCCTTAGATGGCAGCTCTGCTCACTTTCCCTTTTCACCTCATGAGTCTTTCCTTCCACTTCTTTTAGGAGGATTTGTATATTACTTATTTTTTTATTTTTTTAATGCTTATTAATTCTTTTGAGAGAGAGAGAGAGTGAGGGGCAGAGAAAGGAGAGAGTTAGAGAGAGAAAGAATCCCAAGCAGCCTCCATGCTATCAGCGCAGAGCCCGATGTGGGGTTTGAGCTCATGAACCGTGATCCTGATCTGAGCTGAAATCAAGAGTTGGATTCTTAACTGACTGGGCCACCCAGGAGCCCCTGTATATTACTTATATCTATTGCTGAAGTTTTAGCTTTTCAAAACATGGTGGAATATTCTGGGCTTTTTGTTAATATGTGACATATACTATTCAAACCAGGTCATTTTTGGGGCGCCTGGGTGGCTCAGTCGGTTAAGCATCTGACTTCAACTCAGGTCATGATCTCACAGTTCATGGGTTGGAGTCCTGCATCAGGCTCTATGCTGACAGCTCAGGGCCTAGAGCCTGCTTCACATTCTGTGTCTCCCTCTCTCTCTGCCCCTCCACTGCTTGTTCACTGTTTCTCTCTGTCTCTCAAAAATAAATAAATGTTAAAAAAAAAATTAAACCAGGTCATTTTTGCCTGCCACCTCCTGCTCAGCTTCCACATCTTGACTTACTCCACAAGGCCTTTCCTAAAACTACCACTCCCTATATAAATTGAGTCCTTCCTGTTTTTCTTTCTCATAGTCTGTTCCTGTTATAGTATTTATCACAATCTGTGTAAAGATATGTTTGTTTAATATTGGTCTCCCCTCCAAAAATAGTTTCAAACAGAGAGGGAGGCAAATCATAAGAGACTCAAATACAGAGAACAAACTGAGGGTTGACGGGGGGGTAGGGGAGAGGGGAAAATGGGTGACGGGCATTGAGGAGGGCACTTGTTGGGATGAGCACTGGGTGTTGTATGTAAGCAATGAATCATGGGAATCTACTCCCAAAGCCATGAGCACACTGTATACAATGTATGTTAGATAACTTGACAATAAATTATATTTTAAAATAATAATAATAATAATAATAATAATAATACTGATCTCCCCCATTTGTCTCAGATCCATGAGGTGAGGGACAATGTTTCTGTTCACTCCTGCATCTCTAATACCTAAACTATTCGTTGATAAATGAATATTGAATGAATGCATAAACAAATGAATATATGATGTCAACGTCTCATTCCCCTACTAATCCACCATATTTAGAAACAAAAATATGCCCCTAAAAAATGAATATGTATGAAATAAAAACTCTGGAACTGCTCACTACTCAGCCATTGCATGACATTGGAACATCTTGGAGATTGGAGTACTACTTTCTCTCTTTTGCTTCATTTAGAGTTTGTTTTTCCTTACACTTCCATATGCTGATATACAGAAAACAAAAATCCAGAAAACTCATTATTATGAATAATTTCCAACCTCCACCTGTGATAATGACATAAAAGAGAGAAGGATTTCACTTCTTTCATTTTTCTCCTTTATTTCATGGAACATGTGCCAGTGATTATCAAAATACCTACAATGTCAACAACATGAAAAGGAAGAAATAAAGGACCCAGAAAATTCTCCCGAATAAAAACAATTTGTCATCAAATAAATGACACTATGTGTAGAAGTAAAAGGAGTTGAGTGATAAAACCACTCAAGACACTCCCAAAAGAAGGTTTCTCAGTATGTTACTGGGAACTCCTGCTGCTCCATCTTGGATGGAGTCCTTGAGACAGAATAGCTTTACCCCTTTACTTTGCTCCTATCCCCTTTCTTCAAACTGGTCTTAGGCCCATGAAAATTTTAGTAAACCTCTTAGAGCAATGCTTTCAGACAACTGGTAGCAACCAATTAGCTGATCATGAAATCAATTTAGTCAGTCAAAGTAAGCTTTTAAATAGAAGGAAATGGAATGGAGTAGAAATCATTGCACTTAGAAAGGGTCTGTATTGTTTGGTGGAACTGCTCGGAGTATGTTTGACCATGTGTCTTATACATGCAATGAAAAACATGTTTTACTGTGAGTCATGGTTTAAAAGTTTGAGAAATTGAGGTGCCTGGATGGCTCAGTCAGTTTAGCATCCAACTTCAGCTCAGGTCATGATCTCAGACTTCATGACTCTGAGCCCTACATCAGGCTCTGCGCTGACAGCTCAGAGCCTGTAGCCTGCTTCAGATTCTCTGTCTCTCTCTCTCTGCCCCTCCCCAGCTCTCTCTCTCTCAAAAAGAAATAAACATTAAAAAAAACTTTTTTTTAATAAAATAAAATAAAAGCTTGAGAAACTTTGACTTAGAGTAATTAACTAACAGGAGGGGAAATCTCAGATAGCAAGCTACAGATAGGTAGTTTATAGGTCAATGCTTATTTATGAATCCTGCTTTCTTCCTTTCATTAAATGTTAACAAATGCCTACAATCTGCACAGAAAATCTGATTCCTAATACTTTCAACTTTAAACTATGTTGGGATTCTCTGGTCCTTTCTAGTGAGGCTAAAAATCTAACCCCTCAGAGTCAGGCCACTGCAGCCCTATCTTCAGTTACAGGAATGTGTGAAGGCCTCTTAGAGATTCTGCCCAGCTCCTCCTTAATCTGTCCTTGCCAGAGTAAAGCCTTTCTGAATTTGCCCCTATCTGGTAAGTGGATATTTTCTTTTTCCTAGCCACCCTTTGCAGCCCCTCCAACTATGATTGAATCCTAATTTTTTCTTTCCTCATTCAGGTCCCCCAATTTACCCTTTGTGATATAATAAAAAAATAAATGATTTTTGTCCTGGTTCCTGGCACATTGCTACTAAAGTCTTGGAATCTCTGGAGTGTTTTTTGTATAATAATGAGAATGGTGGCTGAGGGCTCTCAGATAGCTTCAGGATGGGGGCTGGCCTCAAGAAAGACCAAGGTATGGGTTAGGGGGTTGGAACTATCAGCCCACCCACCCCCTTTGAGGAAGGAAGAGAGGCTACAAATTGAGTTAATCACCAATGGACAATGATTTAATCAATCACCCCTCTGTAATGAAACCTCCATTTAAAAAACCCTAAATAACAGGGTTTAGAAAGCTTTGGGTTGGTAAACACATGAGGTGCTGACAGGTTGGCACACCCAAAAAAAAGGCATAAAAGTTCTGTACAACCCCTTTGTCCCATATTTCTTCTATGCATCTCTTCCATTTGTTTCTGAGTTGTATTGTTTATAATAAACCAGTAACAGTAGGTAAAGAGCTTTCCTGAGTTCTGTGAGTCATTATAGAAAATTACTGAAACTGAGGGGAGGGTTAGTGGAACCCCTGAATTTAAAGCTGGTTGGTGAGAAGTACAGGTGACAGTCTGGGAATTGTAGCTGGCATCTGAAACGGGAAAGCAGTCTCGTAAGACTGAGTCCTTACCTGGTGGAATCTGATGCTAACTCCAGGTATATTGAGTTGGATTGGATTGGATTGGATTGGATTGAAGGACACCCAGTTGGTGTCTGCAGAGTTGGAGAATTGGTTGGTGTCAGGAAAAAAAACCCCATACATTTGATGTCAAAAATGTTGTAAGTAAAAATAGTTCTTACCACTCTTCCTCCAAGGGCTTAGCCATTACTTTCAGTCCCCTGAATTTTCTATATTATTTATAAAACTCAGTGTGATGTACCACTGTGAAATGTTTGCCTAGCTACCCACTCCCAATATCTACTGTTTTACGGGGGGCACCATTCCCTTTCTTCTTCTTCTCATTCCCCCAACCCAACTGTCGTGAGGTTATAGCAATATAACTCTTGAATGCTAGATTCACACACTGTAAACCCCAATCTCCCACCCACCCATACAAACACCCAACCCACTCACCCCACCATAGTTCACAGATTAAGTTTGCTGACGGCAAACTAAACCACATTCCCTTCTAGAATTTAGAAGGCAAATTAACCATATTCCCTTCTAGATTCTAGATCCCCTTCTCCAAGGGAATCTTCCCAATGGAGAAAGAAAGAGTCAGTTAAGGGGTATCTGTATTTGTTTTATATGATCTTGGAGGCTGTCAGCAGTCTTTTTTTTTTTTTTTTTTAACCATTGGAACCATTTGAAGTAGAGGAAGCTGGTCTGAAGATACAGAAGAATGACAGATAGGCAACAAGAGAGCAAGGCAGACCTCACAACATTTAGGTTTCCGTCCATTCCTGAAACCCAGCTATAATCCATTATCTTAGACTACAAAATGGCCACAAATCCTTCCCCTCTGTATTTCCAGTCCCTTGCAATGTGACTTTGCAGCTCCTCCCATGGAAAGGTAGAATCTATTTCTCTACTTTTTGAATCTAGGATGTAACTTATTTTGACCAATGGGATATGTGGCAAATGTGACACAAACAACTTTGAAAAGCACTCATACATGGGGCTTGCCCTCTTGCTGTCCTCGGAAGCCTGAGATCTCCACTTGAACAAGCCTGGGCTAGCCTGGTAGATGATGAGAGACATGTGGCCCAGAGGTCCCCATCATCCCAGCTGACAAGCAGCCAACCCAGAAGCAGCACTGCCTAGCTGTCCAGCAGCTGAAAGCAGATGTGTGAATGAGCCCAGCCAAGACAAGCATAAGCACTGTCAAGCTGAATCCAGCCCAAGTGGTTGTTTTTTTAAGCCACTAAGTTTGGGGGGAGGGGGTTATTACCCAAGGAAGGTTAACTAATAAACCCACCTTTGCATTCCAGGACACATCCCTTGAATGGGCTTTTTAGAGTTTTAATATTTCACATTTGCCTTCAAAAGTATTTTATCTTCACAGAAGTCCAAAGAATATTCAAACATTCAAACCATTTTCTTTCTTAATGTTTATTTATTTATTTATTTATTTAGAGAGAGACAGAGTAGGGGAGGGGCAGAGAGAGACAGGGGGAGAGAGAATCCCAAGGAGGTTCCACATTGTCAGTGCAGAGCCTGATGCAGAGCTCAAACCCACGAACCGTGAGATCATGATCTGACCCCAAGTCGAACACTTAAACAACTCAACCACCCAGGCACCCCTCAATTTTAAACATTTTGTTCCACTGAGTTAGAAAATATATATCTGGAACTATTTACACAATTGCATTTTATCCCTTCCCAGGATCCAAATCACCTCCTTTATAGCTTAACAATTTTTATTATATATGGGCTACCAAAATAAGTACCCTATTGCAATTTCATAACAGTAAATTCATGGTCTGACCCTTATTTCTTCTACCTAAGCTCCTGCTGCTTTTTTTTTTATTTTTTTTTATTTAAAAAAAATTTTGTAAGTTTATTTATTTTTCACAGAGAGAGAGAGAGAGAGAGAGCATGAACGGGGGAGGATCAGAGAGAGGGAGACACAGAATCCGAAGCAGGCTCCAGGCTCTGAGCCCTCAGCACAGAGCCCAACATGGGGCTCAAACTCACAGACTGCGAGATCATGACCTGAGCTGAAGTCGGATGCTCAACCAACTGAGCCACCCAGGTGCCCCAAGCTCCTGCTGCTTTTATCACATAGCCCATGCTCCTGTCAAAGTAAACTATCAGTTTTCTAAACATGCTCTCTATTCATCTATGTCATCGTAAATGTTGTTCCACCTACATCCATTCAACGGATATTTAGTGAGTGCCTACTGTGGGCAAGGCACTATTGCAGGTTCTAAAGATAAAGCAGGGGAAGAAATGAGACCAGAATTCTATGGTCTTCTCATCTTCATAACTATGGCTAGTTGCTCTTTCACTGAGACTAAATTCAAGCAGTAAATTCAGTAAATTCAGACTAAATTCAACTCCTCTGGGAAATTTTAATGGCCTCCCAGAATTAAGTTACATCCTCTAACTCTCTGCTATATCATAGTACTTATCAGTATAATATAGTGTTTAGAGCATAGAAGCTTCTTCATCTGCAATATGGGAGTTATAATAATTACCCACTTGACTGGGTCACTGCAAGGATTTTAAAAGCCTAGCATATAGTTAGTGCACAACAAATATTGGCCATTTTTTTTTAGTTTCCCAGAGTTCTATAATGAGAATATAAACATTGCTTTTATAAACCAGGAAAAACCTGAGGTTATTAAAAAATATATCTGCACCCATTTAAGATGGTGTGCTGTGTTCCCTACACCTATGCCTGGCTCTAGGAGCCCATAGCCCACAAACAGTCCTCAACACTAAAACTCACACTGGAAAACTATTTGTATTCCCACTGCTGTTACTTTCAGTCAATACTTAAAATTTTTAACTATAACACTTCAATTAAAAATTATTTCATTGATCTTGGGTGCCTGGGTGGCTTAGTCGGTTTAAACATCAGGTCATGATCTCTCAGTTCGTGAGTGTGAGCCCTGCATCTGGTTCTGTGCTGACAGCTCAGAGCCTGGAGCCTACTTCGGATTCTGTGTCTCCCTCACTCTCTGCCCCTCCCCTGCTCATGCTCTGGCTCTCTCTCTCTCTCTCAAAAATAAATAAACACTAAAAAATAAAAAAAAAAACAAATAAAAACAAAAACGAACGAACAAAAACTTAAAAAAATGTTTCATTGATCTTGAATTCCTGGCCAACAAGCAAAAACTCACTTTACTTCTTTACAACAGCTTTCTTTCTCCAGTGTAAAGAAAATTAGGAAGTAGAAAATAAAACAAAGAGAGCATGAGATTTATACAAGTACAAAGAGTACAATTAGAGATAAAAGAGATGTTTTCACATCCATCAAAGGAGACTTGCACTCTTAGAAACACCACCATTTTTGAATAGCTAATTATGTGTTATAGGAGTGTGTCAATTTCATTACCACTTTTGCTCCTTGAACTCCTCCCTATGTAGTAACTCCTTCACCTGAAAACGTAAGAGGCAGGGGACAAAATTCAGAAAGTGCAAGTTGGAATTCCAGGGGGACAGTGTTTACTAGTACCATTAGTGTGATAATTCTACTAATTTACATGCTTGGATTTGTGGGACATGCTTTCATATATGTATATGACAGACAAAGCCTATTAGCAGGTAGGAGGAATCCAGCACCTGGCACAAATGCCTGAAACTAGGGATTATATTTACATTTTTAACAACAGTATGGCACAGACTCCAACTACTCAAAATGGACATTATATATAGGAGAGGAAAGAGAAATGGTGGATCTGTCCTACCTGGATCTAATAACTCTTAAATAAATGTGGATAAAGAAGTAAATCCTCTGGATTAAGCCTAATTGTCAAATTAATACAATCTCAAGTGTTTATCCTACAGAAAAGCCCAAATAATTATTTACATTATCACCAGCAAATTATGTTGTAAAATGAGAGCACTTTTTTTCTTCTTCTTAATTCACTTAGGCACCAGACTACACACTGGGAATCCAGAGATTTAGAAAAGGGACAGTCCCTGTGCTTGAAGACCTCAAGATGATCTAAGGGTATTACACCTTTGCAATACAAAGTGAGAAGCACTATAGTGGAATTAGAGGTTATATCGTGGTCACATTGACAAGCGAGTTTTAATCAACAGGGGAATCCATTAAATGGTTTCACAGATTTAACCCACATTTCCAGTTGGTCATCTCACCAAAGCAAAAGCATGCCACCAATATGGATGGTCCTTAGTGGGCAAATACATGTGAATGGGTCTATAGCCAACAAAACAATTACTTATCTACCCAACTACCAATCTCACAAGCCAAGGACAGCACTGTTTATCTTTTCTTCCCTATAATGTACCAACTGGATGACTACAAAAACCTAAAAGAGCATATGATCACCCTGACTTCTATCAACACTACCCCTCTGGAAAGAAAAAACAGTTAATACACATAAGAAAGCATGCACATGACAGGCTGTTGTCTGCTCGTGTCAGGCCACTCTTAAATCCACCTGTTCCCTGCAGAAGCTCTGACTTAAATCCGACATGTATCTAAACAGGCTGCAGTATCATTTTTACATATACTACCAATCAACCTCTTTTAATCTTCATTCGTTTAAAGAATGAAGCCTGTGTAGCATAAACCCCTTAAAAGACTACAATAATTAGAGCTACAGAGTCATGTAAATACTTGTTAGTCAAACCAAATTCGTGTTGCCTGGTATTTTCTTTGGAGCCTGCCTGTGTCATTACACTGAAATGTGATATATATAAACCCTGAGTGACTGCAAGTGAAATAATGTGACCCTATACACAGAGTGACAGTTTAAAATTACATTTGCTTGGGTTATTTTTATTTTAGATATTTCAAACCATTTATTCCAAACTTAGTACATTTTGTTTCCTAAACAAAACAATGAAGGAAAACATAAAAATAGTTAAATAGCAGTGGAACAATAGTGGATTTTAATTCCTTGACAAAGCTGAGGATTTGTGATTTTTAAGTCATCAGTATAGTCATTCATTCAACAACTATACATTGTATTAATAAAACACATAATAGGCGGCTAGATATGTTACAGTATATTTTTCTACTTTTGAAGGACTTTTTCAACTATGTTTAAACTATTATTAACAAAGAGCTCACCTTTATCAAAAGAGAATTTGTATTACATACCTAAACTAAGGCATTCATTCTTTTGGATATAGGTAACAGATCTCTACCTATATCTATGTATTAAAAAAAATTAAGAATAATGGGATAGACAGAAATTATGTGATGTGGTTCACTGAGAATGACATCACCTATGCAGTAATGTTGAGGGGGAAAGGTTCACCTCAATCTAATAAGACAACTAACTACCCTAACAAATTCAAATGGAGGAAATTTGACCCCCAAAAAATACAGGTCTAGACTCTTCAAAAATGTTAATGTCAGGAAAAGACAAAAAAAAAAAAAAAAAGCAAAAAAAAAGCTGGGGAACAGTTCTAGAATAAAAGAAACTAAAGAAACATGACAATTAAATACAATGATTGGGTCAGAAAAAATTTAAAGGAAAGAAAATGAAACAAGAGAAAAGCTGTAAAGGACGTTATCATTGGGGCAGTTGGGAAATTTTAATATGGACTGCATACTAGATGATTATATTTATATCAATGTGATAACTTATTCAGTTATGCTGAACAATGCTTTGTTCTTAGGAGACAAATGCTGAAGTATTTAGGGGTGATGTCTGCAATTAACTCTCAGTAGTTGGGGGAAAAAAGTGGAGAAAAAAGAGCAAATGTGGCAAAATATTTATGAGGACCTACATAAAAGACATATGCATGTTCATTACCTATTCTTGCACTTTTTCTATACATTTGAAATTTCCCCATAATAAAAACTTGAGAAAAAAGTTTTAAGGGCTACATTAACAATTTAATTATATATGTGTGATATTTAACACTGTTGCCAACAAGTAATAGTGTATCGTACTTTACAATGTTATTGAAAAAAACTGAAGCAAATCAATGAAAACTTCTAAATATTAAGGCATCCTGCATTAAAACAAGCTTCTGTGAATTATTCTAAAAGAAACTTACATTTTTAATTTTTTTTCTGACATTTTTTTGTTTTATCACCAAATTTATCACCAATTTGAGGAATTACAATAGTTGTAAAATCTAACAGAACATTTTGTCATGAAAATAAACATAAATACAACTTAAATTATAACAATAAATAGGACTACTTTCACCTCTTTACTGGGTAGAGATCTTTATAGCACATAAAATAAATTTACATTAAAATTTTTATTTAATTTCAAATTTTACTGATTGCTGCAATTTTTGTATATATTTTACCAAAAAAAAAAAAGAAACACAATTTTATCAAAAGAAGAAACATTAATCACATATTCTCTGGATGTTTTCTTGTAACCACAAGAGTCATGACCAATTTTACCTTCCCCGAACTTACTTAAATTATAGGAGATTATGAGCTTTGATGACCACACATAAAGTTCCCCAGGGCCCTGCTTGCACTGGATTTAAATAAACACAGTCAAAATTAACAACCGTTTAATAGCCTAGAATGTCTTCTTATGTGGGATGTTACCCAAGATCTTTGAAACAATTATGTTTTATTTGCATGCTTAAAATAATTACATCAACATATTGGTCAAAGAGTAACCTGGGTGGCACTCATTAAAATCTATCATTTGAAAGTGATACCCCCCAAAAAAGTCAACCCTCTCTTGTATTGTCCTTAGTAAGACCATATTGGTGTTGATACAAAGCAGGCACCCAAGTGTTAACAGTGCAACCTGGGTTTCTGTAAGATGAATTTGAAGAGCTTCCCCAGTTCATATAAGAAACAAAACAGAATGGGATTCACCACTCCTGCTCCCACTATTGCTTCAAAGAAGTTATGATGTTGCGTGGGAAATAATTTAATTATGGGATAAATTACTTTAAAATGTCAAGTTGCCAATCTGACAGTTGAATAGGTCTGCATATGTGAAATGAAACTTTAGCAAATGTTACCTCTGCTGTTCAGACACCCAGAAAGAAAAATCCTTCCTTTATTGAAAACTTTGAATTATTTGTTTTTGAAGACATTTAAAAAGAAAAACAATAGGAACTCTAGCTTACATTATTCATTTTAGTAATTTACTGTGGGATCTCTTCACCCAACAGTGAAATGATAACTACAGGGGTACAGTGACAGTGTGAAATAAAGGTAAGAAGCATAAATTATACCACACCGGACAACAGAATAGGATTTGACGATAAAAATTAGGTAACCTAAGGCAACTGGCAGATTTTACAACACCTAACTCTAACCAGTGTCAAAGATCTGAGACGTTCTTAGGCCCGCTCCAGAAGGGAGCTTCACAATCCAGTGCTTTATAGCAAGGTAGGATCTTTAAAATACCAAGCAATAAAAATAATAATAATAATAATAATAATAATAAAATACCAAGCAATGATTTGATTGGAAAACTCAATAGATAGTTTTGCCTCTTTAATTTTGTTTTTTCCCTGTATGTTAAACCTATAGTCTAATACTGACCACCCCCGATTCCCTTGACAGAGTGAGACAAATGGTACTCTTATTCCCTGTGTTCAGCTCCGACTGGAAGGAACTCCCATGAAAAATGGGTAAGGAGACATACAAAGCAAAGTTTAGAAACCCACCAGAAGATCCTAATCCAGAAACACAGAAGGCTGCCCTTGAGGGGTGCCTGCTGACTCTATTTTTACCTAACTGTACACATCCGACAGAAAAGAAAGAAGCCCAAACAGCCAGGGCCCCGGAGCACACGCTCTCCCATGGCTCTCTGCACCTACAAATGGTTCCTTATGGCAGAATCAGCAAGGTTGCCTCCAAAAAGAATTACAAGTCAGTTCCCTTCAGAGGAAAATTTTGCAAACCAGCAAGGTGAGATTCGAAATAGCTAACAGTTACATGTTTAATAATGTATTCCAGCTCAAATGTCGAGCCTTACAGCCTCGTGTGATTGCTGCCCACAATAATACTCAGTTTTACCAACAATGGGTAATTGTTTTAATTAGTGATTTCTTTTCTCTTCCTCACCTCTCTTACTTTAATTCTTAGTACTAATCACATAACCTAAAGTAGGCTTTCTCCACAAGTCATTCTGCATCATTGTCAGACTTCATTCTCCTTATAGAAATTAACCCTGTGAAAGTATCTTGCCATTTACTTCTTTCTCATATCTGTCTCTCCCTTCTAGAATATAATCCCCTTGTCTACTTTATTTCCTCAGCCCCAATTCTAGAACAGTGCCTGGTTCAATAAACACTGATAAGTAAAAGAATGAAAAGGAGGTTCTTTTTACTGTGCTAACCCATTTGGGGTTCATGGGGTCCCTGAAACTCAATTAGTTAAAAGGAAAATAAAAAGGCTTCCAGTAAAACTAGTCTAATCATTTTCCAAACATTCTCATTTGTAGATAAAATCTATATTTTGTTCATCTAAATGAGAATTATAGATTATAACTATCATCATCATCATCATCATCATCACCATTATAACGTGAGGATGACAATAATGATCCTATTATGAGTTAGGTGCTGTACTTTATATACATGGCTGTAATCTTCACAATGACTTCACCGGGTAAATATTATGATCCTAATTTTACAGACAAGTAAACAGAGTCAGAGAGATTAAGTAATGTGCCAAGTCACACAGCTCTTGAGGGTATGAGCTAGGAGTCCAAGGTCTTGTTGACTTTAGAGGACACGCTCTTCCTACCATAACATCCTGTTGGATGCTGAGCTAAACTCATCTTTTAATTCCATCCTTCAGTCTTTATGATCAGGCTAAGTGGCTTTTCTATCTTCTGCTCCCTTACCAATTCAGATACTATTAAAATTAAGAGATTATATCCATTCACCCAAATTCTGAATAATCTCCAATAGCATTTCTTAAAGTATCTGGTATACTCAGTAACCAAGGAAATTTTAATTTGTAAATTACCCTTTTCCTTGATCATTCATTTTGTGCAAACCTGGATAAGTATCATTAGATTATTTTTATATGCCTATATGATTCACTGCCTACTGGTTTCACTAAAATGTTCTATAAATATATTAGTTTCCTAGTCTCATTCCTAGCATTCTCACCTAGGATTTGACCCCAGCTGCTTGCTTTTACGATCATCAAAGGCCTTAGGATAATTGTGTTAGAAAAAGTACATAATATACTTACTAAAATGCATCCCAACTCTGAAGAAGTAATACTTACAAATTACTCAATATGCTTTTAAGAGTGAGCTACTAAAAATTTAATAGGGAAAAAATAACTCAAAAGAGAAAAATTTAAATTATGTCTATAAATACTAAATCTAGAGATTAAATTTGAGAAACAGGAAAACTTAATAAATGAAATTTTCATATGAGTTTTTATTAGATTTTTAATAGATAGTAAATTAAACACAACCATTTCAAGGGGTGTGGGTAGTTGCAAATTAGATCAATGCACTTAGTTTTAATGGCAGGAAGTATGCAATACAGCTTTGAAATGCTTCACAATGATTTATGGTGTATCTGAATCTCTCCTTGGAGTCATGGAAAGCTGAATTTCACTCTCAATTCTCACCCTCGCTTTTTTTGTTCTTTTTCTTTTTCTTTTTCACTATTTCACTTATTTTAATTAAAACAAAGAGCAAACCACCCAGAAGTAAAAATACATGTGGTCAGTTCAAGAGCTTGGTTACCTCAGTATCTCCATCTAGTGGACATTGAAATTATTTATAAAAGTTCATTTTATTCAATAAATTCCTGATTGCCAAGTTTACTAAGCAAAGCAATTATGAGAAAGAAACTTTTTTAAAAAAAGTAAGAAAGAAAGGCAGCAGTTTTTCTCCACCTGGTGATAGAACTGTCAATCAGCAATACAAGCAGAGTCAGGTTACATTATTACACTAATAACAAGTACCTAAAACGGCAATATTTCTAATTTGGATATAGTTTTCCAGAAGTTTGGGGGTGTTTTCCAACAATGATTTTCTTGTCACTAAGGATGTAGAATCTTGAAAAATCCATTAGAAGATTTCGATATCAATAAATCAAGAGTTTAATTACTATTAGGCAACTCTTCAAAAACTGATCGTCTTGGGGCACCTGGGTGGCTCAGTCAGTTAAGCGTACAACTTTGATTTCAGCTCAGGTTGCGATCATGTAGTTTGTGCGATAGAGCCCAGTATAGGGCTCTGCACTGACAGCTCGGAGCCGGCTTGGGATTGATTCTCTTTCTCCCTGTCTCTCTCTGCCCCTCCCACTCTCTCTCAAAATAAATAAACATTAAAAAAACTGATCTTCTTAAGAATTGCTTTACCTCTTAGATCACATAATCTTAGTGCCAGAAGGCATCTCAAAGATATAGTAGTCTAAATTCACTTATTTTACTAATGAGGAAACTGAGAACCAGAGACAGATGTCCCCTCACCTATAAAGCTTGGGAGTGGCAGCACCAGAATTCAGACCAGGGTCTATTTTTCAGTTCCGTACTTTCAGAGAAAAAATAAATGTATTCTCCTAGGAGAAGACACTGCTTTCTTTGAAACAAATTATTCATTTTATGTTTTTCTTTAACTCATCCAGATTCAACACTAATAACAGGGAGAAATGGCTATTATGCAGATGGTGGTGGTGATGATAACTCACTAACTTAATCCAACCCCATTAATTGTCTCCTTTATGCCTGGCAGTGTAAAGATGTTTATAAGAACTTGATACAATCATCTCTTTCTTCACAGAGAGAGGTTTTTAAAGTTATCTATCATTTGCCAGAATGACTGTGCTTCTTTTATTCTTAATGGATTATATGTTCCTGAAGATTAAAATGGAATCTCCATTGTCAATTACCAGTGCCTTGCCCAAGCCCTAAAAGGGTTGAATGAACGTGGGCCCATCCACATGGCTATACCCTCCAGTTTTGTGTTGTTGCTGTTGTTGTTATTTAATGTGTTTAGACCCTAAGGGGAAGTAGAAGTAACATTTACATGTTGTAAAAGTAAAATCTGCCATATCTCTTTGATATAACATAAAGTACAAGTACATTACCTGTAGCAAGGCTCAAGTCTCTGAGAGACACAACTGTGTTCCATGAAGCTGGCAGTTGGACCTTTCATTACAAAGTTAAGTGACCAGACAAATGGATGTTTATAAAATTCTTTAAATTTCTCCAAGTGCTAAACAGATGCTAAACAGCATCATTCATAATTCAAAAGTATATATTGTACTGCACCAATGCTATTCATAAAATATTCCTGCTTACAATACAAATAGGTCACAATTTTAGTTCCTCTAAGCTTTTAAAGATACTATGTCAAACATGTCATAGACCAGAGAGCCCTGGTGTCTGTTTAATGAAGTGGCTGGCTTATTCCTGAGAAATCCTTGAAAAAAAAAAAAAAATCCTGAGTCTGTCAGGCTACTTTGTGTTCAAGTACTTTACTTCAAAATGAAATGGAAGGGTGGGCAGTATTCTCAACTCAAGGAAGACAAAATTGAATGTATATACAATGATCCCATGATCCCATCCTATGTGTTTGCTTAAATATGACTAAAGTGACTTTTGCTTCAGAATTATTAGTTTAGGGATACCTGGCTGGCTCAGCCAGTTGATTGTGTGACTTTTGATCTTGGGTCATGAGCTCAAGTCCCACATTAGGCATAGACTTGCTTTAAAAAATATACCTATATATTTTTTTAACATTTCTTCATTTTTGAGGTACAGAGCATGACCGGGGAGGGACAGAGAAAGAGGAAGACACAGAATCTGAAGCAGGATCCAGCCTCTGAGCTCTCAGCACAGAGCCCTATGTGGGGCTCAAACCCACGAACTGGGAGATCACTACCTGAGCTGAAGTCGGATGCTTAATCGACTGAGCCACCCAGGTGCCCCAAGAATCGTTAGTTTAAAAGAAGTCAAACAGAAAATTGGTTAGCAAAGGGGTGGATATTTGCAACATATAAGAATACTTAACATAGAGAGTTCTTATGGAGTAATAAGATGATTAATGAATACTCCTGGAGAAAATGAACTGAGTAGATATACGACAAAATCCAAAAAATGCAAGTGACTGATAAAAAACATGGAAAAGATCTTTAAACTCTCTAATCATCAAGATATGTCCATGACAGCATCTGTCAGTTTGGAAATGATTTTAAAGATTGATAAAGTGTTAGTAAGGCTGTGGGGAAATGGAGTGTCACATAATGTTGCTGCATACTAATTGATAAAATCTTTCTAGATGACAATTTGTTTTGGGGTGGGGTTTTTTTGAGGTATTCCTGTAAAAGTTTATTTTTGTAAATTTTTATTTAAATTCTAATTAGTTAGCATCCAGCATAATATTGGTTTTAGGAGTAGAATTCAGTGATTCATCACTTATATACAATACCCAGTGCCCATTATAACAAGTGCCCGCCTTAATACCCATCACCCATCTAGCCCATTCCCTACCCACCTCCCTCCATCAACCCTCAGTTTGTTGTCTATCGTTAAGAGTCTCTATGGGGTGCCTGGGTGGCTCAGTCAGTTGAGCGTCTGACTTCTGCTCAGGTCATGATCTCCCAGCTCTTGAGTTCAAGCCCCGTGTCAGGTTCTGTGCTGACAGCTCAGAGCCTGGAGCCTGCTTCAGATTCTGTGTCTCCCTCTCTCTCTCCGCCCCTCCCCTGCTTGCATTGTCTCTCTCTCTCTCTCGCTCTCTCTCAAAATAAGTAAACATTTAAAAAAATTTTAAAGAGTCGCTTATAGTTTGTTTCCATCTCTCTCTTTTTTCCTCCCCTTCCCATATGTTCATCTGTTTTATTTCTTAAATTCCACATATGAGTGAAATCATGCGGTATGTGTCCTTTTCTGACTGACTTATTTCACTTAGTATAATATACTCTAGCTCCATCCACATCATTGCAAATGGCAAGAATTCATTCTTATTGATGGCTGAGTAATATTCCACTGTGCATGCGCACACATATACACACACACACGCACACACACACACACACACACACACCACATCATCTTTATCCATTCATCAGTCAATGGACACTTGGGACAATTTGACAATGAATTTCAAAAGGTAAAATGATCAGGAATAAGGCAAGAATTTCCCCCATCACCAATGCTTTTCCACATCATACTAGAAGTCCTAGTTAGTGCAGTAAGA